>NW_008358866.1:8739899-8777493 GCF_000622305.1 Nannospalax galili | reverse complement strand
ATGACTAGTAATAATCAGATACAACAGATTAGAGACGCAAGCGCCAACATCTCCGTGTTAGTAGCAAAAACAATGAGTCTTTCTGCAACGAACGATATATTCTAAAATGAAATGGAGATCTTTTCTAAAGGTTAAAAACTCATTCAATTTTATTTCTTACAGGGCTTATACTGAGTACAATATTGTATAACTGTATTAATTCAACTGTGAACCTAGAAACTTATAGCCACTTGTGAAAGAGATGTACTCTTGCTCTGGAGTGTGTTACTGAATATGTTAAAGCTGTAGTGAAATGCTTCTTCTCATCATGTAGTTATTAAAAATTTTTTAAAATGATTAAAAAATTATTCTTCAAAGCATAAAAATTTGTTCCTTAATAATCAGTAGATGTGAAAAACATTACCATTGAAATCTACCTGGCAACTTTATATCCATACTCAGATGCCAAGGAGCTCAGAAAGTAACCAACTGTGACTAGTAATAATCAGATCTACAGAGATTAGAAACACATGTGCAAAGATCTTAATGTCAATTGCATTAAAAATGAATTTTTTTGTAAAAAAAGTTTGAAAAGAGAGATAAGTAAATAACTTTTTTTTACTTTATATGATTTATCAGGTAATAGCATATACTAATACATATTTGCACATATGATAACACATATCCTTCTCACTGTTTATATGTATGTAATATATCACGTGTTCAAGTTACCACAAGTGGTAATTCATGTTTTACATTGTCCTCCAGCCCAGCGTTTTTTGTTGTCTTTATTGTACTTGCTTGCTGTGGAGATCTCCACCGCCAGGTGCCTGCAAATTACATTCTCCTGGGATTCTTTGTAAGTAACCCTTGTTGGTGCATGCCCACCTCTGAAAAAATCCTTTTGTGAAGTCCCTTCATTGTGGAAACTTCTATGCAACAATACAGGTAGGGGTGTTTTTGAAACTCTCCTGGAATAATTCTGGCTGTAAAGAAGTAGTAACTTGCCCAGGAGACAGCATCCTCATGTCTTTACTACACTGTATCCCAGGCTACTCCTTTGTTCTGGCAAACCTGCCTCTATTGAGACTATACAAGAGTCCCTACCCAGTCAGGATGGCATCCCAGGAGCAGCTACCTTGACTGCTACCAGTCCTCTCTCTGTCAGGGATGAACACATTTTCTAATGGGGAGTGGCTTCCACATCTAACTCACAAACCTGTCAGCTATAAATGTAATTTTTTTCATTTTTGTAAAAATGTCTTTTATTTCAAGTGCCCCTTGGGAGCAGGTTCTTCCCCAATTCCACAATGTTCTTCTCAATATAGGGGTCTTTTCCAGTGCAAGAGCATCTACCACATTCTCCCACAGTCTGGTTTCTGGTTCCCCAACACCTTGTGGCGTGGTCTCCATCTTCAAGCCTCACCACTTCTACCCTTCTCTCCCTCAGTGTTGTTCTAGCCACACAGAACCATGTGACCCCTTCCTTTAGCAGTCTTTTTTTTTTTTTTTGGTCTTTTTGAGACAGGGTCTCCCTGTAGCCCCAGCTGTCCTGGAACTCACTATGTAGACCAGGCTGGCCTTGAACTCACAGAGATCTGCCTGCCTCTGCATCCTGAGTGCTGGGATTAAAGGCGTGCAACACCACACCCGGCTCAACAGTCGTTTTTTTTTTTTTTTCAATGCCCATGGGGACCTCAGAAGTAGATACATGAGCTCCTGGACTTCTTTTTTTCAAAATTTTATGTGTATGAGTGTATTGCTTGCATGTAGGTAGGTGCACCTGTGTTGTGCAAGGGCCTCGGAGGTCAGAAGAGGGTGTCAGATTCCCTGAAACTGGAATTACAGTTGTTAGCCGCCATGTGGGTGCTGGGAATCAAATCTGGGTCCTCCACAAGGGCAGCCAGTGCTTTTAACCACTGAGCCATCTCTCCAGCCCCACTCCTGGACTTCTTAAACCTGAATAGAACCAGAATCTCTCATCATTTGACCACCATCCCAACCCCAGGCTAAACATTCTGGAGGGTTCCAGGGCTTATTCTCAGAGAATGAGCAGCATCTCAGAGTCATCCCCTAACCCTGACTCTCACTGAAGAGTCTGGCCAAACCTCTTACCTCCTTGGTCTTCCAGCAGCTCACTGGTAGTAATCATCTAGGGTGTTTTGATGCTCTTGGGAAAGTCCAGAATTGTTGCCCCAGTGACTCAGGATAGCCAGCTCTGGTGTTTGTGTTTCCTCCATGCAGTGTTGACTATTCTTTCCTATGAAGATTTATTTACTAATCTGTTTATTCCTTAGCTGTTTCCAAATCGGATTTGAGGTAGCTTACACAAATATTTGCAATACAAGGAGATAAGATACATTGATAGGGAAATCCAATGGAAGGAAAAATAGGGTAGGGAAGCAAACACAGTGATTTTGACTTTTGTGCAAAACTCCGGAGTCCTGTGTACTCGAGGGTCCTGATACTAGATTTGGGTTTACCAATGATGTGAATCTCAGCATTAGAACCAAGAAATGCTTATTGTAAGTTATCTGTTGGAAGGAATAGGCTGGAGAATGTGGCTATCTGCTGCTGGTAGTTGGCACTTCCTTCAGGGTTAAGGAGTCTTTCTTAGCTGGAGTGGATCCCTGGCTCATTGCCCAGGACATTAAGTGGATTTTCCCAGTTCCTGTGCTATAGTGCAGATTATGTGATATTTTCAAGGTGTTTTCTTCATCTTTTCCTGGATCAATTATTTCCTGTTTCTCGGGGATGGAGAGAGAGAAAAGGGGGAGAGAGAGAGAGAGAGAGAGAGAGAGAGAGAGAGAGAGAGAGAGAGGAGACTGAAACAGAGAGAGGGAGGGAGACAGAGAGAGAGAGAGAGAGAGAAGAGGGGAACTGTGAATTTCTGAGGCTCTCTTCTGAGCAGGCTTGGCTTTTACAGTGGCTTCCAGCTTGAAGTTAGTCCCTCTTCCTCTCCCTTCCCAGTCCTTACTGACTGTCTTTCCAGTCTCTCCACAGACAGACAGACAGACAGACAGACACACACGCGCGCGCGCGCACACACACACACACACACACACACACACACACACACACACTTTACGTGCTAGTGGAGCTGGAGAAATATGAAGCAATTGCACCAGGAGAAAAGGAAGAACATATCTTAGAAGGAAGTTTGGAATTGAGCACATTATTTAAATATCATTGGTACATACAATAAATCCATTTTTTCCTCTAATGGAAATAAGGACTGCCTTCTTAGACAAGCTTAACAAAGCAGAGCATGAGGCAATCAGCCACCAGGCCTAAGAAATCCAGCAAGTGACTGGTGGGATTTTTGAGGTCCCAGTTCTGTTCCAGCTTCTGATCCGGTCTATCATTGTCTGACTGGAGAAGTTCAAAGTCAGTCTTGTCTGAAAACCTTGGTTAAGGATATGCCCTCCTTTTCATTCTCTGAGACTAGAGAACTTCCCTCAGTTCTTTCCATGAAGACCATCAGTTCCTAGTTTGCACTGGCAGTGTCCTGTGGGCTGGGGAACTTCTTGGTCTTCCCAGCTGCTTGCTGTTAGTGGCTCCTGAGCAACTGTGCGTCTGCCACATTGCCGTGTCTTTCTTGTTCTCACCCTCAGCCTTGCATGCCTGCTGGCTCTCAGCTTTCCCGCCTCTCCCACACCACCCACAGCCTGTCTTGACAATCTGAATCCTCCAGGGTGCCCTCCTGTGGGCACCTCTGCCAGGCACTGCCCTGCAGCCTCTTATCCTGGCACTGAGGTCTCAGTTCCAAGGCATGAAGAAATATTTTATGCTCACCAGGTACTAGGGACAATGGCAGTATCCAAAGTGTGGGCAAAGCATTCATGGAAACAGCATATGCTCTTCTGATAAAGTGTGCAGATAGTGTGTGGATGGCCCCATCTGACTGATAATACAGTCCACAAATGAACCTTTTACCTGGGTTTCCACATTCACAATTAGAACATAGTTCATTCACAGAGTATGTTAAAGTTCTTACTGTGGTCTAAGAAACTTTACTAATAAGATGATTTTTCTCTTGTCAGTCCTAGGGAGAGTGTGATAGAAATGATTAGTTGTACCATTTGTTTCCCATAACCACCCTGTGACCCCAGGGTTGTGTTTCCACTTGTTCTTGAGACCCTGTCCAATTGCACACATCTCAGATCACCTCCTCTGCAGTCTAGGACTCGGCCTCATTCTTCGAGAATCAGGCTGCTGATTCACTGCGAATTTTGGTTTTAGACACTTCTTCAAGGTCTGCTGTTAGGAGGTGTGTCAGTGTAAGTCTTTGCTACATATTTCTGTTTTATCGTGTATGCCTTTCTTCTTGAGTATGTCTGAGCAATAATCACAGTCTCTGGTTCCAGTTTCTATAATGCGGAGGAAGTATTATGGGCAACGGGAGCAACCACCGTGGTGACATTATCGCTCACTTTATTTGCTCTACAAACAAAAGTACGTATTACTGAAACAAATTTCAGCCATAAGGGAGTGTGCCAGATGTGTTCTTGTGCCCCCTCCCCCCGGCTGTGCTAACCAATGGGCCTCAGATGTCTGGTGCTCTTGCCTTGTCAGAATTGGGTCAGTGGTGCCCCATCTGGATACTGGAGGGAGGAGAGAGGCACTTACTCCTGTGGCTTCCTCTCCACAACTTCTCTTGGGTTGATCACATTCTTTTTTTGTGTGTGTGTTTTTGAGACAGGGTCTCCCTGTAGCCCCAGCTGGCCCGGGACTCACTATGTAGACCAGGCTGGCCTGGAACTCACAGAGATCTGCCTGCCTCTGCCTCCAGAGTGCTGGGATTAAAGGTGTGAGCCGTCACATTCTTTACCCAAATCCACTCACTACTTGTCTTGAGGTGGCCAGTTTAACACAACCCAACTCATGGGCTCCCTCTCCATCTTCCTTGGGGCCTACAAGCAGCCACAGCTACTCACCTAGACCAACTGGTACTGGATCCTCTGAACCGATTTTTGTAGGTGGTTCCTTTACAAACCAACCAACGCTCCTCAAACCATCCTGTTGGGTGTGCCATTTGTTCCCCTCTGGGGATTCATACAAGGAGTTTGAAATTTCAAAGCACTGACTGTTGACCAGAGCTCAAAAGTGCACTAACCTTAGCTTTAACTCAGGAGTACCTTTTTTTTTTGGTGGGGTACTAGATATCAACCCAGGGCCTGTGTGTACTAGGCAATGGCTCTACCACAGTCACACCCCAGTCCGGGACCATTTTTTTTTTAAAGATTTTATTATTTTTATGTGTATGAGTATATTGCCTGCATGTGTGTAAGTGCACCCATGTTGTACAATGCCTGTGGAAGTCAGAGAGGGTGTCAGATCCCCTGGAGCTGGAGTTACAGGTGACTGTTAATCCAATATGTGGGTGCTGGGAATCAAACCTGGGTCCTCTGTAAGAGCAACCAGTGCTCTTAATCACTGAGTTGTCTCTCCAGCCCCAGGCACCATTTTTTAAAAAAATTGTAATGTCATTACAAAAAAATTGTAATCTCTAGTCCTGAGACACTCCTTGAGATTTAGTGAGCTCTTTCCAGTGGCCCTTCCTTTTTCAGTTTTGACCACCTTCCTGTGGTAAATGGTGGGCTCACTTTAGTAAGTTTAATAATTTAGAAAGGCGTCTTTTCTCCATTGTTTGGCCACTTCATAAGGACAGTTTTATACACAGGCAGAATTTTAGCCTGTAGCTGTCAGAAAAAGAAGGCCCAGAGAGGCAAAACGATCTGATTTAGTCAAATTGTATCAAAAGTAGAGAGGTTCAGGGACTGGTGAGATGGCTCCATGGGCAAAGTGCTTGCTGTGGAAGGATGGTGACCTGAACTCGATCCCAGCATCCACATAAGAAGCTGAGCGTGGTGGTAGGATTTTGTAATCCAGCACTGGGGAGGCAGAGTCAGGGAATCCCTGGAGTTCTCTGGCCAGTCAGCCTAGCCTAATTGCTGAGTTTCAGGTCCCTGTGAGCAACCCTGTTTCAAAACACAAGGTGGACGGCTCCTGAGGAATGACACCTGAGGTTGACCTCTGGCCTCCACTCACACCACACACCACACACACACACACACACACACACACACACACACACTCACGTGCATCCCCTCTTGCATCAAGTAGAGCTTCGATTTTAATTTGGAATCGTATCAGTATTTGCCATCTCAAGATGGTCATGAGGTGGTCTGACAGTGCAGGCTAGACTCATCAAGCCATTTAAAACCTAAATGTCAGGATACTTTTTCAGAAACCCTACAAGTATTTGAATCACAGGTAATAGATGACTTGAGATCAGGGCAGTGAAACATTCTAATGGAAAGCATCTTAAAGGTGGTTCTGGTTACTGTAAAATGATTTTAAAAGACAGTTGAACTTATGCTCAACTAAACTTTTTTTTAGGGGCGTCTTTTTGAGACGGGGTCTCGCTATAGCCCCAGCTGGCCTAGAACTCACTGTGTAGCTCTGGTTGGTCTTGAACTCACAGAGATCTGCCTGCCTCTGCCTCCTGAGTGTTGGGACTAAAGGTGTGTACCACTATGCCTGGTTCAACTAAACTTTTTTTTTCTGATGATGATGTGTCATGGGAATCCACACAATTCTCTCCCTCTACAGGAAATGTAACCATGCACTGAGCCTGGGTTTTCTCATCAACACCAACCTGTCCACTTGGGGAAACTTTTTAACAGAATATCTACTTGGTTTAAATGTAGTCAGATCCCATTCTTGAAACAGCTCCTTTGGGCTGAGAGATAGTTTCATGTGAACACAAGATGCTCAGCCTCTAGGTCTCCACTGTGCTAGCTTTCCTCTCTAACATGGGTCTGGAAGTTTGGGAGGAAAGTAGGGCTTGTGGGAGCTTTTGGTGCTAGTCAAGGAGAGGGGATGGTGGAAGAGATGTCATGATCCATTACTGTCCTTGAATGATGGTCCACAGGGTCCCAGGGTCACTGTAATGTCTGAAGCTGAAATCCCACCTCAGGTATGACTCAGACGTGTCGGTCTTGAGTCTGGTCAGAGCTGGCAGGGGTTCACTCTGAGTCAACCTTGCCGCAGCTCTCCTCCTTTCTGCCAAAGAGGAGCAAGCCTTAAGACTTCACCATCAAGAGCCAAATTCACTGCTGTCTAGACTTGCTCTGGCCAAGAGGAACATAGTAGGAGCCTCAAGTCTAGGTCATCACATAATTTGAAATTTCCTAGAATTCTAGTTTGCTTCAATTGCTGTGACAAAACACTCTGACCAATACCAACTTGGGGGAGGAAAGGGTTTATTTGGCTTACATCTCCTGGATCACAGTTTATCACCGAGGGAGCCCAAGGTTGGAAATCAAGGCAGGAACCTGGAGGCTGGAGCTGAAGCACAGGCCATGGAGGAATGTTGGTTACTGGCTTGCTCTTCTGGCCTGCGATCAGCCTGCTTTCTTATGCAATACACGACTACCTGCCCAGGGGCGGCACTACCAACAGTGGGCTGGGCCTTCCCACATCACTCAACAATCAAGAAAATGCCCCACAGACATGGCCACAGGCCAGTTCAATGGAAGCAATCCCCCAGTTGAGGCTCCTTCTACTCAGGTGTGTCAAGTAGACAACTAAAGCTGTCCAGCACATCTAGTAACTACATTAAAAAGGTAAAAAAAAAAAAAAAAAAACAGAGGGAACTAATTCTCTTTATTTAATCCAATATATATGAAATATTAACAAGTAATCCATATGACAAAAAAATTATCACTTTGCATTTTAGTATATATTTCCCACTCTCAGCAAATCTCAATTCAGATCAGTCAAATGTGGCTAGCAGCTCCTGTATTGAAAACAACAGCTGGAGGTTAAATACCTCTTGCATCTGAATTCCCTAGGGGTGCTTTGATGGGCATACAGATGGACACTGTTGGGTCAGTGGGGCTGGATAGGGCCTGGACATTAGTGCTTCCCAATGGGGCTAAAGGGTCTGCAAGTCTAAGAACACTTGGAGAACTAATCACATGTATTATTCTCTGGTGTATTAAGGGCAGGGGGGAAAAACGAAAGAAAATATCTTGGGTATTTTCAGTATTGAGCCTGTTGCTTTCATAATTAAAATTCTTTTCATGTCCTTTAAGGAAAAAAAAAACCTCTTAGGTCACTAATTTATAAAGGCAAACCCAAAATCAACATTAATAAAATTCAAAGTTACAAATGAATCAACAGTAGTTTGTGGAAGCTTAATATAAAAAATATAAACTTGCATAAGAGACACTGTTAACATAATGGTATATTTCATTTTCTCAATGCCTATATATATATGTTTTTAAAATATGAATAATTGGGTCTGGAGAGATGGCTCAGCGGTTGAGAGCACTGACTGCTCTTGCAGAGGACCTGGTTTGATTCCCAGCACCCACATGGCGGCTACAAACTGTCTTTAACTCCAGTTCCAGGGGAATCCGAAGCCCTCTTCTGACCTCCTCGGCATTGCACGACACGGGTGCACTCACTTACATGCAGGCAATATACACTTATACACATAAAATAAAAATAATATTTTTAAAATATGAATAATTATGATCATATTATACATACACATTTATATCTTACTAGTGTATCATTTTATTAGAGGAAAATTTTTTTAAGATAAGGATTCATGTATAGGAGGCTGGCTTTGAACTTGCTATATAGTGCTATATAGTGGCAGATGACCTCGAACTTCTGCCTCTACCTTCTGAGTGCTGGCACTACAGGTGTGATCCTCACACCTGGTTTTAAGGGGGAATTTCCCATAAATACAAAAATAGGATACATGTAATAAACTTTCATGTACCCATTACCCAGTTCGAAAATCATCAACTAGTGGCTCCCATTATTTCATCTTAACTTCCACCTTGTCCTCCCTCCTGAAGGAAACCCCAGTGAATGTGATACTTAATGTGGCTAATGCATTTCCATGGTTCTCAAAATTGGTCAGGGCAAATTGTGCATGGGTAAAAATGTATGTATGAACATCAGAAACCCAGTCTTGATGTTGAAGAAGCCTTGCTCTGTTTGTTTCCTCAGTTGGATTTTACTTTGCTAAACGGAGTCCTGTTTGTGTGCATCATCGTACTAATGATCTTTGGAATTGTCCTAATTGTTGTACGAACATTAGTAAGTGCCTATCATTTTGAAACCCTTAAGAAGTATTCAAAGTATGAGGAAGTGCTGGCTGGGTCAGGCTCCGTCCTTCGAGAAGCAGACATGGCATAGGGTTAGCTAAGCATGCAAGGATTATTATTATTATTAATGTTATTATTTGTGGCGCTGGGGATTGAATTCAGGGCCTTGAATACAGTAGGCAAGCACTCTACCTCTGAACTACATCCCTAGCCCTTGGCAAGGCTTTTCAAAATTGTCCTTGAGACTAAAGACAAATTGCAGGGGATGGCACAGCCCAGCATCTGAGGCTCAGGGTGTATTACATTCCCCTTCAAGTATCCAAAGGTCTTTCAGGTCCATCTTAATGGCACACAGGTATCATTGGGGAAGTACCATAGATAGGGGATTGAGTGTGTGACTATTGATCCTCTACTCTAGACAACAGTGGTCCTTCCCTAACAGGTTCTTGAGGAGATGGTATCCTCAGGGGCAGACCCAATGTCCTCTCCTGCATGCAGGCGCTGCTTGCTTGAAGTGGGAAAGTGGGTTCTCTGGTCTTTCCAACAGCATCCCACAGGAGGCTGCTTAGTGTCCTAGATTGCTTTCTGTTACTGTGTAAAACACTGACCAAAACCAACTTGGGGAGGAAAGTGTTTATTCTAGCTTACAGGTTACAGTCCATCATCAAGGAAGCCAGGCAGGAGCTCAGCAGGAATGAGGAGGAAGGAACTGAGGCAAAGGAACACTGCTTCCTGGCTTGCTTCCCCTGTCTTGCTCAGCTACCTTTCTTATGCAGCTCAGGCCCACCTGTCTAGGGTTGGTTCCACCCACGGTGGCCTGGGTCCTCTCACATCAATTAGCAATCAAGAAAATGTCCCACAGATATGTCCACAGGCCAATCTGATGGAGGCAATTCTTCAGCTGAGGTGCTCAAGAGGGAAGACCCAGTTGGGTCAAGTTGACAACCAAGATTAGCCATACAGTGTCTACTTGGCTTTTCCTTTAATATATATTCATTGAATTCTTTTTTTGTTATTATTTTATGTGTATGTGTGCATTGCCTGTATGTGAATAAGTGCACCCATGTTGTGCAATGCCTGCAGAGAACAGAAGAGGCCATTGGATCCCCTGGAACTGGAGTTACGGACAGTTGTTAGCTGCCATGTGGGTGCTGAGATTCGAACCCAGGTCTTCTGCAAGAACAGCCAGTGTTCTTAACTGCTGAGCCATCTCTCCAGCCCCATTCATTGAATTCTTATTTGAAAAAAAGACATATCTCTGTGATGTCTTTGACTTTGTCTTCAAAATATAGGTACCAGCTCTCTGGATATCATATACATAGTTATTTGTCAAACTAGACAATCCCAGCCAGAACTCCTAGTCATATGTTTGAAGATCATATAAAAGGTCCACTTGCTGCCAAATAAATTCTTTGGTTCAGCACTCGAATCAAGATGACCTTGGAACTTTAGTCAAAGGGTGACAGGTCCCAGGCTTGTCCTCAATGAACCTGACCTCCAGCAGGGTCTCCATATAGGGACACTCAGATCCTATAGGACCATATCGCATATATATTGCTTTCTCCATTTCTGCTCCAGAGCCAGTCCATGCACAAAGCAATGAAGAGTGGAACACTGCCTGACGTCACGTAGGCCCATTGACCCATGTCACCTCCACCCCTTACTGCCTGGGGGAACTCTGAATGGATTAAAGTTCTCTGAGTCTGTTTGCTCATCTATAAAATGTACAAGAAATAATGCTCAGGAATGTTGTGAGAATTGATGTGATGCCTAGATGAGAAATACACACAAGGCCTATATCTGACATCAAATAAGAATTCAATTCCCAGGCTGGAGAGATGGCTCAGTGGTTACAAGCACTGACTGCTCTTGCAGAAGACTCAGGTTCGATTCCCAGCACCTACATGGCAGCTAAGAACCATCCTTAAGTCTGGTTCCAGGGAATCAACACCCTCTTCTGACCTCTGCAGCACTGCACGACATACACTCACATACATGAAGACAATACACTCGTACACATAAAATAGAAGCAAAAAAATTGAAAAAAAAAAAAAAAAAAAGAAAAACAAAGAATTCAGTTCCCCGTGCTTGGAGCTGAGGAGAAGGCAAATCCTCCAGGAGGGTTATATGGATAAGGCAGGCAGTGAACCATGCCCCACATGAATGCAATGTAAAACACTTACTTGATGAATACTATCAGCATGTTTTGAGGTTAGCTTTCCTTTGCTTGCTTATTGGAACTGAGTGGTGAGTAGATGCTGGTTACTAGGTTCAAGAAAAGGTTGATTCCCACTGGTTTGGCTGTCCTCACGTTGGGCGCTTATCTGAGGTAATGACTTTTGTAAGCATCTTTGCTACTCCAGATCTTGTTAAGCTACACTTGTTTGCTTTCTCTGCAGTGGCTACATGTACTGTATGCTGCTCTGGGGACGGTACTTTTCTCCATGGTAAGTCGTTTTCTCTCTCTGCACTGACAGGCCTCATACTGGGCAATGGAGCCAGTCATTCATTAAGAAACAACATTTGTGGGGCTGAAAGTATCACATTTTGGGGCTGGGCATTGGTAGACTGCTTGCCTGACACATACAGGGTCCTGAGTTTGGTTCCCACTACCATACAAACAAAAATAAAAAACAATAACGAAATAGGAAAATATGACTTTCCTTAAAGAGTCAATGTTTCAGAAAAGAAAGGCTTATGTAGAAGTCTTGACACTTGTTGCAAGGCATGCCTTAATTTTCTCCCCAGGTAGGCCTCTCAGCCTGTTCCTTTTTACCAGGCACTTCCTGCAGGGACCTGGTAGGGTCACCACTGATACCTTCAGGGATCTCTTTCTGCTTAGTCCTATCTCTTGCTGATATAGCTTTACTTTTTTTTTTTTTTTTTTTTTTTTTGGTTTTTTTTAACAAGGGCCCCTCTTGCTCAGCTGTATTTGCATTATTCTCTCATTTAATCATTGAGTCTTTTTCAAGTTTTCTCTCTTCTGCCTCCCGAGTGCTGGGATTAAAGGCATGCACCACCATGCCTGGCATGCATTACTTTTTAAATAGAATATTCCTTAAAAATAACTGTAAAGCAGCCGGGCGTGGTGGCGCACACCTTTAATCCCAGAACTTGGGAGGCAGAGGCAGGCGGATCTCTGTGAGTTCAAGGCCAGCCTGGTCTACATAGTGAGTTCCAGGACAGCTGGGGCTACAGGGAGACCCTGTCTCAAAAAGACCAAAAAAAAAAAAAAAAAAAAAAAAAAAAAAAAAAAAAAAAAAAAAGTAATGCATGAGTGTATTTTAAAATCCAAACAACATGGATTCAAAATGAAAATAAAACTCACCCTCTTCTCCCTATAAGTAACCCCTGGTCATAACAATTTCTGGGAGTCTTTTTGGATGTTCTTTACATATATGCACCATTTCCTCCTCCACTAAGGTGGTCACACTCTGAATGATAATCTCCTTTTGCTTTTTTCCTAAGAATAATGTTTTCAAGCCAGGTGTGGTGGCACATGCCTTTAATCCCAGCACTCAGGAGGCAGAGGCAGGCAGAGCTCTGTGAGTTCAAGGCCAGCCTGGTCTACATAGTGAGTTCTAGGACAGCTGGGGCTGCAGGGAGACCCTGTCTCAAAAAAGACCAAAAAAAAAATACCAAAACAACAACAGTGGTTTCAGGGATGGAGAGATAGCTCAGTGGTTAAGAGCTAAGATCACTGGCTGCTCTTGGGGTTCAGTTCCCAAGACTGACGTGGTGGGTAACAATGGTCTATAACTCAAGTTCCAAGGGATCTGATGTGACATCCTCTTCTGACCTTCGAGGGAACTACAGGACATGGATTCACTTATAATACATGCAGGCCATACACTCACACACATAAAAAAATAATAATTTTAAAAGGAATAATGGTCTCCAGACACTGGGAGAGCTGGGTCTAACTCATTCTTTTTAAGGCTTGCGTGTATTCCATTTTACGCTTTATCATCACTTCTTTTCGTGTTTAAAAAAAATTGTGTGTGGCACTGTGGATCAAACCCAGGATCTTTTACGTGTCAGGCAAGACCTCCATCACTGAGTTACACTTACGAGGAGTTAAAGAAAAAAAAAATTGTGTGTGTGTGGGGGGGCATGTGCACGCATGTGTGCTGGCGTGCGTACACAGAAGTTGGAAGACGACATTGGGTGTCCTGCTTTATCACTCATCCTCTTTATTCTTTTGAAACAGGCTTTCTCACTGAACCTGGAGTTCAGCTGGTGGCCAGCAAGCCCCAGTGATCTTCCTGTCTCCACCTCCACAACTCTGGGGTTACAGGCACATGTGTACATTTGCACATGTCACACTGGGCTTTTTACATGGGTACTGGAGATTTGAACTTAGGTCCATGGGCTTCTGCAGCAAACGCTCTTACCCGCAGAACCATCTACGTAGCCCTCAAGAAAAAAAGTCTTAACAGAGGGTCTCACTATGTAGTCCTTGCTGGCCTGTAAATTGCTATGTAGACCAAACTCACAGAGATTTACATGCTTCGGTCTCCCAAGTGCTGGGATTAAAGGCATGTGCCATCACACACCTAGCAAGAAAAAAAAATTTTTTTTGGTCTTTTTTGAGACAGGATCTCCCTGTAGCCCCAGCTGTCCTGGACCAGGCTGGCCTTGAACTCACAAAGATCTGCCTGCCTCTGCCTCCCAAGTGCTGGGATTAAAGGCGTGCGCCACCATGCCTGGCCCTGAAAATTTATTATAAGAATTTCTAAACATTTTGAGAAAGTGAAGGAATGGCATGGTGAACCCCATGTAACCATCACCAAACTTTAAAGGCCCCACATTCATGTCACTGCATTCCTTTTGGTACCTGGTGTAGTTGTTTTCCTTTACGTGCCAGGAAAAAAGTATGCAGTTGAATTTCCTCATCTCTTCTTATCATACAGGAAATGATTTTTGCCCACCTTCCTTTTCCTCTGTGAGCTCAGCCTTTATGTGCTATTTGTGGGCCTGCATTAGGCACAGTTCTTTTTCACAAAAGCAGGATGATAAAGGAAAAGCAAAAAGTCCTGTAGATTCAGGCAGGCCCCCCAACACCAAATACCTGTAGGAGGACAGTGTGTGCGCATATGTGTGTGTGTGTGTGTGTGTGTGTGTGTGTGTCTGTGTATACACACACTTGCATGTGGACTACCAGAGTTCTGTTTGGGGGTGAGTCAGAGTACTACACTTGAAAATGCTCCCAGGGGGTCAGAGTCCAGCTAGAGGTTGGCTGTGTCTTGGATGGTATCCTGAGCCTCTGTCCCTTTAGAGGGACAGGGCACAACTGGATTCTTGCTCATTTTCCTCTCCCACTGGACACATAACTGCACTACCTAAACTACCTGCTCATGCTGTGAAATGATTGAGTCATTATACCTCTTATGAGAAGTAAGATTAATTCAGGGATCTTTAGAGGGAAGGGAAAAGTCCTTTTTCCCAAGTCAGGACTCTAGAATGCTAGAAACATGCTCAGCTATTAGGACATTTGAGTGTCCAAATTGTCCTAGTTTGCCTGGAGCTGAGGGGCTTCCCAGGACAACTAAGTTTCTTGGGACAGATTTCACAAAGTGGATGTTATTCTAAAAAGGATTAAAAGCCTGGTCTACAGAGTGAATTCCAGGACAGTTGCGGCTATAGGGAGACCCTGTCTCAAAAAGACCCAAAAAAAAAAAAAAAAGTTTGTCTGACAGGGCCCCATCACAGCACTAGGCTCTGAGTCTAGCCTGGATGCTGTTACCTGGTCGCCTCATGTGGCAGTAGGCACGAGGCTAAGAGAGGGCTCTTTGCTCTTTTTCACATTGATGTTTAGGAACCTGTAATTTTACCTACTGAGCTGAAATGTCCTGGGGTTTGGAGGATCATCTAACCACACACTTCCTTCTCATTCTGTTTTGGGTATAGAGACACCGCCACAATGCTATCCCTAGATGGTAAGATTTGCTATTGCCCAAAGCTCCAAGAATCCGATTCTTAAAAAAAAATTTGTATTATTTTTATGTGTATGTATGTTTCGCCTGTAGGTATGTAAGTGCATCATGTACATGCAATGCCTGCAGAAGCCAGGAGAGGCCTTGGATCCCATTAGCCACCATGTGGGCGGGGGGAATGGAACCTAGTCCTCTGTAAGAGCAGCCAGCGCTCTTAACTGCTGAGCCAGCTCTCCAGTTCCAGACTTTGGCTCTTACTCTGAGTGGGAAGGAAGCATCTTGTTTTGGTGTAGTAAGTGTGGGGAAGACACAGATATAAGGAAGCTTGTAGTGATGTGTTCATCTGGTCCACATCACTGATGGAGGTCACAAAGGTTTTTGGGGTTGGAAAGCAAAGGAAGTTCACACATTTGGTCCCATAGGCTTCAGCATGTTGAGGCACTTGCTCTCAGAGTGCAAAGTAGGGAGATTTCATCAGTGACAGATATGAAATATTAAGTTCCAAATTGACTTTCTATATAATTTTCCTCCCTTCCTTCCTCCTTCCATTTCTTCCTTTTTGAGATGGGGTTTCAAGTAGCCCAGACTGGTCTTTAATTTGCTATGTAGTTGAGGATGACCTTGAATTTCTGACCTTCCTGTCTTCATCTCTCCAGTGCAGGAATTACAGGCAGGTACCACCAAGCCAAGTTTATGAGGGTACTGGGAATGGAATCCAGGGCTTCACGTATGCTATGCAAGCACCCTAACAACTCAGCTATATCCTCAGCCCTCTACATTTTTCTTAATGACAAAAATAACTTTTTCCAGGGGTTAGAGAGATGGCTCAGTGGTTAAGAGCATTGGCTGCTTGCAGAGGACTGGGGTTCAGTTCCCAGCACCCACATGGAGGCTAATAATCATAATTCCAGGATCAGATGCCCGCTCTGGCCTCTGCAGGCGTTCTATATATGCAGACAATACACTTATATATGTAAAAAAACCCAAAAAACAACAAAAACCTTTTCCTAGATCATTTATGACACTTTGTTGGTAGACATGTACAATTTAACTGGCTAATTCTTCCTTTTCTTCAAGTACTTGGTGATGGATGTGCAGCTGATGGTTGGAGGGAACCATCATTCTACCCTCAACGCTGAAGAGTATGTGTTTGCTGCTCTGAATATCTACTTGGATATCATCAACCTTTTCCTTTTTATTCTGCAACTGATTGCAATGGGCCGGTAGCTGATGGCCAGGCTTTTGTTGAGACGAGGGAAGAGGGGACACCTGTGAAGTGTTGCCAGACTCAGGCTTGCACGGGTGACTTCATAAGTCCTTTCATTTTTTTAGTGATTTATTATTATTTTTTGTCAAATGAAACTAAGCACTCAGTAGATGGTAACTGTTGTTATATCTTTTATTTCCATTGTCACATAGCAAAACTTTCTGGGAAATATTTGATTTTTATATTCAAAATGAGTATCATAATTACATATTCATATACATTTATAAGGTGCCCATTGGTTTATTGAAGGTTTCCGGGTATGATTTAGAGCTGTAAACACCTCTGTATGTGAATAAAGCTGATTATAGAAACCCCCAAATACTTTATTTCTCTTGATGTGGACATTGTGTGGGAATATTTTAGTGTCTTTAATAGTAGGAAAAACATATTGGGCCATATTAATAGCTGTCTGGGGAACGTGTAGCCCATGGGCCACAGGCTGAACAGGTCTGTGAGTTTGGAAACACAAGAATCAACTGTTAATACCCACAGTGAGTCCTGAGTTATAAAAATACAGAGAGCTCACAATGAACTCACATTCATTTGCTTGTTGCTCTAAGCAGGTCAGTAAATCATAGCCTGTGGGCCAATATCTGGCTTGGCACCTGCCTTTTAAAAAACTTAAAAGGGATAATTATAGGTTCATAGGAAGTCATTAAGTTAGCAGAGAGGCCTTGTGTAAACCATTACCTGGTTTTCTCCAGTGATAATCTCTCACATGATTCACAGTATCAAAACAGGTGTTGTTTTTTTTTTTAAAGACAGTGTCACTATGTAAGCCAGACTGACCTGGATTGTACTTTTCTTGTCATTGAAAAAGTTACATGAATGGGGTGCTGGAGAGATAGCTTAGCAGCTAAGAGCACTGGCCACTCTTGCAGAGGACCTGGGTTAGATTCTCAGCACCCACATGGCAGATAACAACCATCTGTAACTCCAGTTTCGGGGGATCTGATGCCCTTTTATGACCTCCTTGGGCACTGTACACACAGAATGCACTTACATACATGCAGGCAAAACACTCAAATACATAAAATTTATGAATCATGTTCAGGTTTTTTCACTGTGGTGTCTAGGAATGCAAGTGTTGAATCATATGGTAAGTATATTACTAGGTTTTTGTATGTGTGTGTGTTCATGTGTGTCACGGTATGTACATGCCAAGGTGCACATATGGAGGCCAGAGGACAACCTTGGGTGTTGGTACTTGCCTTCCACATTGTTTGAGACCATCTCTTGTTTGTTGTTTGCTGTTGTGTGCCCAAGACTGGCCCATGAGCTTTCCAGGACCCTCCTGACTCTGCCTCCTAACTCCTTGTAGGAGCACTGGGGTTACAGGTGCATGTTACTATGCTCCGCTTTACATGGGTTCTGGATTTAAACTCAGGACCTCATGCTATTGTGCCAGTGAGCCATCTCTTTAGTCCTATTATTAGTTTTAAAGAAACTACCAAATTAATTTCCAGGGTGGCTGTACCGCTTTATATCTCATCAGCAATGCATGAGCAATCTGGTTTGTTTCTGTGTTCTTACCAGCACTTAGTGTTGACATTAGTATTTCATTTTAGTCATCCTGTGTGGTGTCTTTTTGCTATTTTAGTTTGTGTTTTCCAGATGAGTAGCGATGTGGAAACTTTTTGTCTGTCTTTTGTGTGTGTGTGTGGTGTATGCATGCGAGTGTGCAGGTGTATGTGCCTGTGTGTGTGTGTGCTGGTTTGTTTCTGTGTTCTTACCAGCACTTAGTGTTGACATTAGTATTTCATTTTAGTCATCCTGTGTGGTGTCTTTTTGCTATTTTAGTTTGTGTTTTCCAGATGAGTAGCGATGTGGAAACTTTTTGTCTGTCTTTTGTGTGTGTGTGTGGTGTATGCATGCGAGTGTGCAGGTGTATGTGCCTCTGTGTGTGTGTGTGTGTGTGTGTGTGTGTCGGCCAGAGGAGGAGGTTGGACAGCGCCCTCTAGTGTTCTGCCTTATTCCCTTGAGAAAGGGCCTCTGTGAACTGCAAGCTGTTTCAGTTAGCCTAGCTGGCTAGCGAGCTTCCAGGATCTGCCCGTCTCCTCCCCCACTCCACTGGGGTTACAGGCATGCACAGCCATGCCTGACTTTTTACATGGGTGCTGGGGTTCCAAACTTCATGCTTGCAGAGCAAGCACTCTTAGCCATTATGGCATCTCCCCAGCCCTTCATTTGCTTTCTTTGGTGAAGCATCTCTTCATATCTTTTGTCCATCTTAGGAGTCTTCAGATCTGTTTGCAAACACCTCCTCACAGGCTAACCTCTGTCTTTCATTTTCTTCATAGAGTCTTTCACATTCTGCCTAAATTTGCTTTCTTCCTTCATGGATTATGGTCTTGATATCATCTGGAAATTGTTTCCTGCTCTAAATTCTCAAATTTAAGTCTTACACCCACACTTACCTAGCATGTGTGTGGTTCTAAATTCCACCCACTGTACTGCAGAAGTCTTCTATTCTCTAATCCACTTTAGGTAAGGTGTGAATCACAGACAGAGGTTCCTATTTCTGTCTGCCTCACACCATTTATGACAGTGTCACCTTTGAAGACACTATGCTTCCTCCTTTTGTACCTTTATCACAATAAGCTGAAAAAAATTTGTTACATTTCATCTTATCTATAACCAAAAAAGCCAAAAAATCTTACTGGGTCTTGAGGGTGTAGTTCAGTGGCAGTGTGTTTGACAAGCTTGTAGGAGGCCCTGGGTTTGATCCTCAGCACTGAAAGCAAACAACAAACAAAACAAAACACCTTGCTGTAATCTGGTATAAGTCACCACCAAGCAACTGAAGAAAGTCATCACCTGTGGCCTGGGATTCTCCACTAACTACTGACTCTGCTTCAGGTAGTGGAGTTGGAAACATTCCCTCAGAAGGGCGGCTCTCATTCAGGTAAAACTGTGATACTTACAGGGCCAGGTTCCCTACACTCTCAAACACAGCATTCCTATTAACTAGCAAGGCTCATTTGATTTTGCATCTTATTTAATCCTCCAATTCAAGCTGGTCTACCCAAAGTCTAGATGTCAGAGCAGCATGTCTCAGGGCTTCCATGGGTCAGGCATTGTTTAAACAATTGTTTTCAAAATGGGTGTGCTTCGAGGCTACATCTGGCAGGTGGTAATGCTGTGCTGGGAAGAGGAGTCTCTGACTCAGTCCCTCTCCCTGGAGCTCCTACCTTGTTTCTGCTTGACTACCAGGGAGGGGGTTGCAAGGAAGGCTGAGGATCGATTTACATGTGCTGCTCTTCTTAATATGTGGAAGCCCCTGGAAGTGGGAATCCCATTGACAGTCATGAAACAAGTAGTGGGTCTATAACATCAATTTTAGTATACATTCAGATTTGGAGGGCACTGCATTAGATTGCCTAAAGGACTCCACTCACACGATACCTTTAGTTTCCTTTCACCATTACAGAACATGCTCCAAACCCATGTTCAATACAGGAAAAGATGGAGGAGAGTTGAGAATGTCAACTGTATGTGGCAGTAGCAAAAGGTAGCAAATGTGTGCCAGGTCACACTGCTCCCCAACCAGGTGGGAGTTAGGCTAGCTGCAGGGAAGAAGCACATTAGCTCTTTTCTACTGCAGCCCTTGCTCCAGGGCCTGAGCATCAACAGCTACTGTCCTGTGGCCATGGTGATGCCTCTCAGCATCCAGGGAACAGGGCCCTGGAACTTTCTCCCCTGGACATAGCCACTAGTCTTTGGCACCTTCTGCACCACCTATACCCAGCACTGTGTACAGCTTGCAGGGGCCCTGCCTGCTTCACACTTTAAGGGAGAGCTTTACATTCGCTTTTGCATTGGAACAGTGCCTGACTGTTAATCAAAGACCTTCCATTGTTTCAGTCTATCCACTTAGAGACCAAGGTTCTTATTTTGCCACTCCTTGACTCAGCAGTCAGAGCCACACTGCCTTTCAGCTGGGTCCATGGAGAACTGCCAACTGTGCCATGGAAACACCCCTTCCTCTGCTCGTCTGCCAGAGCAACAAGCCACACACCAACTGGACAGCTCACTTCAAGCTGTACTCTAGTGGCTAAGCCTCTAAACATTAGCTAAATCTGTGTTCATTAACAGGTAGGACTGTGGGAATCCAGAGGTCTCCCCCAGTCCTCACTTCACCTCATACCCATTACTTGGGTGAGAGCGTTCTCTACTATATCCCCAGGGGTCTTACACTTTCATGATAATACTCTTTTGGCTTATGGTTTCTTTTCTAGAAAATGTAATCTGTCAGCATCCTACTGCCCCTGCCAAAGACTTTCTTTTTTTTTTTAATATTTATTTTTCTTTTATGTGTATATGTGTATTGCCTGCACGTAAATAAGTGTCATGCAATGTCTGCAGACGTCAGAAAAGGGTCACATTCCCCTGGAACTGGAGTTACAGAGAATTGTTAGCCACCATGTGGGTGCTGTGAATGGACTCCAGGTCCTCTGCAAGAGCAGCCAGTGCTCTTAACCACTGAACCACTGAGCCATCTCTCCAGCCCCTTTTTTTTGGTCTTGAGACAGGGTCTCTCTGTAGCCACAGCTGTCCTGGAACTCACTATGTAGACCAAGCTGGCCTTGAACTCACAAAGATCCGCCTGCCTCTGCCTCCTGAGTGCTCGGATTAAAGGCAGGCGCCACCATCCCTGGCTGCTGCTGTTCCTCCTCCTGTTCTTCCTCCTCCTCCTCCTCCTCCTCCTCCCCTCCCCCTCCTCCCCCCCCTCCTCCTTTTTTTTTTTTTTTTTTAAAGGCAGGGTCTCCCTGTAGCCCTGGCTTGCCTGGAATACTATGTAGGCCAGGCTGGCCTTGAACTTACACAGCATTGCCTTGCCTCTGCCTCCCAAGTGCTGGGATTAAATGTCTGTGCCACCATCCCTGGCCCATTTTATCCTTCTTACAAACTGGTTACACTGTCACAGTCTCAGGCATGTTGGGCAAGACAGGAGACTCTGGGGTAGGAAGCAAAGGACTCTATCCCCAAGCTCAGCCTGCAGGATGACACTGGCCCATTTGTGTCAGTCCTGCATGCCTCTAGTTCCAGGTAACACATGGGCCTGGATGGTACTGGTGATGAGTGGGTTCCGTAAGCATTTAAAGAATACTCAGCATGAGAAACTCACAATTTTTATAGCAGACAGTTAAGCCTGTTGTCTTTAAGGTTCTAGATAAATCCTGAATGGTCCAGGCAAATTGTTGCCAGAGCCTTGCAGTCTCTGTACATGTAGCAGGCTGTGTTGGAACAGAGGGGACTAAGAGCTTGAAGCCTTTTCAGTGTTGTTCTGTTTACTCTTCTTGTGTATTTGTCTCTTGTCTATAAACCAATGCCTCACACCACGTAGGCCCTTGCACAAGAAGCACTCAATCAGACAAGGGACTAAGAGATGACAGACAGCCTGACCAAGAACACAGACAAATTAGTTTCAAAGACTTTGAAATCAATTCCTTCAAACGTTTGGCCTCCGGTTTGTCAGCTACTCATCAATTACAAGAACCGAGTGAAAGCTACAGGACACTTCTGGTCCATCTTTCTTTATGAACTACTGGTCTCAATCCCCAGCACAGCGAAAAGAAAACAAAAACAAACATCAAAAGCCCTGCCTGTTGCTAAAATAACAACTGTCATAAGAGACATTCTAGAAACAGCCATTTTTCTTTCTAGAGATCTTGTCTCCTGGCTCTGCTGACAAGGCAACTGTAGCTGAAAGGAAGACCCCATAATTATGCCATTAGCACAATACTGAGGTGAGACAACAGCCCTAAGTGCCGAGCACTGAACATTTTTTTTTCCCTATGGGATTATAATTTTGGTCTTTACCTCCTACCCCAGTCCCAATTCATATCATGATTTTAGTATGTAGATTCCAAAGTTTCAGTCTTTAGATACACACTAACTATAACTGTTCTAAAATAACAACCAAACTTTGGTAAGTCTCAGATTTTAACTTATAACAGGTTAAAGCAACAAATATCTAAGACTAAAGGGAACAAAGATGAGACCAGCAGCTGCAATAAACAATATTTAAGGAATAGCTCAGAACATGGACACTGATGGCTGTTTCAGATGCACAAAATGACAGGCATCAATAAAATGACATGACTTTAAGTGCTTAGCCAATGGCAGAGTCTGTGAAGTACCAGCTGGTGGCCTGGAACTAATGCACGTACACTGATGGTTGGATGCTGAGGCCTGTGCTATTACCAGAAGGGATGGAGAATGAAGCAGTGGGGAAGCAGGGCATTTTATTCACATGGCACACCTGTCCACCCCCTAGGTTCACAAAACATATCTTATCTGTACTATTTCTCTGTGTGTTTCTATGAGATTTCAAGGAAAAATATTTTCTTCTAAAGCTATAGTGATAAAATGAACATTAAGTTCATAATTTTTAGCACACTGTCATATTGTGAAAGCAGATTTGTCTTTGGGGTATACAATGCTCAGCAAATGGGCTAGTGTAAAAATACTGGGCACTAATCAATTATATATCAGAACCAAACTAATCCCATCATATTGGAGGGTATTTAATATGAAGCAAATTAAGCTTCCCAAATTGTTTAAAAATGAAGTTTGTAATTTAATGAGACAAAAATGGAAATAGTTTAAGTAATAAATGTTTAATCAAAGAATTTTACATATTATTAACAGCATTCATTTGGCCAAACATCTACACGTTTGTAGAGTCCTACTGTATATAAAGTGGGAATGTATCAAGTATAGATTATGAAAGTGCAAATAACAAGTCAAGGTTAGATTAGCTTTTTTTACATTATAAAATTAACTTGTTTACAAAATAGGCTTTGCCAAACGTTATTACTGAACTGTAAAGTCAATGACTGTGTTGTTTTTAAAATATGTACCAAGGAAATACAAACTGGATAATGATCGGTCTTCATGCTCAGGAGAGACCAGCACAGAAACAAAGGACACTGCACAGGGTGTAAGGAAACCAGAACCCACCACAAATGCATTTTCTCACAGAGTACCCTCCTCTCCTCGCTGCAGCTGTGCACCACGCCTCCAGCGATGCAAATGCTTTCTACTGGAAAACTTGCAACTACGTCTCAAAAACCTAATGATGTTAATATTTTTAATCCCAAATAAATCTGTAAAAAAATCCTTTAATGGACTATTTCAGCTTAATATACAGTAATACACTGTGGAAAAAGTTAGTATTTATCCCCACT
Source organism: Nannospalax galili (assembly GCF_000622305.1). Lineage (NCBI taxonomy): Eukaryota > Metazoa > Chordata > Mammalia > Rodentia > Spalacidae > Nannospalax > Nannospalax galili. The sequence continues at coordinate 8,753,987 of NW_008358866.1, read as the reverse complement.
GACTTATAATAGGTACTGGTATCAATGTTGTGGTAACTGCAATAGGGACCTTTGATATCCATGGAGTAACTCCCAAACAGTTTATCCTAGGGGAGTTGGGGGAATATTAAATACTCTAATATAATGTCTTGGCCATATGAATTCAAAGTAGAAGAATATTTCAAAAACAAGGTCTGAAAAAAAGTAATAAAAAAACCCCATGACAATCATGGATATCAATATTAAATACAATCTTTTACCCAGTCTAGGACTTCCCTGTACAAAGTCAACATGGAAATTTTGGTTTCTGGAGATTTCTGGTAACAATCTGGCAAAACATTAAATGGAGTGTTGTGTGTATCTATCTTGTTTATGTTATGCTAGTTTTAATAATATGCAAGTAAAACAGCCATTCCAACAGTTTACTCTAGTTTTAATTACACACTGTACCACTGTATCTTAATTACAACTAAAACCAATTATTTCTTCACAGTAAGACACTGATAACTAGGAAGCTGATTTCTTCAATACTAAACAGTAATCACACAGCAAATGAGTATTGTGTAAGAGAACAAACACATGTCAGCATTTGCTATCTAGGCAAACGAACTGAACATTTAATTGTTACTATTTACTATAAAGGCAAGGCCATGGGTGGTTTCATGGAGATCTTTGCAATTCATAGCATAGTTACTTCAAAAGAGACAATGAAATGTGAATTACTGACTTAACTGGCAACTATCCATTTAGGTTAGGCAAAGGCACGGTAACATGTTGCGTAGGATGTTTTATTGATTTTTTTTTTAAAATAACTGTGGGATTTAATATAACTAATGAAAACTCCACTTTTTCTATTTTATAAAACACCATTAAAAGTAATTGCACCCATTAGTAATTAGAATACACTGTAAAACTGTGAAAACAAAGAACTATGATTGCACTTCCAATAAAGTGTCTCTTAAAATACAGCACCGCCGTTGCTAATCAACTGTATTTTAATATTAAAATAAACTGTTTTTAACAGCAGCATTAGGTTTAGTTAACTACAGACTACATTTATTTAAATGCAGTTTCCATGGCAAAAAAAGCCCATTAAATTCGGGAACATCATTGCTACTGAGTGGCACCTTTTACTCCCAAGAACACTGACACTGCCCTGGAGCCCGCTAGGACGCGGCACACCTGAACGTCTTGTTAGTCAGTGCACAAGTCAGAGTTTGGCACAACTGGACTGTAAATAGACATGAGAGGAAATCTTTGATTCATGTGAAAATGAAAACTAATCTCACTGTGGTAGATGCAGTACTCAAAGAAGCATGGACACCTCAACTCACACTGCTCAGAAGTAAAGGAGGTTATGGAGAGACTGAGGACATACAGGTTATCAGATCTGTCTAACTGAACTTCTAAAATGAAGAAAGCTCTGTATTTATTTTTTTTAAAGAGAAAAGCCATCCAAAGATTACAGAGTAAGCGTCTGATTTAAATTCAACTTAACTATTGCCAACTCTGGGCTAAACAGAGCACTGCATTCTCTCAGAATGTGTACTACAACCTAGTTATTTCATCTGTGTTTCTCCTTTTCTCCTGCTGTTCTTTTTGTCAGCAAAAAGGGGATAAACAAAGCCTGTAAGGTGAAAATCACAACTGAGGCTATCGCTGAAGGGAATGCCTTTATAGTCAGTCAATCCTGACACCAGTGGTTTATAATTGAGTTGGAATTAAGTGGATCAAATTTCACTATAAAGCATATTCCACCTAGCATACCACTTGTACCTGCAATTCACCTGGAGAGTAAACGTGCGCAGTTCATACTAAATGTACTTGCTCCAGCCAGTCACCTGAGGTTTGACTGACAACATCTGACTCATCCCCTCTATTGGCTGCCTCGTTACTATGGTCACCAGCCTGAGACAATCCTTCCTCAGGCAGAATATTCTTTTCCAAAGGATTTTCTTCTATCTGGGTCCTTCCACCTTCATGCACACCTGCATCTTCAGGCAGTGAGTCTTCTGGTGGTACTAGGTCCATGTCCCTCACCCCTTCTGACCCATCATCTTTGACACAGGGAAGCTGAGGACCTGCACTGACTTCTGTGGCTGCTGCTGGGGGTATCAGGGCAATGCTTTGAGGGTTCATGTCATGAAACCAAGCCATAATATTGCCAAGAAGATTGTCACTGGCATTGGGGTCCTGGCCAGCTGAATCAGGGTCACTAGATGAAGGACAGAAATCACTTCTTGCCTCACTGAGAGGGTGTGAACTCAAAGTGTCAGTTGAAAATGGGTCACTTTCTGCTCCCAGTCTCATGAGGCTGTCACCAAGTTCCAATAGCTCAGAGCTGCTCAGAGCGGCCTGAGGACTATCTGTATTCATGGGGACAGAGTCCAGCCGGGAAGGTAAAGAAGTGCCTATAGCTCCTAGGGATGCTTCATTACTGAGGAAATCTCTAGTTTCTTCATCGATGGCCAGTCCAGACTCTTGAAGTGACAATTGTATTGCAAGAAGTATATTGGGATCATCTTCATCCAAGGAACTCAGAGCCTAAGGCAACAGAAAGTAAAACCACTTTAAAATGTGATTAAAGGAAAAATAACTTATCTAATCATATTTACCAGTCTTGCTTTATCAGGTAACTAATACTACTTCCATTTATAGAGGCTCTTTTATATATGTAAATATTATCATAATTTTCTTTCATTATGCTAAAGGCAAAAAATATAAATATGAAATGCAGGAACATTTACATGTACCCTATCATTGAAACAACAATTTTATCACAAAAGGAAGAAAAGGGAAAACAGTACAACTAAGGAACCACTAAGTACACAAAGAGCAAAAACATGGGTGGTGAGCACCACCAGCAAGGCTATACCTGAAGAGAGTCCTGGTTTTCTGAGCGACTGGCAGGGGTATAGTCACGCAGAGAAGAGCTGTGCAGCACACTCATAGATGCAGAACTCACCACGGATGCGCCAGGCCTGCGGCCACTACCACCCTCTGGGATATCTGATTGAAAGCAATGGTACCACAGAGAATTAGTGACAAGTCAGACTCTGTTCTTTTTGTGCATCTTTTTAAAATGGCAAGTTCTCTTTTGGTGCTAGTGAAAAACTCATGTTCATATGCACATGTCAGATCCCTTGGAACTGGAGTTACAGAGGGGCTGTTAGCTGCCATGTGGGTGCTGGGAACAGAACCTGGGTCCTCTGTGAAAGCAGTGTACTTAGTTTCTGAGCCATCTCTCCAGCCCCTTCCTTCAGATTTCTTAAAATTAGAGTTTTGGAATTACAATAGCCCAAAGAACAAATATGTAGTCCCTCTCAATGGTCTATAGAGATTTTGCAACTAATAACTTAACATTTAAAAATCAAATAATTAAAATAGTTCTCTCTGTTTTTTAAGAATATCTCCAGGAAAACTAAGGCCCCAATTCCTCAAGGCACTTGGATATTTCAGGCTCTGGTTTCTAATCCTGTATAAGTTTGAGAGGTATCCTACAAGAGTCCAACTAAACTTACAGAGTAAAAAAAAAATTTACAGAGTAAAATAAGTGTAGTAATGGTATCAACAGCTACATTTTATTGAGTGCTCACAAGGTATTTTACATGCATTACCTATTTTGATGGTCATTGTGAACGCATGAAGTAAATTGTTTCTATTGCTTCTTTAGGCTAGGGAACTGAAAATTAAGAGATGGCAAGTACCTTGATTAAAGATACACAACTGACTTTACAGCAGAGATGGGTCCAGGACTGTCCTACCTCATAGTTTTTAAGCTTCCTGTTTTCTTTATCATGTGAAAATAGAGGCGCTTGCTCATCTACTGTGAACCTAAATTACAAACTCATAAACACTGACATAAGCCAATTTTAAAGATAAATTCAAACAACTAAACACCTAAGCGACATTTCCCCACAGCTCACCAAAAGTGCTTTCACTTGGCTCATCAGGGTCTGGAGGATTACTGAGCAGGCTGTGCAGATCTCCTCGACGGCGCTGCTGTCTATGCCTCCTCCGATACTGAAATTCAGCATATTCCTGCATAAACCAAAGGTTATAAAATACAGGAGAGCATGCAAAATTTAAAAATGCAAATAAAACAAAGATCACACTTTTCTCCAGGAGAAAAAAAATGTGTGATTTTATACGTTATAAAATCAATTGGCTTTAGAAAAGCAAAAAGTTTTGCCATGCCAAGAAAATGAAAAAGGTAAATGTAAAAAGAAAGCTTTCTAATGGTCATCACTTAAACTGACTTAATTGGGAATACTTTCAAGCTCCAGTGTTGGGTGTTAACTGGGTGTTAGTTACTTCAGATACTTGATGCTTTCAAGGGTCTTATCTAAAATTACAACTGGTACCACAACCATTTTACTAATAGATGTTAGGCTTTCCCTGAGAGTCTAGTTTTTCCAAAGTGATTGTGATATATGCAAGGAGGGCCAGTGGGCAGGAGCAGGAAGGAGTTATAAAAGTAGAAAACCCCAAATGATACGCACTGTTAAGTACTTGCCGAATCACTGAAACTTTGTGTCTACTACATACCACACTCATAAGTCGAATGATTAAAAGAAATACGCTAGGTTAGCTTGAAAATAATACATCATTGAGCTTCCTTTTTTCATCAGCAAACATGTGGTATTATCTTTAACACAGGGAAGTATTTTTTATTTAGCTTTTGGGAATCAGGTAAATGTCCAAGAGTTTGTTTTACATTTGTGACAACAATTTACGATAGGTTTGTTACTACAGAGGCTATATCTGAGGTATCTGCTACAGATTTCAGTGATATGAAATGAGATTAAATGAGATGTCAGGGTGTATGACAGCATAAAAAGGCTAATTTTGAGAGTTATTGTAGACTCTCCTGGGGTTAAACACTAAGATCCTCAGATTTATGATTTATCTTAGTTACTTCTGAGTATTCAATATACTTGTGAAAGTATTAGGGATAAGAGAAAACAGGCTATATGCTACAAAACTTTCACACCATACCTATCTGGATCAATCAATCAATCGTTAGATACTTAAATTTATTTAAACTCCATCTATCTAGATGGGAGGCATCCTACCAGGCTAGAAGCCAATGAATGAAAGACCCAGTGCCTGTAGGGTCATGTAGTCTTGTAATACTCCTTGTTGTCTGGGCAGTATTTATTCTTCCGAGAGGCCTATACTCTTGGACTGGATGACTTACTATATCATTATGGCTGCAGGACTAGTGTAGACACCATATCTCCTAGACAAAGACAGCAGGAGAATTTTACCTCATTTAAAGGTTCATATTTAGGGAGAACGTACTTACTTTTAGAAGACGATAGTACAAAGCTATTCTGAATTATATGAACTATTACTGATCATAGACTATTCGTATTTGGAATTTAAGAAAACAAAACAATTTAAAAACTGCAAAACAAACTTGTTCTAGTTCTAGTTATGCTCACAGAAAACTCTAAATGGTATTCTGTCATGATGCAACAGGTTTAAAATAGTTTCTCATGAAATTATCTGAGTATTTCCAAGGAATTCTAAACTTTTCAATGAGCATATGAAAAAACAGGATGCTCCAAATGGTGTGAGAGTGTTAAGATCATAGAGAAGATTTTTTTAAAAGCCATCAGATTCTTTGTTGCCAGTTTTCTGTTTTATGTAACAGCTAGCATTTACTGGACAATTTTATCAGTGTCTTCATGGACACCCTAATCCTGCCAGAATTTCCGTCCTCCCAATTTTAAAGATGAGAAAATAAGGGAAAATACAACCTAAGCTCTTAGAAAGTTACAGAACTAGAACTTGAATTCATGTGTTCCCGAGATCTTAAGGCTTCCTTCTTCTCACTAAGCTCCACTGCCCTAAAAGTAGCGTGAAACAAATATTTATGCCTGCCACAGGCTTAGTCAAATCAATTTAATGAGAGTATGATGAAATTAAGTGAAAAAAATGTAAACTTGGGCCTTAAAGTCTGTGGAATATGGTAACATTATTTCCCATAATTAACATTAAGGCAAAGAATCAACTTAAAAATCTTTAATTTGGGCAGTTACTTCTGATAGTTAAGTACAAAAATATGTAAGTCTCACAATGTACTCTTTTATATTTTTATGTGTATGAGTGTTTTGCCTGCATATATGTGAGTGTACCACATGCATGCAATGCCCATGGAGGCCAAAAGAAGGCATCAAATCCCCTGGAACTGGAGTTACAGATGGTTGTTAGCCACCACATGGGTGCTGGGAACCAAACTCAGGTCCTCTATAAGAGAGGCCAGTGCTCTTAACAGCTGAGTCATTTCTCCAGCCCAACAATATGTTAATTATTTAGATTCGATGTAAAGAATTGCAATACACCCAACACTTTTAGGAGTAAATTATTTTGGTCAAATATAACATTTTTTTCTTTTGCTTTGGGACAAAAGTCTCACTATATAGTCTTGGCTGGTCCTGAACTTACTGTGTAGCCTAGACAGGCCTTGAGCCTGCAATGATCCACCTGCCACTGCTTCCTGAGTGTTGCCATTATAAGCATGTGTTACCATGGCAGACATATAAAAGAAATTTCAGAGACAGTCATGTGTAATAGCAAGCCCAAAGATTTCAGGATTCCTAAAGTTACTGTCAGAGGCAGATGCTGTAGAATGATACATAAATGATTGTGAGTTCAAAAAAGTTTTATTTTTGCTAAATTGTTCCCGAATTTTAATGAAAGAAACTTATTTTTTTAGGTGGAAAATTTCAACATCCCCCCAAAATGTAATGATATTATGACACTGAAACATTAAGCCTAGGATTGGGTAAATAATAAGGTTTTTAATTTGTTTCCTAGTTAAAAACTTCATCAATATATTAATTATGTTTGCAATTTAAGTGTATTTAAAATTTCTGCTCAAAGCAGAAACTCAAGTCTATTTTCCTGCATTTATCTACCAATACAAAAGGCCTCAGGGTGATTGCAAAGTATCCTGAGCAGCTGAGAAAGGAAGCATCTGATTTAAATAAGCCATAGTCATTTCTTGAGAATTGCTTCTACTGTCTTTCAGCTTCAAAAAACAATTGGGCAACGATGATGAACAAAGGTTTCATCATTTGTCATCCCCTTCACAAGAAGTAAATTCAAGTATTATCAAATGACGTATTATTTTATAAAGAACAAAGGAGACCAGAATGGAAAGAACTGTTAAAACTATTTTAACATCAGACAAAACAGTGACAGTGGGAATTTAAGTCTCAGGAAACAGCCACATAACTAAGATTTTTACTAGGTCTTAATTTTATTTGCTGCAATTGCTATTTAAAGTATTAACTGTTTGAAAATCTCTGTATTTTAAAAATGGTTTGTCAATAATAATAACAAGAAACCAAGAAAAGTATGAAAGTCTTAAAGGGAAGCAAGAAGGAAACAGGCACAGCATTTTTCTGTACAGACATAATTACTGTTTGTTTTGTAAGTTTCCACCTTAGCAAATGATTACAAATCACTTATTTCAGGTGGTTGCAGCAACCTCAAAAAAAAAGTTCACTTAGGTTTTTAATATGTTCAGACTAAAATAAATACACAAGTCTACTAAATAAAATTCATAGCTCTATTAATAAACTAGATGCTTCCAAAAATTTATACTGTATATATTTGACTAAATTCATTTAGTAATTCAGATTAATATAAGGGGAATGTACTGTTATACTCCAATATAATAAACAGCTGAATGCCAGCTCTGTCAAGGCATTTCTGTTACAAAAGAAAGAGAGCATCACTGATAATTTCAGAAGATTTAGAACAGGGGAAGGCGCAAATGCAAGCAGGGTTGCATGAAGGAAAAAAATATGAAAATAAAAGCCCCAGCAAAACAATTACCTCAGGTGATGCAAATCCTAAATATTCCCAATCCCATGTTCCACCAGCAAAGCTACAAAGAAATTAGACACACCGTTTGATTTATTATCAATACTACAAAGTATAAAACCAGACCCTCACCCTTTGAACATTACTTTTAATTCTTCTGATTATAATTTGTCAAATCAAAGTAGATTCACTACTAAAATACAATTACTTCCACTATTATTATTAGTTTTGGCTTTGTTAGGACAGGTCCCACTATGTAGCCATAGCTAGCCTGGAACCCGTCATGCAGACCTTGAATTTACAGAGGCCTGCCTCTGCTTCGAGTGCTGGGATTAAAGGCATGCACCACCATGTCCAGCCCATTATATTTAAAAAAAATTCTAAGTTTCTTTACACTTGTGTGATACAATAGAGAAAATAAAAATGACCACGTTATAGAAAAGTATTCTGATTGCTTTCATTTTCATTTTGTAAGTAAATATTTATTTATATTTATGTAAAAATAAGGTCAAAGGATTTTCTAGTGCTGTCAATTATAATAAACAAGAAATATACTTTAATTTATAATGGCAGAAGTATGTACAAGTATTTGGAACATAACAACCCAAACTGCTGCTCTTTAAGGGATGACAGTGGATGATTTAAGTAACCTTATAAATAGAAGACTTCTCATTTCCTTACAGCTTGGCAACACAAAAATACAAATGGCCATAACAAACTGGCCAAGTTTCCAAATTCTATGTCCTAAATTGTTTATAATATATTACTACACATATTAAATTTGAAGTGACACATCAGAATAGTCTGGATTATGAGTTCTGAAATGTGAAGTTAATTTAGCCTAACTCAGTCCAAAGAGCTGCACAGTGGTAGACCAACAAACAAGCAAACAAAATCATTCAGAAAAGAAATCGTACTGAGGAAAAAATATCAAAAAGAATTTAACATACTTTTATCAGTTACGTTTTAGGTGTAAGTAACTTCCAAGAGTACGAGTCTTAGTTGGACAAAAAATAAAAGTCCTGTGTTGGTTGGTGGCTCAGGCCAGGGTGGGTTCTGTAGTGCACAAACTTTACCTGCGCCTTGGAGCTTCTGGTGAGTCTGCAGGAGCAACTCCACGTGCTACGGATGCCAGGAATTCTTGCCTTTTCTGCTGCACAAGGCATGCTGCCTTGATGATCTTGTGGCGGGGTGTACGAAGATAAGGCCTATTGACTTTTTGGGCAAGGTCTTCGGTGACCATTTCTAGGTCTGTCTACAGCAAGAGATGGAAGAAGGGTTACAGGCTGAATGGGTTAGTAAGCAGATGCAAAGTCCAGCTGGGTTCTCAGTGAGGTTTACTTCTTTTGTAGTAAGAAACTTATCCAAATGTTGAAATAATTTCCTATTTAACACACTTGATATTTTCTATGTTTTTCAGGTTATGAAAGGATCATGTTTCAAATCCTACATGCAAGAAAATAGCATTCATTTGATAGGCATTTATAATAAGGTCGTAGGTATAGATTACCAAGTAGTGGAGCATGTCAGCTGTCTAAAAGGAATTTATTATTTGTCTATGTGGAAAAACACAACAACAAGAAGCTAGTACACTCAGGGCATTTGCACAAGCCAAGTGTACAGAGTGTGCTGTGAGACATAGTTTACACAAATCCTGAAGGAATCTGAGGCAAGGTAAGACTACTGTGATTTGGGGTTAGGTCTGAAAGGTTTTTTGGAGAAAACAAATATTGAACCTTAAAAGAAATGTAGACTACAAATTAGTAGAAGGCAGTTTAAAAGGATGAAATAAAAATCACAATGGGGAAAACTATGGTGCTTTCCAATAAGGTTATATAATGCACTTGGTAAGCTATAGTGAGGTAGGCTTAGGCTATGACTTTTGAGTTGTAGTTCTGAAATAAAATGGTAAAGACTAACTTTCTCATGCAGTTCTCAAGGTGGTTCATTTCATCTCTGAAGATAAAAATCTCTGTTACATAAGAAATAGGCCAGATTTCTACCTCACCTGGTTTAAAATAAAGAAATGCTGTTGAGAATTTGCACAGCTCAGAACTCATTTAAACCTTGCAGTGATACACTTAAACGTAATGAAAATTTTAGTTTGTTAATTTTCCTTTACTTATAAACCATTTTAAAATAAAAATAAAATTGTTTTACTACTCACACTTCACATTAGTCAAAACAAAGTTAAGCAGTTGAATAGGAGAAAACCTGCTTTCATAATTGCTACCACTTCAAATATAATTTTAAAAGATATCTTACTTGCATTAGTTCAAAAATTTCTTTCTTTGTGCTTTTAGGTTCTAAGAAAAATCCATACGGATAAGAACACTTGAGAATACGCCGAGTTTTTAAGAGCACATGAACTGCATCTTCAATGAAAGTGGTATCTGGACAGCCTCCTTCAGCTATAAAGTAATTGAGGCACAGTAAATGCTTTTGCAAGTATTTTATTGTAGAATTTATAAACAATTATGTTAAAAAATTCCCTAAGGATAACCTGGAATAGCAATATACTACTTATTTCAATTAGCTTAAAAAAAATCTATATAGACACTTGTGTGTGACATGACGTGTATGTGCTGTGTTTGTAGGTAAGGCACAGCCCTTCGGCCCAGGCGCCATGAAGGAATTTGAACAAATGTCTTTGCTAAGCCACTTGCTTCTTCTTTTTTTAAAGGCCTAATTATAACTATGCACCTTCAAAAACAATACTGTTAAGGGAAAGGATATTAAATTCTTGAAGCAACTAGATATTTAACGCTAATATGTAAAAATCTTCAGAGAGATAAAGGAAGAGGAACAAGGAGAAGAAATTGCTTTAATAAAGGCAATGCTATCATTATAATACTCTGTTTTCACTGCAAATAAAATGAAATTAAGCTGTATTATCAAAATTGTAAGTATTGCTGAAAATCAGACTCAGCATGCCTTTAGAAGATGCTACATACGGAATACCCTACAATGTCTGAGTACACTCAGTCCCTAGGGTAGGTTTCTGAGTTAGGATGTGAATCAAAGGGAACCAAACACCCCTTGTCTTTCATTATAATACATGTGAGAAATATGTGAAGTAGACTGTTTCCTACTTTCCAATTGTTTTATCTTTTAGTGTTTTTCTATTTTACAATGCTTCCTGGAACCTCTAGTATACTGAGTAAAAGCAACCATTTGCATTTTCAAACACTGAATGTTTATTCTATGTCAGGTACAGTTCTAAACACTGGGGATACATTAGAGGTGAAGAGATAGAAATCCCTGTTAAAGAAATACATACTCTGTGAACCTTTTTTCTTCCAGTTTCACTGTAGATGACATTTCCAGAGTTTAATATTGGTATGGTAAATTTATATCATTTATAATGTCTTCAACTTGATAATTAACAAGGTCACTAGGTGGCTATTGAGACTTCCTACATTCTAATTTATTTAACTTATGGCTACTGTGTTATTAGGGAACGAGTTTCACAAAAAAGGGTATGAGAACTCAATATTTTATAAACTGAAACAAATATAACATCAAAATTTCATGTTTACAATATACTTTTCACATAAAAACTATAAATGCTTTAAAAATGTGACTTTTAAAAGCAAGCACACTAGAATCTCTGTGCTGTGTAGTCATTGTGGAACACTGTGTGCTAATGACGCAACCAACACTCCATCCATATTCAGGGATTTAAAAAAATTATTTATTTTATTTTATATGTCTGAATGTTATGCCTGAATGTAAGTGCACCTATGTTGTGCAATGCCCATTGGGGGCCAGAAGAGCTATGTCAGATCCCCTGGAACTTGAATTACAGATGACTGTTGGCTGTCATGTGGGTGCTGGGAACTGAACCTGGGTCCTCTGTAAGAGCAGCCTGTGCTCTTAACCACTGAGCCATCTCTCCAGCCCAAGGATTTTTTTTCCCCTAACTTTCAATTGGGAATCCACAAGTTAGGCCTTCCCATCAAGGCTTTGCCTCAAACTCTGTTTGACTTCACAAGAATCTTTGTGTACTCAGTGACAACTGCATAACCTATGTACCTTGCTCCCTTTAACTAGGCTAGGAAAGCCTTTTAGAACCCATTCTCTTTTGCTTATACAGTAAGCAAAACTATGGTGTGGTACTGTCTGGTACCAGCAAAGGCTGCATTAGGAGGAGGGGTAAAGTGTCTAGTAGATACCAGTCACAGAGCTTCATCTGCTAGGATGCATTCAGGGCTAAATAGAACTCTGTACAGTGCCAGAAGTGGCTAATGGACCTATTGTCTTTCTTTAGGGTACTACCCTCCTATCAGTGAGCCGACTTAGTACAGAAAGATTTTATAGTAATTACCACATATACAATGTAGAACTTACTTTCTTTGAGAGCTCTACTTAATTGTTCCATCTTTTCTTTGGCTGTTTTAAGAAGGCGTTGTTCTAACTAAAGAAACAGAAATAAATTAATTTAAATAATTTTATTTAATAGGGTCTCACTACATAGCTCTGATAAGCCTGGAACTCACTATGTAGATCAGGTTGGCCTTGAACTAACAGAGACCCACCTGCCTCTGCCTCTCAAGCGTTCGGATTAAAGGCAGGCATCACCATACCCAACCCCTCTAACAAAATAATTTAGCTCATTTCAAATGATTTCGGACATACCTGGTAACTATGCTCATGGTTTTTAAATCTTGTGTAATAGTGCATAAATCTGTCAAGTTCCTGAAACCGTTTATGTTTTTTCTCAGCCTAGGAAACAAAAATACACAAATAATTTTTATTAAAACTACCATTAAAATTGCTTCAGAGGGATTACAAGCTTTATCAGTAATGGGTAATAAAACATCTATGTTGAGAGAATATAATGACCAATATATTTTAAAGGCTCTTGGAACAAAGTTTTACATTTGTACTCTCTGTGATAAAACAATGAATCCCTAACTCCACGTCTTCGACGTTTTATTTGATGGTTTTATTGCAATGGACTGATTTGTATTCCCTCAGAATTCACAAAGAAGCCCTAGGATCCAATGTGACTTGCATTTGGAGACAGGGCTTGTGAGGATATGATAGGTTAAGTAAGGTCATTACTGTAGATTTATCCTGATAAACTGCTGCCTATGCAAGAGGTATACACAGGAGGTCACGCTTAAGCAGGTGTTACCTCCACGGTCATCTCCTTGGATTGCTCCTCCACATGCTGAATGACTTCATAACGAGTACATCTGTAATAACCTCCAGTTGAAGAACTATGCTTTTTCCATTCTTCTAGGCAAATCCAGCAAAAGTCATACTTGCACTTCAAAAGAAAACATACATACAAATCTCTCCATACATTAATACATAAATGATGCTCTGCTTGAGACAATGTGTAATCTTGTAAAGATTATACATCCTGATTGTGCTGTGTGATTAGAAACCAATCTTCTCAAAGACAAGCCCTTTTTGTCATGTATTAGATAGTTTGAACCTGTTTCTTTATTTTTTATTTATTTGGTCCTTTGGGGATTTAGCTCAGTGGTAGAGTGCTTGCTTAGCAAGCACACGGCCCTGGGTTCGGTCCTCAGCTCCGGGGAGGGGGGGGTGTGCAAAAAAAAAAAAAAAATAAGGTCTTATTATGTAGCCCTGGAACTCCCTATATAAACCTGGCTGGCCTCCAACTCACAGAAATCCACCTGCCTCTACCTCTGCGGGAATTAAAGGTGTGCACCACCAAGTCCAGTAACATTACAATTTTTAAATAAAACTACTGAAATAGAGGCATGAATTAATAAAATGTTACATATATATATATATATATATATATTGTTGTTGTTGTTGTTGTTTTCTTTTTTGGTCTTTTTGAGACAGGTTCTCCCTGTTAGCCCTAGCTGGCCTGGAACTCACTATGTAGACCAGGCTGGCCTTGAACTCACAGAGATCCGCCTGCCTCTGCGTCCTGAATATTTTACGCCCAGCATAAAATATTATTAACTGAATTCCATGACTTTTGAAACACATAGGGTAGCTTTCGGTGCAATGAAATCAGTAGAATAGATACTTTCAATACCCTAAAGATAATTGTTTGTATTAATGGTTTTTCAGTCAAGTGTATCATTGTTATTTTAATTTCTTTAAAATTTTATTATTTTTATTTTATTTTACGTGTATGAATGTATTGCCTGCATGTGTGTAAGTGTGCCCATGTCATGCAATGCCTGAGGAGGTCAGAAGAGGGTGGCGACAGATCCCCTGGAACTGAAGTTAGGGTGGTTGTTAACTGTCATGTGGGTGCTGGGAATCGAACCCGGGTCC
>NW_008358866.1:8730663-8739304 GCF_000622305.1 Nannospalax galili | reverse complement strand
GGCAGTCAAAACATACCCAGGAAGCCTGTGTGAGAAACTAGGCCCTAGGAGGTATCTGCTCGACCCTTCGTATCTTTGCTAAGCTCAGCTGCTCATGATCACTCTACTATTGTGTTGCTTTGGTTCCTAACTACATTTCTTTATAAAAAACTGTTTTATTATTTTTATTTTATTTTACGTGTATGAATGTATTGCCTGCATGTGTGTAAGTGTGCCCATGTCATGCAATGCCTGAGGAGGTCAGAAGAGGGTGGCGACAGATCCCCTGGAACTGAAGTTAGGGTGGTTGTTAACTGTCATGTGGGTGCTGGGAATCGAACCCGGGTCCTCTGCAAGAGCAGTCAGTGCTCTTAACTGCTGAGCCATCTCTCCAGTTCCTGGTATTTTAATTTTCAAAAGTAATGAATTATTTATTTGACTGATATGATTAGCAGAGTTCCATTTTCTGGTTATTTAAAAATTTTTTTCTAAATTTATTTTTATTTTATGTATATGACTGTTATGCCTGCATGTGCATAAGTGCACCCATGTTGTGTTGTGCCTCTGGAGGACAGATGGTGGCACTGGATCCCCTGGAACAGGAGTTATAGACGGTTGTTAGCTGCCATGTGGGTGCTGGGATTTGAACCCTGGTCTTCTGCAAGAGAAGCCAGTGCTCTTAACAGCTTGAGCCATCTCTCCAGCCACCCCCATTTTCCGTTCTGTATTGACAAACTAAATTAAGACTTTAACCAAAAAGCATGCAAATATTTCTTAGTGTCTTACCTTGGCACACTGCATATGATTGCAACCTTCATTCTTCTGTATTGGAGACTTACAATTAGCACAAGGCTTGGAATTAGTTAACAACCAGAGACAATTGGCAGCATCCTCATAAGCTTCACTGACTCCCACAACTTTGGGATATTAAGCACAAACAAAAATAAATGATTAAGTACACAACTTCGTGGGCGAAAGCTATTCTTTGGAGGTTTTTTTCCATTGTAAGCAGGCACATGAATCTAATGAGACATGCCTAAAACTAAACGTTGTTTCACTCAGACCTGCTTTTTCTCCATAGTCCCGATGCTGGTGGTAAATTATCTAGACTGTTCAGATTCAATTTAGGAGGAATACAATCTTTACCACATTCTGGCTCACTCACTGTTTGTACCTCACTGATTCCACTTCTTTCCCTCCTGCTTCCTCTCTAGCCCTGCTTTTCATTGCTTTTGCTAGGGTCCTCCACATCTCTTGCTTAGACAACAGGATCATAGAAAATTGACCTACTTTCCAGTCTCTATCGCCCTCCCACTCTCAGCTACACTGCCTACACAGAAATCTTCCATTTGCTTCTCCAAACAAAGGGCTACAAGACAAAACTCAACTCACTTTAGCAAAGAATACAAAGGCCTTCATGACCTGATCCATTTACTTGGTAAGCTTCTCTTAGGGGCTGGGGATGTGCAGCTCAATGGTACCTGCCCCACACCAACTTTATTTTTTTTAAAAATATTTTATTTTTATGTATATATTTTGACTGCATGTGAACCATGTGTGTGCAATGCCCACAGAGGCCAGAGAAGCTGTAGGGATCCCCTGGAACAGGAGTTACAAGGTTGTCAGTCGCCATGTTGGTATTGGGAATCAAACGTGGGTCCTCTGAAAGAATAGCAAGTGTTCTTAACCACTTATCCATTTCTCCAGACCTCCCTCCCACCAACTTTATACACTGACTTCTTAAATTCAATTACTCCTACTATAATTTGAGATTTGTAATCTTAAGGAATGCCATGGTCTTTAAAGAGTCTAAAAATTGCATTTTATAGCACCCCCGCCATGACGCAATTTAAAGAGTTTTAGAGGCACAATTTTTTTTGGTCCAATTTTTTTTTTGGTCTTTCTGAGACAGGGTCTCCCAGTAGCCCCCAGCTGGTCTGGAACTCACTATGTAGACTGACTGGCCTTGAACTCACATAGATCTGCCTGCATCGACCTCCTCAGTGCTGGGATGAAAGGTGTGCACTACCACACCCAGCTGAGAGGCACAATTTTAAAAAGTTCTTTTTCCTATTAAAAATGGAAGGGATCAGTAAATTCTGTTTTCTTTTCTAACTCTAACTGCACTGGGAAGCCCTACTTTTTCTTTAGTGAAAATGATGTCAGAAGTTACTTAAATATCACTGTAAGTGGCCCATCTTAATCAAAGCTTTAAATGCAGATACTTTCTAAAAGAAGCTGGTGGTAAGTTTTAGCTGTACTGTCCAAAGCATGAGAGAAACCAGACTGAGTTTTAAGGACAGAATCCCCAGATATAACCCAGAGAAATGGGGCCAGAGGCTTGGACTGACAGGCCCCTAGAAAGTGGCTCTGTATGTGAACTAGAGAAGCTGGGTACTGTGAGCAGTCCTTCCATGGAGCCCAGCGGCACAGTGAGACTGTCTTGCTGCAAACACCCCATGTGCCTACCCACTTACATTTGTATCTTGCTGTTGGACTGTAAAACACTGGCTTTTAATCCTACATAGCAAAGAGAAGCATTAGCAGCAATGAGAAGATCAGATGTGCCTATCTGCTAGAAGATGGTTGATTTGAGGGGGGCTGAGGGGAGAACATAGGCAATTTGGTGGATACAGAAATTTGAGAACCTTAGCATACTCCCAGCTAATAAGGTCAAGCTTGTAGAGGCAATGCTGTCAAATCGAAGCACTGAGTGCCTCTCACATTTCAAACATCTAATTTTTGTTTAAAAGAAGTAGCCTTTCCTCTCTTTTCGGCATCAAAATTATTATTAGTTTAGAGGCTTTAGCATATTCTTATGATCTGTATTGTCCATTGTTATAATAAATAAAGCACAAAGCCACTGAAACAAAGCAGCTGTGTAGTGTGCAACATAAGACATTTCTTCCACTCAGAGAGAATGCGAGCTTCTAACTGCATTCTTGAGAATTATATGAAAGTAACTCATATTTAGAAATTAACAATCCTGGAAATGCTGGGAAAAATGCTTTCACTTTCAGTTCTCTGGATACACTTATTCTACACATCCATTTCTTTGAACACATGTTCTTTATGATCCTATCATCTTCTTGCTGTGATTAGGCATAAGAGGATCAATTTGACTGCAACTCTTTGGAATTTCACCATTCAAGGACTGGGAAACTAGGCATAAGGGAGAAAATTTTCATGAACTTACAAATTTGATTAAAAATGCTTATGAGAGTTGGGCACCAGTGGTGTGGACTGAAATTCTAGGTACTCAGGAGGCTAGAGCTGAAGAATCATGAGTTTGAAGACAGCTTAGACAACTCAACAAAAAAATTGTCTCAAAAACACCTATGTGATTATTTGTGTGTGTGTGTAAGATGATACAAAGGAATATGGAAACTTAAGACAGTATTTAATCATACTTTTCTTCTTCAGAATATTACTTTTACATATTTAGTGATTGGGTTCTATTGTGTTAGAGTTGGCCAGTTACTATGCACTTTAAGCCTCACCCTAAATTTCACAGATAGTAATCCTGGAATGTAGTAAGGAAAGGCCTGGGTTTCTCTTAGCAACTGGGGCTTTCTGTGCAATCTTGGCTTTGGTTCCTTTTCGGTAGAATACTTCCCACGTAAACATTCTTGCTTCTATCCTATTTTCCAACATTCCTTCCATTTTCTGAATCAAAATCTCTTTTGGACAATTCAAAGGTAAAATGTGAATTTGCAACGTTCTTATCTCTGGTCACCAAAGCATCATGCATTCCATTTTCTAATCTTACACTTCTTTTTCTCTGCTTATCATAATAAGATCACTATCATGTTCAAGAATATTTTGGGCCAGGTGTGGGGGCACAGGATGCTTTTAATCCTAGCACTCAGTAGGTAGAAGTGGGCAGGTCACTATGAGATCAAGGCCAGCCTATCTATACAGTAAATTCCAGGAAAAAAAGACAAGCAAAGCAAAACAAAACAAAAATCCCCCAAAAGGGGATTTTCTTTCACAGCCTCACTAATCATCTGTTCTCAATAGCCAGGGCAATCTTACTCTCCTTCCATAGGAGAAACACATATGTGGCCATGGAGCAACTGACCCACACTGAAATGGTAAGGAACAGTAAGGGTTATCTCCTCCTAACTGAAACACTCCTTCCTGTAGGAGGCTCATGAAGCTCAGGAAGCAAATGAAATCTGCAAGGCTAGAAGTTCCTGAAAGCTACAAGATTCACAAGGCTCTCTCACCAAGGTTATATGAGAAGTAGTAACTGCTGGGGGAGGAGACTCCCCAAAATGCAGCTCTTTTGAGTCATCACATGGGTGGACTTTTCAGTGACACAGCTGCCTTCGAATTGCCCATGTTCCTGCAAGTAACCCTTACCCACACTCCTGTAAATAACCCCAGTAAACACACTGGTTCAAGCAAGACTTGGATAGAATTGCTTCTTTGCTCTGTCACAGGTACCCTATCTGGGGTGAACAGACATCTGCTCATATCCTTCTAGGAAACACCATACAATAACAACTAAAACTGACTACCAATCATACATACTTGCCCTTGCAGAGGACCTGGGTTTGGTTCACAGCACCCACACAGTTGCTAACAACTGTCCCTAGCTCCAGCTCCAATAGAACTGATGCCCTCTTCTGACATCTGTGGGTGTTGCACAACAGGGGTGCACCTACATACATGCAGGCAATACATTCATACACATAAAATAATAAATCAAATATTTAAAAAAAAGAGTAAGTGACATTCCAACTCAAGGGACAAAAATGAACCTCAGGGATCTAAGACCTTGAGATCAGCCCTTGAGTAATGAGAAATTCCTTTACAAAACACAAGCCTGAAGGTTTCATGGCTGTCAATCAGTCCCTCTAAGAATCACTTCAGATGGAAAAACACAAATACCTGTGACAAGCCCCCTCCCAATCCCAGTTAGTTGCTCTTGTTTCTATAATCTCATGTTTACTTAACTGTATGTTATTATAAGAGACTATGATTATCTGACTGCTTCTTCTAGTCTCTGTACTCTCTAAAGTCCGGTATCTTTATTATGTACTTCGCTCTACTGTAGATTCACCAAGTGAATTCTTGATCGTGATTTGCAACACTTCAAACTAACTCCATTATCTAAAATACTTAAAAAGACCCTCACTACATTACCACGAAAGAAAATAGTTGCTGTAAAACACTTTAAATGATGAGAAATTACTGCAAAGCTCATATACTTAAATGTGGGAATTGCTACTGGGAAACATGTAAAAAGGAATCCTTCAGAGAGTCAGACCTCTTGTGTCACCAGGCATATGTACTCAATCCAACCTAAGTGTCACCTCATTGAGTGGGATTACCTATACCAACTCATAGTCTTTCTAAGAGGGAGCAGAGAGGAGTTTCAGTGACAATAAGACAGGATGTTTAAGTATATCCAGAACCATGTAATTGCAAGAAATTAACTTATCTTATTCCTCACTGGAAGTTTTCAGGGAAATGAGAAGTCTTTCTTTACTAGAGACCATAAAATTACTTCCTGTGAAGTACAGAAAAAATGGCCGGCCCACCCAAGGATGAAAAAGGGCTAAATGTGGCCCTTACTTGCTGTTTACTTTAGGCTAGACAGTCTCATTACAAGCATGGGATCTGTTTATCATTCCTCTTTGCAAAAACTCATCTCCAAAAGGAGAGAGGTTAGAGAGGCTGTATTGAACATTAGGCCTAGTATTAACAGATGTGAAAACCTCTCTTAAATAAAGCTTATGGAAATATGTCTACACTATCCTTTGAATGCTCCTAGGAAATATGTAGCATGGCTATGTAAAATTCCTCTTACGTTCTTCTGGCTTCATTTCAGTTATTTTTTGTAGCCAATTTTTCCATGTTTGGCAGTCACAAGGCTCATGTGCTTCACCAAGGCACTCCCTAAGGAACAAAACAGAAAAGGGCATTTAAAGATACTCCTCATCAATATTTAGATGAAAAATATAGATGGTAAATCTTCCAATTTTAAAGCTGAAAACTTTAAGGCACTGTGACAAATGAGACATAAAGCATTTCAGGAGAGGATTTGAAAATGTTGATTCCAAAGCTGGAAAACTTCAGTCTAATTTTTAAAAATCAGTGAACTTACACATTTTAAAAGTTCCACACAGATTATC
Organism: Nannospalax galili; assembly: GCF_000622305.1. Lineage (NCBI taxonomy): Eukaryota > Metazoa > Chordata > Mammalia > Rodentia > Spalacidae > Nannospalax > Nannospalax galili. The sequence continues at coordinate 8,733,182 of NW_008358866.1, read as the reverse complement.
TAATATAACCTAGTTTTATATACTTTTAGGGGACATAAACATTTTTACTAATGAGGTTTCAGCCACACTAATACTTCTAGTTTTTACTTGTTGAACTTGAGGTATGTTCCCTGGTTTGTTAGACCAGAAGGACAAGCCTCACAACCTACAGACTACAATCTGCATTTTACCAAAATTACCACATGACCATTTTTCATTTGAAAGTTTGAGAACTTGTAAGTAACTGTTCTAATTTAATCTCTGTTGCTGTGATAAAATACTTTGACCAAAAGCAACTTGGGAGGAAAGGATTTATTTGGCTTATATTTCTAGGTCAGTCCATCACTGAGGGAAGTTAGGGCAGGAACTGAAAGAAATGCTGCTTGCTGTCTCACTCTCTCAGCCACAGTGAGCTGAGACCCTCCTACATCAATTAATAATCTAGGAAGTGATTATTAACACCACAGATCTAGCCACAGACCAACCTATTTTAGGGAATTCCTCAACTGAGGCTTCTCCTCTCTGATAACTTTAGGCTGTGTCAAGTTGACAATTAAGGCTGACCAGGACAGTGTCTGTCCCTCCCCAAACTGTCTGTTAGTCTGTCTCTGTGTATGTGGGTTGTGGTAGTGTATGCTTATGTATGTGTGTGCGGAGGCCAGAAGTCAATGTAAGGTGTCTTTCTCTTTGCTCTTTACCTTATGTTCTTTTTTGTTTTTGAAACAGGGTCACCCTGTATCCCCAGCTGGCCTGGAATTTACTAATGTAGACAAGGTTGGCCTTGACCTTACAGAGATCTATCTGCCTCTGCTGGGATTAAAGGCATAAGCTACCACATCTGGTTTATACTTTGTTTTGAGAGTGTCTCTCAGTGAACCCTGAGTTTACCATTTTGGCTAGACTGGCTCACCAGTGAGCCCCTGGGATTTACCAGTTTACCCCCTGTAGTCCCTAGTGCTGCAATTACAGACATGTGCCACCAGGACTGGGTTTTACGTGGGTACTGGGGACCCAAACTCAGGTTATCATGCTTATAGGGCTAGCATTTTATCCACAGAACCAGTTTCCCAGCAATGTAAACCATATTTTGTTGTTGTTTTTTTGTTTTGTTTTATGAGACAAAGTCTCCCTGTAGCCCCAGCTGTCCTAGAACTCACTATGTGGACCAGGCTGGCTTCAATCTCACAGAAATCCACCTGTCTCTGCCTCTGCCTCCTGAGTGCTAGGATTACTAAAGTCATTTGCCACCATGCCCGGTCATCATATTTTTACAGTCACATTTACCTTCAAATTCCCTTGTAACCTGCCAAAGCAATCGAAGATACTTTTACAGGAATCTAGAAAATTTGATTTAAATAACTTAAAACAAAAATTTATTATTCATACTTCAACTGTTCATACCTACATTCTATGACTATGTAAAAACCAAAACTTTAAGAAAAAAGCATTTATAAATCACTTGTTTTAATTCAACATGGTGTTGTATCAGGTACTGAGATCATTATTCCAGCTAATAAGAATGTCACTGGGAAGAGAAACCCCAAATCTGGACCTGATATCATCACCTTCTTAAATAAAGATCTTATTTGTAAAGCTTGTTAAGGTATACCAACTGGCTCAGACAAATCCTTACAAATGAACAGGTAATATTTCACTATATATTAAGAATTACCAAATTTTACTTCATACTCATCAGGGTGGTTATTATAAAAAACTAAAAATAACTGTTGGTGAAGATTTATGAAATCAGAAACCTTGGGCATTGCTGATAGAAGTGTAAATACTGATATTACTGCTATGGAAAACAACGTGGTAGTTCTGTATCAAGTTAAATATTGAAATAGCATTTGACTCAGCAATTTCACTTTTAGGTATTTAATATTACTTTTCTCATTACTGTGACAAAAATGACAGAAGAAACTCAGGGAAGGAAAGGTTTACTTTGGCCCATGGTTTAAAAGAATATAGTTCAAAGGGGCTGGAGAGATTGCTCTGCAGTTAAGAGCAATTCCTATTCTTTTTTTTTTTTTAAATATTTTATTATTTTTATTTTATGTGTACAAGTATATTGCCTGCATGTATGTGAGTGCACTCGTATTGTGCAATGCCGCGGACGTCAAAAGAGGGCTTCAGATTCCCCTGGAATTGGAGTTAAGGACGGTTTGTAGCCACCATGTGGGTGCTGGGAATCGAACCCGGGTCCTCTGCAAGAGCAGTCAGTGCTCCTAACTGCTGAGCCATCTCTCCAGCCCCAACAATTTCTATTCTTATAAAAAAAATGGGTTCAATTCCTAGATCCTATCAGGTGGCTAACAACCATCCATAATTCCAGTTCCAAAGGATCCAACGCCCCCTTCTGGCCTCCGTGGGCATTGCATGACATGTGTGCACTTATGTACATGCAGGCATAACATTCCTAAACATAAAACAAAATATATATATAAAAAAGATGAATACAGTTCATCATGGTGGGAAAGTCATGGAGGCTAGGGCTCCTACCTGTTACACAGCAGCAACCTACTTCCTCTAATTAGGCCCTA
>NW_008358866.1:8708986-8730555 GCF_000622305.1 Nannospalax galili | reverse complement strand
CCGTCGGATCCCCTGGAACTGGAGTTACAGACAGTTGTTAGCTGCCATGTGGGTGCTGAGATTCGAACCCGGGTCTTCTACAAGAACAATAAGTATTCTTAACCACTGAGCCATCTTTCCAGCCCCAGGCCCTACTTCTTAAAGGTTCTACAACCTATCCGAACAGTGCACCAGCTTAGGATGAAGTGTTCAAATGTGTGACCTATGAGGGGCATTTTAAATTCAAACCATAGAGCTGGGTGTGGTAGGGTATACCTTTAATCTCAGCATTTGGGAGGCAGAGGCAGGCAGATCTCTGTTTCAGGTCAGTCAGGGCTACACAGTAAGACTGTGTCTCAAAAAAACAAAACCAAAACCAGTAACAACCCCCCCCATTGGATTCAGATTAAAACCATATATATATATATATATAATATAATATAAATAAAAGAATTAAAATCCAAGATTTTAATTTATATACCAGTATTTATAGTAGCATGCAATAATCAAATGGCAGAAACGTGTTCATCAACAGACGGATAAATGAATTGCAATATACATATATATGGAATTAGTTATAAAAGAATATTATACTACACATGCTACAACATGGACAGAACTTTTTTACATTTTTTTAAAAAAAGAAATAAGCAAGACACATGGAATAAAAATTGCAGGATTCCACGGATTTCAAATGTTTTAAAGTAGACTAATTCACAGAGAAAGAAAACAATAGTTATCAGTGGTTGGGGAAAGCAAGATGGAGAATTGCTGCTTAATAGAGTCTCTGTGGGGATTATGAGAAAGTTTTAAAAATGGATTAAGTGGTGGTAGCTGTACTTAGTAGCAAATTAGTAGACACTCAAAATTAATTAAGTTGTTTAAAAATAGAATGTATATTTTATAGTCACTAAAGTGCAGATTCAGATCAACTCTGCTTTCCAGAAATGTGATGACTATGATAACTGCAATTTTCATTTGGCACATGTACTAGCACATACAAGAGCAAGGAATATGTGACCCATAGATCCAGAAACAGTGCTTCTATCTGGTGCCTAAAACATGAGGGTAGTGTGAGTCTACATTTCTCAGGAGTCACAAAAAAAAACCTATTTGTTAAGTATACCTCAAGAAAGCTGGACAAAAATCTTAAGATGCAAACAAAACAAAACAAAAACCTCTTAGACATCTGCAACACCTAAAAGAAATGAATGAAATCAATGAAAATAAAATAATTCTATTAAGATTTCCCCCTGGAGATTAAATAACATAGCATCTAGAAGAGTCAATACTAGTATATTGGTCCTGCTGTCAAAACATATTCTGAAAGGAAAAATAAAATCGTGGAAGGAAAACCCCAGCACTTCTCAAAGGCTGTAACTGCTTATTAATGTGCACAGCTCCCTGAGGCTGTGTGGCATTAGATGGCAACAGGTTTTCCTTTCCAGAACCTTATAGGACAAGAGATTTGCTGCTTCATCAGGTGGGAGCTCAATCAGCAAGATCTCTTCTGAGTGTGACAGCAGCTTGGCATAGTTTCCTATGTGATACATACAAGTAGGTACAAAGGGAGAAGCTTGTAAGTAAAGATGCTACAGCAAGGACTACACCTTAGAAAGAGAGCTGGATGTTGCTACTTACTAACTTTGAGCACTAAGGCATCTGAGAAAATAAGCTTGGACTGCTCCTAAGTATTGTAATAATTGCTCCAAACAGAACAGCCGACTGATAATCTGGATTACAGATGAGGGCTCTGCTGACACCATAAAGCTAAATTCTTTAAGGACTTTTGGTTTTTTGTTCTTCTGACGGGAGTTTTTCTGCATATCCCGGCTGTCTTCAACTCATGATCTTCCTGCCTCAGCATCCTGAGATCACTAGGGTGCGTAAGTTTTAATGAATTATCCTGAAGGACCTGGTATCTGTTGAAATTGTATCTCAAGATGTCAGTAAAACACAATAGTGAGGAGATTCTGAGCTAGAGACATCAATGGAATTATCTACCCAAGAAAGTGCCTGGGTAAGAGGTTATAAAGAAAAATGCAGTTGTCTAATGTCCTTAGTCCTGGATGTTAACCGACTATCAACAAACCAGGGATGGGTTCTCTCCTTGAACATGTGTCAATATGTACAACTTTGGCAGGAACATACAATGGCTTCAAAGGACTCTGAAAAAAGAAATATCTTTTATTAAAGTACCAAGCTTCATTATTGATAAAAAAATTTCCAACAAGAAGTTGAAATGTAATTATATAACTTTATTGTAGAACCAATACTGAGTACTGAGTTAATTAAAGAGGAATCATTTTCTTTTTATGAATACATTTTATTTCAGATAAAGAATCATCGTTTTAAAAAACAATTATTCTCTGGAACACTAAAAAGGCAAAACTACTATCCTGTACGCCAACAAAAGTATAAAAATAGTAACTCAAAATTCATAACAACTTGATCATGCTTGAATAGTAGTATCCACATCGGCAGGTGTGGTGCAGATATTGGAGGAAAAGGTGGGCTGAAGAGTGGGACCTACCAACTCCCCAGGAGTTTTCTTGCAGGTGAAGTTCCAGGAGAAATAGCATAATTGAACCTCCCAATTTCTGAGCATTGCTTTACATAAGTGTTTTGATCCCCCAAATGCAATGGGGCTTGACATTCAAATCCACTTCCTATTGAGGTTAGGCTGTCTGTAAAGCCAGCAGTTGAGGAGGGGATTACAAGCAAGCTCATCCCAGATTGGAAGTATAATGGCCACACTGTGGAGCTGAGGTGGCTGGTTCTCTGTGTCTAGACACGCTCCATCCCAGTCTTGTTTCTGCAGGTGAATTCAGTTGTGTAGCAGAAACTTAGGATCTGGGAAAAGCTAGAATAGAAAGATGCTCCTGGGATAGTGTATGCATCCGAAGGAGGCAGAGGATCTGGGCTCCCCTGAAATAAAGATTTCAGATTTATTTGGAGGGCTGGGACTTAGTTTGGTGACAGTGACTTTGCCTAGAATGCACAGGTTCATTTAAAAAAAAAATAATTTATTGAGAATTTCATACAGGGATATAAGCATATAAGGTGTTTTGATCAAATCCATGCCCACTCTCCCCTCCAACTCCTCCCGTATCTCTCCATCACTTTTTTTTTTCTGATAACTTCATGTACTTTCTTCTTCTTTTTTTTTTAATGGGGCTTTCTGCTACTCTAACATTCCCCCCTCTGAAGAGGTAGCCCTAAACTCTTTTAAGGATTAGATAAGAGCTCCCAAATACTTTTGACATTTTTGGCTTTTGGAATGGAATAGGTGGCTAAGAGGCCCAAGAACATTGAGTTTTATCCAAGAAACTGGCTACTTTTCTTTGGGGTCTTTTTACCCTAACTGCCTAGCTAATTCCTACCTCCTATTCTTATCACACCATCCTCTGAAGAGGTTACCCAGCTTGTGGATAGGGAATTGGGACAGAGACTGCTCTCGCTTCTTCCATGCTTATTAGTTTATGTGTATGAGTGCATTGCCTGCATGCATGTAAGTACACCTGTGTTGTGCAATGCCCAGTCAGAAGAAGGTGTGGTGTCCCCTGGAACTGGAGTTACAAAAGGTTGTTAACTGACATGTGGGTGCTGGGAACCAACCCCAGGTTCTCTGCAACAGCAGCCAGTGCTCTTAACCACTGAGCTAATTCTCCAGTTCCTCCAGAGAATTGTGTGTGTGTGTGTGTGTGTGTGTGTGTGTGTGTGTGTCTTTTTGATACAGGATTTCCCTGCAGCCACTGTTGGCCTCGAACTCACAGGGATCCGCCTGCCTCTGCCTCCCGAGTGCTGGGAATCAAACTTGGGTTACCTGCAAATGCAATATGCCCTCTTAACCACTGATCCATGTCTCTAACCCACTAGGAGAATTTTAAATACATTTTTTTCAAAAAGATTTAACCTATGAAATATACAATGTACCAGGCTAGGTAAGTGTGAAGAGGCTAGGCATGGTGGTACATGTCCTTAAGCATAGGTAGGCCCATCTTTGTGAGTCGGAGACCAGCTTGGGCTACACAGTGAGACCTTGTATCAAAAAAAAAAGGTGCTTTTTTTTTTTTTCCCCTTGGACAGAAGCAGCTGAAAGCCACAGCCAAGGTTAAGGTTAGGGACCTTCATGGCAAGAAGGAGGAGCCGCTAGAACAGATGGAGGATCTGAAGATGGAGCTGTCCTAGCTGTCAGTCACTAAAGTGACTGGCCCAAGTGTCTTAGCACTCCAAGATCCAAGTTGTGCACAAATCTGTTGTCCATGTCCCCACCAACATTAACCAGACTCAGGAAGAAAACCTCAGAAAATTCTACAAGGGCAAGAAGTTCAAGCCCCTGGACCTGCATCTTGAGAAGAGGAGAGCCATGGCAGGCTCACCAAGCAGAAGAGAAAACAAGAAGCAGCAAGGGTGGGGCTGAGGCTGGAGAGATGGCTCAGTGGTTAAGAGCACTGGATGCTCTTGCAGATGATCGGGGTTTGGTTCCCAGCACCCACATGACAGCCAAGCCTAACAACAATCCTTGACTTCAGTTCCAGGTAAAATAAATCAGGGATCTCTATGAGATCAAGGCCAGCTTGTTTACTAGTGAGTTCCAGGCCACCTTGGGCTACAGGGAGAATTTACTGAGAGAGTGGCAGCTTTTCATAATCACTAACAAGGAAACAGATACTGTCAAAATTCTTATTGTGGTTATTAGAGAAAAATAAAGATTTGCTGACAACTTTAATGTTAATTACCTTTCAGAATTTTCGCTGACTACTTGTACACTGTACTCTGAATTACTGGACACTTAAGTGAACTAGAAACCTGATACTGTTGTTTCTTAGCATGTGTACAAATAAGATTCAAACCTTCCTATCAGAGGTTTTACTTTTTTTTCTCTGTAGTTTCAGTAAACAAATATTCGTTGCTAGATAGTATGTGGGAAATCCTATCATATCACTATTCAGAATATTCTTTCCCAATAAATCTGATTTTTGTTTTGTTTTGTCTATCCTGGGGACTGAACCCAGGACCTCAGGCATGCTATTTAAGTGCTCTACCACTTAGCTATCTACCTCAGCCTTTCCCAGTAAATTGTGCAAATAACTCTAAAATAGGTTTAACTGTCTTAGGACTTAGGTAAGGTTCCCAGATTCCAATGCAAAAACCTGTGATTATAACTAAGGACCAGAGGCCACTCTGAAGCAATACAAGAGAAAGGTGATTACTACGCCAGGTTAAATATGGGCTCTGGTGGAGAGAGGTGAATGTTGTCTTTGACGACAACTCTTTAAATGCCTAGTCTAATATAAAAAATTGTGCTTGTTCAAAGGGCAGAGAAGTTACATAGTGACATATTCTATACAAAGAAAAGCAAGGGAGCCCTCACTGAGAACAAAGTTCAATAATGAGAATCTTTGTTATGGACTCCTTCTGAACCAAAAAAAAAAAAACCAAGGGAAACAGTTATTCACACAAGTCAAAGTCCTTCCAGTTATTTTTTGTTGTTGTTGATGTTTTTTGAGACAGGGTCTCCCTATAGCCCCAGCTGGCCTGGAACTTGCTTTGTAGAACAGACTGGCTTCACAGAGATACACCTGCCTCTGCCACCCTGTGAGTGCTGGGATTAAAGGAATTGTGCCATCACACTCAGCCCTTCTAGTTGGTTTCTTTTTGAGACAGGGTCTCCCTGTAGCCCCCGCTGTCCTGGAACTCACTACATAGACCGGGCTGGCCTTGAACTCACAGAGATCCACCTGCCTCTGCCTCCCGAGTGCTGGGATTAAAGGTGTGTGCCACCATGCCTGGCCAGCCCTTCTAGTTTTTAATAACATTTGGAGATAATTTCACGTAGTATATAAAAACTCCAAGTATACAAGCTAAAGGGAGACAGTATCCTAAATTCAGTCATTTTGTGGTTTCTGAGGGCTGGGGGGATGGCTCAGTAGGTTAAGTGCCTGTTGTGTAAGCCTAAAGACCTGAGTTCAGATCTCTAGCACTCACATAAAAGCTGGGTGTGGAGGAGACAGCTGTAATCCTAGTGCTGGGAGATACAGACAGGAGTATTTAGGGGGTTTGCTGGTTAGCCAGCCTAGGCACCAGGTGAGCTCCAAGTTCAATGAACAATCCAGTCTCAAAGAAAAGAAGGTGGATAGTAATAGAGGAAGAGACCTGACATCGACCTCAGGCCTCCACAAGCACACAAATGTGTAAGAGTGCACGTATATACAGACACAGAAAATTGTTTCTGAGCTTTCAGGAGGGAAAAAAGGAGCAAAACCAGATCATATGCCTTTAGTTTGTAAAGCCCTCTCTCTTGGACAGCTTGCTCTTCTGGGAGATTTCACTTCTTGTTGAAAATAGGACAGCAGAAAATGTAAATGTTTCTAACTCAGAATTGTTGACTATAGTCACCAGTTACCCTATATGACTAACAATGTGAAAACAAGGGCTGAAATTAATGCCCAGAGAGATGAAGTAGGCAATAAAAAAATCCCAGAGAGAGCATCTCACAATTCTATACTTTAAAGACTATCAAAACTGAAAGGCAACTAGATTAAGCTCAAGTACTTAAAATCTGAGTTTGTCCTTCATAAAACCTATTTTCATTTCATTTAAGTCATCTTTTCCTTTCATGTACAATGCCCAGAAAAAGATGATTCTATTTGCTAAGTCTACTATCCTTATGAGTTAAGAGAAAGAGCAAATGTGACCTTTGTCCAAGTGGCTTTTGACAGATCCGGAAATAAGGAAGAAATTCAAAACAGAGCCTGAGATCTTAGCCTAACCTTTCCAATGAATCTTGGTCATAATCAGCCTGATTCTTTAGGGCAAGAGAAAAAGTAAACTGATATATCTGTTGACCTAGAAATTTACATATGGCTGGGCATGGTGGTGCTCATCTTCAATCCCAGCACTCAATGCCAGCCTGGTCTACATACCGAGCTGCAGGCCAGCTTGGGGGCTACAGGGAGACCCTGTCTCAAAAAAAGGGGCAAAAGAAAGAAATGCAGAAGGTATGATCTACTTTCACAGGTTTACTTATTCTGGGTCAAAACAAACTTACTATATGGAGTACTCAAACAGAATGTGGTAATACAACAATGTAAAATTTACAGAGAAATCTCTAAAAGCAAAAACCATAGAACTTGACAACTTCTAAGTTCTACTCTATCCCTTCAAAGTATTATTCTTTTGAGATCTCAGAAAATGTTACAAATTAATTCTGTTTCTCAGGTATTTTAATGTTTTCCTTCTTTTTTATTGTTTTCAACTGAGGCTGGTTTTTAAAGAATTTCTGAATTAGTTTCTTTCTCATTCTGTAGTTCTAGCCTCTTATATTAGTGGAGTCAATATCATCATAAATAATATAAAGTTGCAAAAGTTTAAAGACTGGACATTTTTTTTAATGTTCTGGAAAATAACCTTTAAGGCATATAAAAGTATAACATTACTGAGAATTTTGTTGATATTTTATTTTCTCTGGTTTAGCTATGAAAGTAGTAAATATGATTTCTTTTCACTAATTACTAAACCCAAGCATCTAGTGCAAAGGTAAGCAAAATTTTTTTGTAAAGAGTTAAAGAGCAAACATTTTAAATACTGGACACCAACAGTCTTTGTGGCAACTACTCAATTCTGTAGTCATAGCTCCAAATACAACACTGGCAATACATAAATAAACTGGCATGGAAGGGCATAGCTGTATTCGAATAAAAATTTGTTTGTAAAACTAGTTCTACATAGTAGTTCGCTGACCTCTGATCTATAGCATAGTATATATAGGCTGGTAGTTCAATAAATAGTTTTTATAATAATTATAAGAAATAGGCATGTTGGGGGTATGGACAGTTTTATAACTGTATCTTTTTACTAGCTAGCTATGATTAGATCTTGATTTCTTTTTTTTAATTTTTAAAAATATTTTATTATTTTTATTTTATGTGTATGCATGTATTGCCTTGCATGTAGATCTTGATTTCTAAAACTAGAGTTTTATAACCATTTAAAGTATATTCAAGATCAGTTGGTAAAGGTGCTTGCTACCAAGCCTGACAAACTAAATTTGATCCCTGGAACACACACGGTAAGGAAAGAACTGGTTCACACAAGCTGTTTTCTGACATGCGTACTGTAGTGCAAGCATATGAGTGTGGGCACATGTGTACACACACACACACACACACACACACACACACACACACACACTCCCACACACAAATTAATTAAAAATAACTAAAAAGGTATAGTCACATGTCATAATTATAGAAATAGACAAAAGGCAGAATACTTTCCTGATGATTAATTAAATAGAACTGTCAACTGAATCTACTCTGAATAAAGCAGAATGCTGATTACTGACAAAGATACAACCAAACAAGCATACTGAGGTACATTTTCTCTGCAATACTGATAGATCAACAGTTCATCCTTATTCGATACTTAGAAGGCACTAGAAACTAAGTAAAACACAAGTAATACAAAGCCAGTAGTCATAGATGAATGCCTCTCTCAACCCTCACCAGATGGTAATTAACACAGAGGCCCATAATGGGTCAGCATACAGAGTATAAGACACTGTGGAGTGCTCAACCCTAAATGGGACACCTATATCACATCCTTACCTTCCAAAGTTCAGGGATCATTGCAGAAGAGGGGGCAAAAAGATTGTAAGAGCCAGAGGTGAAAGGTGAATATAAGGAATCTGTGTTGTCTGGACACCACAAGGTACCTTTACAGATGAACACACAACACTTACATGAAAGCATAAATAAGACCTGTATAAACCCAAGCTAGATAGTGGTCCAGCATGGATGGGGGAGACAGGCAGGAAACTCAGCCTTAGCTGAGCATCTATTGGTAACTGATAGATGCTAGAAGAAGGAGAATCAGTTTTCCTTACTAGTGTGACTCCTGGTAGGTTGGACCAGACTCCAAGGGATAGACCCACACCCAAGAGAACTTGGGAAACACAGATTAGACTCAATAGGCCTTAAAACCAAACCAAACCAAACCCAAACAAATAATAACTGAGGACATTGGGGGGAGGGATATAAGGTGGAAGTAGAGAGGGGAATGGGATCTAGATACTGTCAAAATATATTGTTATAAATTCTTAAATAAAAGTAATTTTTAAAATTGGAATAGATTGCAATTCAAAGCCCATCCTTGGTTTAGAATAACTGCTAAAGGCTTGTAGCTTATGAGAAGATGCTTAACCATTAACATTTCCTTCATTTATTATTTTCTATTTTATGTGTATGAGTGTATTGACTGCATGTATATAAGTGCATCTATGTTGTGCAATGCCTACGCAAGTCAGAAGTGGGCATCAAATTCCCCTGGAACTGGAATTGCAAAGGTTGTTAGCCACCATGTGGGTGCTAACCTTGTTCCTCTGCAAGAGGCCATCTCTCCAGTTTGACCATTAACATTTTCTAATCTAGTCAACAATTTGTTACTATAAATTAACACAGGGCTTTGGAATCAACACAGTGGGGTTCCAATTCCACTTCTGCCATTTCCTAGCTGTATAATCCTGAGAAATGTTTCTGTGTCTGAATTTCCTTGTTTATAAAATGGGCATAATAACAGTATTCAATTCAAAGGATTGGTGGAATAATTAAATTTAAAACTACTTGGCATAGTGCCTGGCATACATCAAGTCTGTGATAGCTATGAGCTGTTGCTATTTATTACAGATTCCTAAATTACTAAGAATGATATCAAGTATACTACAATTTAAAGGCCTGATTGAAGGTGGAAATGCTCTTTAAAAACTGTTCCAAAATGCTGAGGCAAGTGCTGAGGCTGGTTCCAGCCTGTCTTGTACTAACCAGCAGAAGAGGTGTCCTTTTCCACAGTCCACAGCAGGGGCTCTGAGCAATGGGAAGCTGAGTGTGTCAGACCCAGATGTATTTGAGCCCTGTTTGGTTAGTCTGACTGCTCTTTCACAGCCTGCAGTAGGACACCATTTAATGGCAGGATTATTTTCAACAAAGGCCTGTTTAAAATAGTAATAAAAAAACAAAAGAAACTATTTCAGCTATAAATTACAATATAGAGAGCACTTCCACAGTAAATAAAAGCAAATAAAAATAACACACAATAAGTTGTCAGTTTCAAAAAATACTAAAAAATTATTGGAAAATACTAGAAATACTTCAGAGTGAAAAAAGTGACAATTACTTTAGTAATGACATGACTTTCAAACCTAATTTTCTTTAATTTAAAAACCAGGTAAATGACGATAAAGTAAAAATGCAGTTATACACATAGGAAACATGTAACTTAAAAATGGTTTGTCATGCCAGGCATGGTGGTGCATGCCTTTAATCCCAGCACTTGGGAGGCAGGTGGATCTTCGTTGAGTTTGAGGCCAGCCTGGTCTACATAGTGAGTTCCAGGCCAGGTGGGGCTACAGGGAGACCCTATCTCAAAGACAACAAAAAAAAAAAAAAAAAAAAAAAAAAAAAAAAAAAGGTTTGTCATATGATGCGCTACTTTTTTGATGAAATATGAGCAAAATCTTGTAATTATCCTCATTACAATAGTAAATTTCTAAATGGCATCTTATAATACAAAAAAATCATTACAATAACACTTTCTAAATTGAAGAAGCAGGGCCTCTTTTTGCAAACCCATACACCAGTATGTGAAGCAAGAGTATCCAAAAAAGCAATTGAAATGAAGTTTTAAATCATAACTCCTAAATGAAAATAGAGAGCATGGAAAATAGGAGAAAAAAACATTATAATTAATTACATGAAACAATTATTTGAATTTAAGAAATGATTAATTTCCAGGTTAAAAAATTTTTATTTGTAAATACTCATTTTCAGGAGTATAAAATATAGTTGGAAAAACATATGGACTATCTACTTTGAGAATTATTTTGATCAATCAGCAATAACAGTGGAACAGGTAAATTGGTAAAGAGTTATGATTAATAGCTTTTTGTGGTAACTGATATGTTAAGTCTTTCATTTTGTCTTTTATGATTACAAAATGCTACTCTGGCTCAAAATTTTAATTAATATTATCATTCTTTTATGCAATATTTCTGAGAAACAAAGTTAGAGATCATTATCTTGTTTTCAAAAAGTAAAAAAGCAGGCTTAATGTATTAAGATTCTGGAAATCAGGTAATTGGCAACATACCTTAATATCAAACTGCAGGTATCGTTTGTCCATCTCTTTAGAAACTACACTTTCTATGATCTCTACAGGCACAAGTTGGAAGCATTCATATGCAGGGCAGAAAATGTTGTGAGCTTCACCTTCTTGAATTTTCAGATTTAAAAACCTATTTAAAATATCAATTGATAGAAGAAAGGTAAGGATGCAAGTTATTTGTACATTCTAAGATTTTTCTTTTGATGAATTTTCTATTATAGTGTGATTAAAATAATACCCACAAGGGCTAGGGGAATAGCTCAATGGCACCAGGCTCTGGGTTTATTCCCCATCCACAAACTCCGCCATAAGTTGCACATGGTGGCACACACCTGTAACCCTGAACTCAGGAGGCTATGGCAGGATGCCTTCAAGTTTGTGGCTAGCCTAGACTACAGAGTAAAACTCAGTATTAAAAAACTAAAATCCCAGGCAGGGCGTGGTGGCGCACGCCTTTAGTCCCAGCACTTGGGAGGCAGAGACAGGCAGATCTTTGTGAGTTCAAGGCCAGCCTGGTCTACATAGTGAGTTCAGGTCAGCTGGGACTACAGGGAGATCCTGTCTCAAAAAGACAAAAAAACAAACAAACAAAAAACAAAACAAAACAAAAAAACAAAAACAAAAAAACAAAAACCAAAAAAAACCCCAATATTTTTATTACTTTTCATGCATTTTATAAAAAAAAAAAAAAAAAAAAAAAAATCACCAATAAAGCATGGACTATCAATTGAGTTCTAAGCACTCATTATATACACATTTATGTATCTACATACATATGGTTTATATAACTATATTTGTTTTTGTTTTATCCCCTATGAAAATCTGAATTGAGGCCAGACATGGTGGCACACTCCTTTAATCCTAGCACAGAGACAGGCAGATATTTGTGAGTTCCAAACAAGGCTGGAACATAATGAGTTTCAGGCCAACAAGGGATACAGAGTAAGACCATGTCTCAAAAAACAAAGCAAAGCAAAACAAAACAAAACAAACATTAGAACTGAGTGATTTATAAATTCAAATTCAATTCTTGATAGTTTATCCTTTTATATAAAAGTGGAGAAAATCAAGGTATTTTGGGGTACCACTGAAATACAGCATACTTTGCTTTTTGACTTTTTTTTTTGAGACAGGGTCTCCCTGTAGACCCAACTGGCCTGGGACTCGCTATGTAGACCAGGCTAGACTTAACTAACAGAGATCGCTTGCCTCTGCCTCCTGAATGGTGGGATTAGTGTGTGCACTGTGCTGGTTAGCACACTTTTATATTAAAGAGAAAGGTTACATTTCCCTTACATTTATTTCATTCAGATAAATATTAAAATGAGCTCTATGTTGTACTCTATGTACACTGCTGAGGTAGTGGATTATACTGTATTTAACACTTAAATTCTAGAGAAAATAAATGGAAAAGAGGCAATTAAATTATGACTCTCGAGTTATCATCACCAATGACTTTGATAATTTCTTATCTTTTTTCTTTAATTCTATTGATAACATTTTACTTAGGAAGAAAAGAAATCAATCTCAGTGAGACTTCAATAGACCTGAGGCACAAGCCTTAATATTAGAAAGGACATTCTAAAGTGAGTAGAAAATATAATTCCTTTTTGTTTTAAGTCCTTGGCACAGACGCCCCAAAGCATCTGGCTTGACTGATAACATAGGGGGATTGGGAAAAGACAGATGGACGTTTCTCAAGCTTTATGAGGATCTTCAGAAACCTTGTCATCAAAAGCCACATTTATTTCCTTTATGTTGCTGCAAAGATTGCTATTAATTTATAAGTGATTTTTAAATCAATATATTAACTACCCACTTGTTTTACATATGAATCAAGTCCAATAACTGCAACTTGGCAAAACCCAGGTTAACACAGCAGGTCCCTCAAACAGCAGAGTTGATAATGTTAAGCTAATTATCTGAAGAAGATTTTCTGCTCCAGAACTAGGTCAAGGATTACTTTAGTTTGTGAGTTCTGACCTCTGTCAAATAGTCTTCTTGTATCAGCTATGTTAACTTGACCCTGTTAGACTAAGAATATCACCTGATGACATTTTGAAAAGCAGTTTTTGTTTTCTCCAAATGAAATCTTGCCTCACGCTGTTGCAGAAAACATAAAAGCACACCAAATGAAACCAGAATGACAGATCAGTAGGTTGTTTATGTATTCAGGGTGGAAAACAGATGTGGGAGGATTACAGGAAGGCAGAAAGAGAAGCACAAGCTGGATTCAAGGGGAAATGAGTAAATTGTGTGTGTGCAGGTGCACATGAATGTGGGTGTGCATATGTGTATGCCTGTATGTGGAGGCCACATGGATAACCTCAGGTGTCATCCTCAGGAACACTATCAACTTCCTCTGTGATAGTCTCTCATTGCCCTAGAGCTAGCCAATGAGGCCATATTGGCTGGACAGTGAGCCCTAAAATCTGGATCTGTCTGTCTCCACCTCTCCAGCACTGGGATTATAAGTGTAGCCTACTATGCCCAACATTTTAATGTGGTTCTGGAAAATGAACTTAAATTTTCCATGCTTGGGCAAATATTTTATCCACTGAGCTATTCACCACTATGAGTAAACTTCCAAGGGTGAAGGATATATTCATTATTATGATTATGATGATGGTTTCATAGTGTATACATTATAACAAGTTTATACACTTGTTTATTTTAAATACATATACAGATGTAAGTCAATGGGTACCTCAACGAAACTTTTAAAAAATAGGAAAAAACCCTCAAATTTTCTCCAGTTCTTTGCTCTCTCTTTTGTGGTGCTCCCTAGACCTTGGCACACAGTACACAATGAAAAAAATAGCTTGAAATTTTAAAATTTTTCTTAGTTAAATCATCAAATAAGAGTTCTGTGTGTCCCCAGAGACAGCGAGCTACTGTACTGTGCATTCGTTGTGCTCTGCCATTTGTTTACAAAATCTCTCAGAAGACGCAATCACAAAACAAAGCTCGTGCATGAGAACGTGCAAATCTAAGACAGGTGACAGGAAGGAGGGCAGAGAGAAGCATAAGAGAAAAAGTAAATTTTCCATTGTAATATACACCCAATCTTTAGTAGAGGCATTTAGTTCTGAATTAATTAAAAATAAATAAATAAAAAGGAATTTTAAATATCTATATTCTTATAGATTTTCAAGGCTATTTGCTTGCCTCAAAAAATTCAGAGAAAACACAAAACTAAGTGCTTAAAAGTCCTGAGATATAAGACACAACTGATTCTTGATATTTCGATAGTATAAGCTTGATATTTATATTAGATACAATATAAATTAAATAGTAACACTGTTATTAATATATACTTGTCTTGTTGTCAAACAGGAAAAACAAAAATATTCCTTCTTAGTAGTAAAGTATAATACATTTCAATATAAATAAGAAACCAGTAAGTGAACCACACTGTTACATACTGAATGCAATTTTATTAGTAAATCAGATGTCCTATCATGTAGTTAGAGATGAGTAAGCTCTCATATACTCACGACTCCCAACATCCTCTACAAAAGTCATGTCCACAGGGCATATCCACTGGATCTTCAAATACAGAAATACTGCACATACAAATGTCACACTGGAGACATATAAGAAAAGGGACTTAAAAGGGTTGTACTTTGGAGAGAAACAATACATTTACTTTATTCAATGTTTCTTTTAAATATTTTATTTATTATTTTTATTTTATGTGTATGAGTGTATTGTCTGCATGTATGTGAGTGCACCCGTGTCGTGCAATGCCACGGAGGTCAGAAGAGGGCTTCGGATTCCCCTGGAACTGGAGTTAAGGATGGTTTGTACCCACCATGTGGGTGCTGGGAATCGAACCTGGATCCTCTGCAAGAGCAGTCAGTGCTCTTAACTGCTGAGCCATCTCTCCAGCCCCTATTCAATGTTTTAATGGCAAAAACATTACTTCACTAATTATAAATTTTAAAAGTTAAATGTTTTTTAAAGCTACAAGGGCTGTTAAAAGTGCCTATCTTGGATTGAATAATAAATATTATGACTATTTTTAGTATAATATTGTGGCATTTAAATGTTTTAATGCAAAAGCCAAACTAAATTTCCCTATTAATTAGCATCTGTAGCATCTGTACATGTGGAAAAGTACAAAAAACAAATCATTATAATCTATTCCAGTCAAGATCACATTGTATGCTACAAAATAATCACTTCAGTTTCATGTTCTTTATCCTATGCTCATCCAGAAAACTCCTCAAAAACAGAGTAACTCTGTGTTTTGAACATGGCAATTCAGGATATTAAGATTGGCAACTTGGGCTGGGGATGTGCCTAGCACAGGCAAGCACCTGAGTTCAAGTTCTAGCACCCCTTTCTCCCACCAAATAAAACAGCAAAGTAAAAATTTTCAAGTAAGGAACCTTGCTAAAAAACTATGTTATCTTTTAACAGTGACTTATAAGAAGGCAACCTTATGTTATAGATGTAAATTATAGAAATGGGATTTTGTTTTCCTAAATGGTCCCTACCATTACACAAGGGATGGTTTCATATTTATTACAAATTTCTGAGCTAAACCATTCAAGGAACACTGGAAGTTCCTAAAAGCATAACAATGGTGTGCCAACTCATGCCATACAAGGGCAGTGCTATTCCCATTTACTATGGAAATACACCCAAACAACAAACTTAGAAGCTTTGCGGAAACAAGCATATGATGATCAAAACATATTGTAAAGGTTTAAAAATGAGCTTTCAAGCCGGGCGTGGTGGCGCACGCCTTTAATCCCAGCACTTGGGAGGCAGAGTCAGGTGGATCTCTGTGAGTTCAAGGCCAGCCTGGTCTACACAGTGAGTTCCAGGACAGCTGGGGCTACAGGGAGACCCTGTCTCAAAAAGACCAAAAAAAAAAAAAAAAAAAAAATGAGCTTTCAATAAACTACTACAAACTCAGTTTTTAATATTTCAGTATACTGTGTTTAATCATATTGAAGCTTTTAAGAGAAAATATAGATGTCTTTCCCAAACTGTTTTGAAATGGAAAAAGAAATTTTTTTGCTTTTCAATCTATAATTCAGAGATCACAAAAATATTCTGTGATATTAAGAATTTATCAAAGCATGAAAATAAAAGATGCTTTAAAACAAGATACAAGATCCAATTATAAGATTGTAACCAGCCACTCCATGGAACAATGTTAAATAGTTCAGAAGCTAAAAAATGAAAACCAAAGCTATGGAAGTACACTAAGCCATACCAGACTGGTATCTAAGTCCCCAGGAGATAAACTGATTTCATCTGGAGATGTGACAGAAGAGCGTGTTGTCCTCGGGGTTCTTGGAGAAGGAAGCGTGTCCCAGGCATTATATCCACTTGGCGGTGGAGTTGGCATTTGAACACCTGATCGTTGGCAGCAGTTCTCTGGGTTAGACATCCAAGCTTCAAGTAATTTCTCCCTGTCCCAATCTTTAGGAAAAATGAAACAGATACCTCTCAAAAAACAGAACTATGTACTGAAATATTTTGAAACTTAGATACAGAATGAAGAAGACAGGTCTTCTTCAAGTTAAAAATAGCATTTATATAGAAGCAGGAAATGCTTGGGTATGCTGAAGTTACTAATGTATTAAAATGAGAACTAAACTCTTATTATAACTGTCATTATCCAAGAATGTGCTCAAAATTCCCAGTAATTTCTACTAATAATTTAAACAGATGGCTCACACCCTTTAGAATTTACTAAATTTTTATTGGTACAGGTTTAATTTAGCCATGCTCCTCTTTCAATACATAATTTTGAAATTGGCTTCACAATGACGTCTACCTCTAAAATTATAGTCTTAAAGGTCATTTGGTAAAGAGCTTGAAAGCAGAATGAACTTCCCAAGGAAATGATATAACAAGATTTTAGTGAACTAGGTATAAATCTATACTGAGGAAGCTTATATTTGGCTTAACTGAAAAAAGCAAAACAAAACATTATCTTCTTTCTGTGAACAATTATAAAATAGCTAAGTGAAATGTGTTACTATAGAACTCTTTAAAAACCACAGACTAAAACATCCCATTACTTGTGTGTACATCAACTTATTCCTCATGGCCACCTTCAGTCATACTCAGGTGAGGAAACCAAGACTTAGGGAAGTTAAACTTGTTCTTTCTACCACTACACGCTGTCAAACATATTAAAGGGTAATCTTAAATTATTCACCGTATGTCCATCTTATGCAATTTTTTTAGGTTACAT
The DNA here is from genome assembly GCF_000622305.1 of Nannospalax galili. NCBI lineage: Eukaryota > Metazoa > Chordata > Mammalia > Rodentia > Spalacidae > Nannospalax > Nannospalax galili. Next base: position 8,713,193 of record NW_008358866.1, on the reverse strand, counting down.
ACAAACAGCTGTAGAGATTTTCTACACAACACTCCAGTTATATTAGCTAGTGTATTTGCCAGTTTACCAGGGAAAGTATGAATGTGACATATAATACAGAAGACATCTATAGTTCCTGCTAAGAAAATCCCAAGGAGAGACGCAAAGGTATAAATGAAAGACCTTTAGGAGTTCTGTAAAGTTGCAGTAAAAGACGTGTTGGTTTAGGGAGATGGAAAATACAATGGGAAATAGGGGATGAAACAGCCTCATCTGAATGCATTTCAGTAAATGTTGGTAAACAAAAGTCAGTGTTCTGATGGTTCATTACTCTGACTAAAATCATGGCCAGCATGCAGTATTCTATTTTCTTGTGCTCCTTGTAAACAGTCCTCTAGATAATTAAAAAACTCCACTAGAAGCTTAAATTTTCTAGCAGTATGGCGTCATATTTCCATTTCTTAAAAAGAGCTGTGACTGTGTTTCTCAAATACATGGCATGAAATTTAACAAATCTACCAATTTTTATCAGTCATTTTAACATATAAAAGCAATCCTTCATTTGAGCATTTTTTTTCCAGAATGATGACATAAGGACTAAGTAAATATTTTATCATTCTTGAATGTCTCATAATTTTTTTTCACTTGACTACTCTTGGTTCTGATGGAATCACATAAAATAATGGATTAAAATTTATCTTGATATTTAAGACATGATACTATCTAGTATTAAGATATGAAAAGATATCTCTTATCTTGCAGTTATATTAGGAAAAATTAATCTGCCATGCTCATTTTTATACTGTCAGTTATTTTAGGTGAGGGGAAATGGCTAAGTTACTAACTTCTTTAGCCCCTGGTCTCAGTTTCCTAGGTGTTAACTGTGGATAACTACTATCTAACCTATTGGTTTCATAAGAATTAACATGTGGTATGTTTGAAATAGTGTATAGCAGATGGGCAGGATCAATATATGTAGGTGTAATTAGCTACTAAGCAGCATTTCAACACTTAAGAAACTACTCTTGCAACCTCAAGTATGTGGGCCATAGTCTCAGGAGTTCTATGCCAGGAACGAGGGCATTGGCTAGATGACCCTGGTGAGTAATCATGAACTTTACTTCTGAAAATTAAGAAAAAGTGTCAATGAATAAATTATGCTCAGAGCCATGTAGTTTAGCAAGGTTAAAAAAAAATCTTTACTGTCATGTATAGAGATGGATGCTTATAATCCCTGTACTTGGTAAGCAGAGCTGGGAGGAACACCACAAATTTGAGGCTAGCTTCAATTACAGAATGAGACCTCTCAAATATGCCCCTCCCACAAACAAACAAACAAACAAACAAACAAACAGCTTGAAAACTGGGGGCTTAACAGAAGGTTCAGCACTTAAAAGCACTGGTTGCTCTTGCAGAGGACCTGGGTTCGAATCCTAGCACCAACATGACAGCTAACAACCGTCCATAACTCCAGTTCAATGGTAATCAGATGTCCTCTTCTCTCCGCAGGGATTGCATGACATGGGTACACTTACATACATGCAGGCTTTACAAGCATACACATAAAATAAAAACCTTTACAATCTTTGTCTCTCAAAATAAGACTACTGCTAGTACCTTAAGGGACAATGATGGGAGAAAAAGGAGATGGCATTAACCCTTTAAAGTATGACATACTAAAACTTAAAATACCATTTACCTGTTGAAATGAGGCACGAAGCACAAATTATTCTACTGAAATATACCAGCAAATTAAAAAAATGTTGTTAAAACTACAATCATAAATGATGGGCAAACAGCTAATTAAAATGCCTGGTGTGAATCTTTCTTTTGTATTTTTAAATTATTTTGTCTTTTTTTTCTGAGCTGAGAACCGAACCCAGGGCTCGAGCTAAATCCCCAACCCCGTATTTATAAATTATTAATAATACACTAACTCAAACTACATTTGAAAACATAAATTTTTTTTTTTTTGGTCTTTTTGAGACAGGGTCTCCCTGTAAGCCCCAGCTGTTCTGGAACTCACTGTGTAGACCAAGCTGGCCTTGAACTAACAGAGATCCCCCTGCCTCTGCCTCCCAAGTGCTGGGACTAAAAGCATGTGCCACCACACCTGGCAAAATTCTTTTAAATTTTATTTATTTTTATTTTTTACATGTGTGAATGTTTTGCCTGCATGTATGCAAGTGCACCTGTGTTGTGCAATACCCATGGAGGTGAGAAGAGGGCATCATATCTTCAGGAACTGGAGTTATTGACAATTGTTAGCCACCATGTGAATGCTGGGAATGGAAATCTGGTTTTCTGCAAGAACAGCCAGTACTCTTAAACCACTATGCCATCTCTCCAGCCCATACTTAAAAATCTTATATTAGGGCCAGGTGTGGTGGAGCATACCATTTAATTCCAGGATTCAGGAGGCAGAGGCAGGAGGATCTCTGTGAGATTGAGGCCAGCCTGTTCTACATACTGAGTTCCAGGCCAGATGGGGCTACAGGAAGAATCTGTCTCAAAAAAAAAAAAAAATTATATTAAAGCAACAAAATTGAAAAATTAAGAGACTATTAGGGGCTAGGCATAGTGGCACATTCATAGGCAGGAGTAAGCAGATCTCTGTGTTTGAGGCAAGCTTGGTATAAATAGTGAGTTCCAGGCTAGCCAGGGCTCAATAGTGATACTTGTCTCAAAAACAGAACAAACCCCACCTCGCAAATGACAAGCTATGAGAATTGAATTGATGCAGGTTTCCTTTTATGTACAGCTTCATCTATATATGCATTATTATAAAAGCATTTTAGAAAGTTTTACAATATTCAATCATTTGTATTTAGTATGTGCTAAACTGAAGATATTTTATTAAATTCTTTATAAATAACAAAAAGTATATCATTGTATATCATTTCTGTTAATTTTCAGAACAGTATCTTTTTGCTGTTTTGTTTTTTGAGACAGGGTCTTGAATGTGTACTTGCCCCAACCTCCTAATTGCTAGGATTAAAAGTGTGAGCTATCACCTGTGCCACAAGATCTTTCTTTCACTTGTTTTTTCCTTGCTTTCTATCTTTACTCTTTGTCAGTTAATCCATTCTATATTTTTCTCCATGTTACTACAATTTATATATAAACACACACAAATATATTAAAGCATTCTGATTATTTTACACAATATTACATCAACTTTATTTCTCAATCAACCCTCTGAAAAAGGTCTTGAAATAAACTAGTTTAACATTTAATTCCTTTTTTATTTTTACTTATTTTTTTTTTTTTGCCTTTTTGAAGCAGGGTCTCCCTGTAGCTCCAGCTGTCCTGGAACTCACTATGTAGACCAGGCTGGCCTTGAATTCACAGAGATCCGCCTGCCTCTGCCTCCCAAGTGCTGGGACTACAGGCGTGCACCACCACACCCGGCTATTTAATTCCTTCTTAATAATCTTACTCACTCTGGGAAGCAATTTGTATGTCATGCTCTATTTAAATATTCCCCTGCTTAGTTTTCTCTGTCTCTCTCTCTCTCTCTGTGTGTGTGTGTGTGTGTGTGTGTGTCTGTGTTAATGTGTAGGTACTTGTTAGTGTGGGTGTTGGTATGTGTGTGCATGTGGAGACCTGGTCAATATCAGGTATCTTTACTCAATTGCTTTCTATCTTTATCTTTTGAGACAGTATTTCAACGAATGTGAAACTCATGGTTTAGGTTAGGCTGGCTGACCAATGAGCTTCAGAGATCCTCCCCTATATCCAAATGCTGGGGTTACCGGCACTTGTAACTGCGCCTGGCTTTTCATTGGGTTCTGGGGACCGAAATTCAGTGCATGATGCCTGTGCAGTAGACACTTCACCAAATGAGCCACCGTCCTAGCCCCGTTTGGTTATTTTTTTGCCAGGACAATAATACTGCAATGTATATCATGGTATATGTGTAAATATAGACTGATATTTACTGTGTTTTTGGATAAAGTCCCTGGAATAGGGTTAATTACCGTGTGGCCATCACATTTCTATAAGAAAATGCCAGACAGCTTTCAGAAACGGCTATGTAAATTACTGTTTCTGCCAGCAATGCAAGACTTTACGTTTTGTCCCCAGCTGTGGATGTTACAGCTCTGCTACATGTTTATGAAGCCACAGTTCTCTGTGATTTCAATTTATGTTTTGAACAATAGGTGAATTGGAAAAAAATTTTTCATGTGTTTGTTGGCCATTAAGATTTTCTTTCTTTCTTTCTTTC
>NW_008358866.1:8689405-8708918 GCF_000622305.1 Nannospalax galili | reverse complement strand
TTTTTGAGACAGGGTCTCCCTGTAGTCCCAGCTGACCTGAACTCACTATGTAGACCAGGCTGGCCTTGAACTCACAAAGATCCGCCTACCTCTGCCTCCCGAGTGCTGGGATTAAAGGCGTGCACCACCACACCCGGCCTAAGATTTGCTTTCTTATCCAAATCATTTTAATCATTTTTCTACTTTGTTATCAGGGATTTTTGCAAAAAATATTTTTCAAAATAAAAACTGTTTCTCAACTTTGTTTATAACATATTAAGTAAGAAAATTAGCTGGACATGGTGGAGCATGCCTTTAATCCCAGCACTTGTGTCGCAGAGGCAGGAGGATCTCTGTGAGTTTGAAGCCAGCCTGGTCTACGTAGTGAGTTCCAGGCAGCTGGGGCTACAAGGAGACTCTGTCTCAAAAAGAAAGACCAAAAAAAAAAAAAAAAAAAAAAAAAAAAAGAAAAGAAAAGAAAAGAAAAGAAAAGAAAAATTCAATATATTTTCAAAGGCCTATATAGATTCCAAAGCTTCTTGGTTTACTGTCTTATAAACAAGTTTTCCCCCACTCTGTCCTTGGATTTATATTAAGTCTCTCAGACTTTCTCAGGATAAACTGATTTTGTTTCCCAACCTTCTAGCATAAACTTTCTTTTTTATTTTTTAAATTTGGACATAGTCATATTAGCATCATTTATTAGATTACCTTTCCCCACTGAGCTAGCATACCATCTTTACTGTAAATTAAATTTCCAAATATTATAAACGGGGTTCTCAGTTCTGTTTGAGTGGTCTATTTAGATTTAGACAAGTGTCACACTGTCTTATTAAAGCAGTTCATAGTATGCTCTCTTTTCTGGCAAGGATAGTTCCCCCTTCATCTGACCCAATGGCATGTGCCTGGCCTCAGTGGATGCTGAGGGAACTAAGAAGCTAAACAGATAGCTGAGGCCTCTGCTTATACCCGAGGTGTGCTTAGAGTACAAGGAGACAGCAGCAGAGAAACTGTTGCTGTGACAAAGACAGTACATCTAAGTAGTAAAGGTTCCAAAAACATATACAAAAACAAAACAAAACAAACCTTCTTTAGCAAGTTTTAAGGGAAAATTCTATGTCCACATGCAGGAAAATACAACTGGGTCCTTAACTCTCATCCTGTACAAAAATCAACTGAAAATGGTTCAAAGACCTTACTATAAGACCTGAAAATTTGCAACTATTAGGGGATAACTTAGGGGAACTACTTTAGTACATAAACATAAGGCACTTTCTCATTCTCATATAGCTGAGGAATTAATAAATAAAAGTGCATCAAATTAGAAAGCTTCTGCACAAGAAACTTTGAACAGGGCAAAAGATGGTCCACCGAATGGGAGAAAAATCTTTCCCAAATATTAACTTGACACAAGGTTAATACTTACAATATATAATGAACTTAAAAAATTAAACAAAGACCAAAAAACCCAATCAAAAGATGTTTAGGAGAACAAAACAACTGTCAAAAGAAATAGTATAAATGGGCAATAAATAATGGAAGCACTATTCAACATCTTTATAGTCACTAGAAACTCAAGTCAAAATTAGATTCAGATTCCATCTCTTTCTAGAATGACTTGCTATCATAAAAAAACAAAAATGAAATGCTGAGGAAACTACAGAGAAAAAAGAACTCTCATACACTGTTGTTGAGAATGCAAATTAGTTCAGCCACTATGAAAATTAGTATGACAGGTCCCCACCCCAAATTAAACATAGAACAATATAATCTAATCACACCATTTCCTTTTGGGTATATTTCCAATAGAATCAAAGTTAGCTTACTATTAAGATTCCCGAACACTTATGTTTATCATAACACTATTCACAATAGCCAAATAATGAGATCATCTAAGTATCTATGAACAAATGAATGGATAACGAAAACAAGGTACATATCTACACAATGGAGTTTTACTCAGCCATACAGAAGAGAGAAGTTATGGAACTGAAGAAATGGTTCAGAGGCTAAGAGCCTGTAGTGTTCTTGCAGAGGAAGAACAAGATGTCATTTGAAGGAAAATTATGGAATTGTAGATAATCATGTTATTTTTTGCACGTTTCCCTCATATGTGAGATTTGATGAGGGGAAGTACATTAAAATAAAAAAAGAAAGAACAGCTAGGCGTGGTGGCACTTGGGAGGCAGGTGGGTCTTTGTGAGTTCAAGGCCAGCCTAGTCTACATAGCAAGTTCCAGGCCAACTGCGGCTACAGGGAGACCCTGTCTCAAAAAAAAAGACAAAAAAAACCCAAACAAACCAACCAAAAAACAAACAAATAAATCCCCACAGATGAGAGTAACAGTAGGGAGGGGTGCATATGCTCAAAGTACCTTGTAAGCAAATATGGCAATGTCATAATGAAACCCTTTGTAAAATCAAAATATACTAATAAAAATTAGTTCTGTGTGGAAAAAAAAAATCAAGCACAATACTTAATGAAAGAAATGACAAAACATTAAGAAGAGCAAGAATCAAGATTAGTATAAAAGGTTTCTTGGGACAAAAAAAGTTCGTATTTTAAAAATATTCAGTGGCCAAAAAAGAAGTCTCATTTTAGGTGCAAATTGGTGTTAATACCAAAGGGGAAGGAAAAGTAAAAACAAAAAGAATATTTAAATGCTAGGCAAAAATCTATGCACTAAAAAGTGAAAAAAGCCAAGGAAACAGTGGTTTGGTTAAGAAAAACAGGATATACACATTTCAACTGAAAATTAGACAGAAGATGTATGTGGTGGTTGGAGAGTTGGCTCAGGGGTTAAGAGAACTTCCGTTCTTGCAGAGGACCTGGGGTTAGTTCCCAACACCCACATGGCAGCTCACAACCATCTGTAACTCAAGTTTCAGGTGATTCAACATTCACTTCTAGCCTCTGTGGGCACCAGGTATGCATGTAGTACACATACATATAAACAAACATGCATATACACAAAGAAATATTAAAAAGATGCACATAGACAATTAAAAGAACTTTAATAAAAACTTGCAGCACCTTTCAAACTGTAAACTTGTGTAAGGCCAGAAATAATAACTAGACTGCAATCTATTTTATCTCCATTGATCAGCCCAGGGCCTATATTAAAATATGTATTAAAAAATAACTGGCAAGCTAGATAATCCCTGTACTTGGAAGCGGAAACAGGAGGGTTAGCAGTTTGTTTAAGACCAGCCTTGACTACAAAGTGACTTTGAGGTCAGGTTGAACTATAGGAGAGACTGTCTCAAAAAAAATGCAACAAAAGAAAATAGAAAAAAGTCTATTAAGGGGGTTGGAGACATGGCTCAGTGGTTAAGAGCACCGGTTACTCTTGTGGGGATCTAGGTTTGGTTCCCAGCACCCACATAGCTGCACACATGTCCTTAACTCTAGTTCCAGGGAATTCAATGCCCTCTTCTGGCTTCCTTGAGCACTGTCCAACAGGGGTACACTTATATGTATGCAGATAAAACACCCACACACATACAAAATAATAAAAAATTAAATTTAAAGTCTATCAAATGAACAAGTGACTAAAACAAAATTATATGACAGAATTAATGAAATCTGAAAGAAGTGGGTAGTATTAATAGGATATTATAAATGATTACAATCAAGTAACACTAAATCTAACAAGTACATATGTAAGAAACTAAAAAGTAATCAACTTTTCGAGCCCATATGATTTCATAGGCCAATTTTTCCAAAAAGCAATGAATTATTGGGCTATTTTACAAGCATAAGATTTCAAGATATTTTAAAAGCCTGAAATGCCAAAACTGAATCTGATTTAAAAGAAAAATCTTTTCTTTGAATGTTCAGTCAACACAGTTGGTTAGTTAAAACACAGAAATTATAAAAAATAATTATATACGCATGCTTCAAGGTTTTAGTAAGAACCAGGGCAAGTGAAATGGTTCAGTACTTGAAGAGCGATCCCTGGGACCCGAGTTCAATTCCCAGAGCCCTCATAAAGGTGAAAGGGGAAAATAAAGTCCACAAGGTTGTCCTCTGATCGACACGTGTGCCTTGGCATGCGTACTCATACACATATCATATATATTTTTAAAGTTTTACCAGAAACCATACATATTAATTCTTTATTTGTGAGGTCAGGACTTTTTGACTGCTATTCTGCTTCTCTACTTCCTCTTTCTTAATGTCTGCCAATCTCACAAAATCCTGTCTACAATTTCTCCTTGCTATTTCCTTAGCATATGTGATATCCTACATACAAGTTACAATCTGCGTTTTCTTTTTCACTTGTTTCATTCATTTATAAGAGCAAATTTAAAAGTAACTTGCCTTTATTGGGGTTTCCTAAGCCATTTGATTTAGATTTCAGAGAAATAATAGTTTTTTCTAACTTATGTTTATTAGTAATGATTCATTATGTTATATAATCATAGATGATAACAACAATGCTTGGCATGCATTCAACTCAAGGTACATGCACAAAAATTAGAGCAGGACTGTTCAGTCTATTTGGTAAAGTGAATACTGAAAATAAAGTTAAACTGACAATGGTTAAAAGATCATTTACTGTATAATAGTACTAACATTTATATAAAATATTAGAAAACAGACAGAGGATGGCACATACCCCAAGACCCAGTCTATGCTACTCTTGAAGTAGGAAAGTGATTGAGCATTCTAAAAGGTAACTTATAATACTAATATGCTAAAGGAGGGAAAAAGTATTATTTCTAAGACTTGAAAAAAGTAGAACACATTGAAAATAATCATCCTTTAATTTTAATTGTCAGCAGAAAGACACAGAATGGAATAAAATTTTTACAAGATGTACACTGTTAAAATTAAACTCCAACCCCATCCCCAACTTTCAATGAATAAATGTGTTAATGAGCCAAACACATATCTCAAAAGAAACATAAATGGCCAATATACATTTTAAAATGTTCAACATCTTTAGCCAACTTGATTCCATCTCCTTCTACTCAGAATGGCTATGAAAGAAAGAAAGACAATGAATGTTGAGGGCAAGGACGTGGGGAAGGTCAGAAACCCATATTCACTGCTGTCTAGAGTGCAAATTGGTAAATCATTATGGAAGTTTCTCAAAAACTGGAAATAAAATCTATCATAGATGACCCAACTAAACCACTTCTGAACATATACTCAGAGGACTCTATACCCTATCACAGAGATACCTGAACATCCATGTTTATTGCTGTTCTATTCACAAACACAAGGAAATGGAATCAGCCAAGATGCCCATCAACAGATGTACAGAAAAGGAAATGTGGTACATATATATATACACGATGTAATTTGCTTCAACTGTAAAGAATAATGAAATTATAAAATTTGCAGGAAAATGGATCTGGAAATTATTATATTGAAGTAACCCAGACTCAGAAAGACAGAAAGTGTGTTTTATCTAATACATGGTCCCTAGCTTTCAGCTTTTATGTATGTATAATTATGAGTGTAAATGTGGATGTAGGTCACGAAACTAGAAAGGGGGCAGGAGGGGAAAAAGTTTTAAGGAAGCAGGAGAGGGTACCAACACAGTGACACAAAAGAGGACTAGTGGGGCTGCAAAGGTATGGGGGTGGCAGAATGGGAGAGGAGAGTAAGGGAGGATCAACAAAAGCTAAGTGTGAGAACGCAATATGAAATCCATTTCTCTATATGCTAAGTAGGATACAAAATAAAAAATCTACATGCATGTGGTCAATTGAGTGATTACAAAAGGGAAAGAGCAATGAAGCAGAGAAGGGCAGTGTTTTCAGTAAAGAACATGCAAAAAACAATAATTTCAATTCATATTTTATATTATATAAAAGAATGAACTCAAAATTGATCATAAAACTGGGGCTGGGGATGTAGGTTAATGGTAGAGATCTTGTCTAGTACACGTGAAGCTCAGGGATTGATCCATAGTAGCAGCACCAAAAAAGACTATTAAGTCCAAAGAAAACATAGGATACGTTGGGCATGGTGGTACACAATTGTGATCCCAGCACTGGGGAGGCAGAGGCAGGCGGCTGTAGCAAGTTCAAGGCCAGTCTGGGCTACTTAGCAAGATTCTATCTCAAACCAACCAACCAAACAACCACCAAGCAACTAACCAATCAACGAAACAACCAACCAAAGAAACAAACAACCCCCTAAAAAAATTAGAATAAACTCTTCATAACTTTAGGTTAATGAAAGATTTCTTAGTTACAATGCCAAGCGTATGGTCCATAAACTAATTTTTTTTTAAAGGAAGCTTTGGTAGTAGGAAAAAGATACTTTCAACCTAGAAAACAAAACTAGTTCAAACTAAAGGTATGTGTATTTAAAATACTAGAGGCATGCTTAGGATTTCAGTTCTTAACTATTTACTGACACATTACCTTAAAAATCTATTTCTTGTCCTGGTCAATTTTCTCATTTGGTTTTCTCAAAGTCCAGTTTGCCACACAGTAAAGAAGCTGGTGGCTAGTTTAAAAAGCCAAGAAAAAGATAAGCACCATGAACAATGAGTGTTACATCAGAGAGCTACCCAAAATATTTAAAGCAGATCAAAGATCAGGAAAAATGAGGGGAGAGGTTGTAGAATTACCATGACTTACAAGTCATATGCCTGCTCCCCTTGTAAATTATAAGAAAACCACAAGGGCAGAGATCACGGGACAGCTGGCTGTGGAAAGATTAAAGGCCACAGAGAAAACTGGTGGTGGTGGGCGGTGTCTTCAAACTTAAAACACTGGGCCAGTGGTAAGTGGCTCATTGGGTAAATGTGCTGGCCATCAAGTCTGTTGACCTGAGTTCAGTCCCCAGAATCCACATGTTGGAAGGAGAGAACTGACTCCTGTAATTGTCTTCTGACCTACACACGTATACCATAGCATGTATAGGCTGACATACACATGAAAAATAAATAAATGAAAAAAGAAAACCACAAGGGAAGCTCTGAAGCCAATAAGCAGAGCTCAGGTCCAAGTACTGATGTAGTTCTCACCAGACCAACCTTCTTACAGATAACAAACTATAAATGTTGGAGAAAAAAAAAATCATAAAACTACCTAAGGACACATGAGAGCAATAAACAGCAGGCAGAAACTAGAACAGAGTTGATGGCTGACCAGCTAAGAGAACCCTGTCTATTTCTATGTTTCAGGGCATTATTCACAATGGCAAAAAAGGGATTAAATAATTAAGGTGGAAAAATGGTTATGTAATTGAAAGATTATGTAAGCAAGTATTTGTCAATACTGATTAACATCATGCATAATAATCTACATTGTTAACACAATGGTAATTTCCCTATGTTAGATTTTGTTTCACATAAATAACAATACTCTTAGGATCACATAAAATGCATCAATACAAAGGAAAAAAAAAGAATAAATGAGCAGTTTATTTTTAGTGTGATACTAACCACCACAAAAAAGTTCATTTCAGGCTGGAAAGATGGCTCAGTGGTTAAGAGCACTGAATGCCCTTGCAGAGGACCCGGGTTCGATTCCCAGCACCCACATGGTGGCTATGAACCGTCCTTAACTCCAGTTCCAGGGGAATCTGAAGCCCTCTTCTGATCTCCATGCAATCAGGGGAATCCGAAGCCCTCTTCTGATCTCCGTGGCATTGCATGATACAGGTGCACTCACATACATGCAGGCAATACACTCATACACATAAAATAAAAACAATAAATAAAATTTTTTAAAAAGTTCTTTTCTATTTATTTTTTCTTCTACTAATTCAATTTACTTGCTATTTGAAAATGATATTATCAAGGGGCTGAAGAGATGGCTCAGCGATTAACAACACTTGGCTGTTCTTCCAGAGGACCTGGCTTTAATTCCCAGCACCCATATGGTGGCTAATAACCTTCTGTAACTCTAGTTCCAGGCATTGCTTCTGCAGGCATTGCATACATGTGGTGCATTTACATAATGCAGGCAAAACACTCATACACATAAAAAAAAAAGAAAATGACATTTTCAAAACTAAATCTTTATGCTTAAGAACAGGAAGCAATTTTTGTCAATTTTCAAGAACCTGTGAGTATATTACATCTGGAATACCTTCCTCATGAAGTTCCTCAAAATTTTATCATTGTTGTCATTCAAAAATGTTAGTGATGGTGTATAGTAATAAAGCTCATCTTTGGAAGCAGGCAGCTTGCCATTCAAATTCAAGATGTGTTACACTTATTATATATGGATTTGAGAAAAATCTAGAAACTTGTATCTACTTTGACTCAATTCTTTAAACTCTTGAGTGTTTGTAAGTCATTTAATATAGGGCCTATAAAACTGAAAGAAATTAGTATGGTGCTGTTAAATAATATTAACTCTTTTTAAAATATTTTTTTATTTATTATTTTTATTTTATGTGTATGAGTGTATTGCCTGCATGTATGTGAGTGCACTTGTGTCATGCAATGCCGTGGACGTCAGAAGAGAAAGTCGGATTCCCCTGGAACTGGCGTTAAGGATGGTTTGTAGCCACCATGTGAGTGCTGGGAATCAAACCTGGGTCCTCTGCAAGAGGAGTCAGTGCTCTTAACTGCTGAGCAATCTCTCCAGCCCCAAATAATATTAACTCTTAAAATGCCCTCTTTGGACTAAAGTAATAAGCTAATTAGTATAAAGGTGAGTACCATAACCCAAATTTAAAGTACAAGCAAACAACCTTCTTGGGATACAGTCATTACAAGTTGTAACTGTAACAACTTAAAAATAAGTTTAAGATATATTATGAGGAAATTATAATAAAAACAAAACTGATATCATGAAGAACATATTAAATATCAAACTGTGTGACATAAAAATAATTTTTGGACAATATGACTTTTTCAAGCATTTCCATTATGTCATTTTTTTCTTTTTTTTTGGTCTTTTTGAGACAGGGTCTCCCTGTAGCCCCCAGCTGTCCTGGAACTCACTATGTAGACCAGGCTGGCCTTGACTTCTGAGATCTGCCTGTCTCTGCCTCCCGAGTGCTGGGATTAAAGGCATGCGCCACCACGCCCGGCTTATTATGTCATTTTTTAGTAAAGGAAACCAACTATTAAAATACACATGCACAGGTCAAGTATGCCAAATTTTACTCTTATCCACTATAAATATTTTTCAGTACAATTATCTGCTTTGATTCTATCATATCACAGTCATTTAAGAAACATTTGCTGAATGTCTTTTATGTGCCATACACTACTATCCGGCAGTGAAGATATAAAAGAACAGGAAACTAATCTCAACTGCTAGCTTCATGGAACTTAATCACAGTAAAGTTATTAATAAACTATATATATATAATTCACCACTATTAGAAGCACCATGAAGAAGAGGTAGGCAATCCCATGCAGCCATGCAGAGAGGGTGGAGAAACAGTGTGGCATGTATGTTTAGAGAATGAGTAGGAGCCAACCAGATGAAAAGAGGAGAGAAATGCATTCTAGGTAGAGGGAACACAGCCTGTTCAAAGGTCTTGTGGTAGGAGGGAAGGTGGCACCATTGTGATATTTAAAAGGTCAACACAGCTGGAACATGAAGACCAGGGAGAAGCATTGTGTGAGATGAGACTGAAGAAGCTGGCAGGGGCCTGGCCACACGGCATTTTATAAACACTTTTATCTTCAGCTTAGTGATAGAAACTCAAAGAATAGCTGGATTTGGGGATGTGAAGGACAGAATGTTTTGACCAAATATGAAAAGATAAGTCTGACTAGAATACTGTAATAGTTTGAATGAGAAATGTCCCACATAGGCTCAAATACTTGAACACTTGGTCCTGATTAAGGGTCTATTTGGCTGTTTGGGAGGTCATGGAATCTTTAGGAGGTGTAAGCCTTGTTGGAGGAAGTGTGTCACTTGGGAGGCACTTTGAGAGTTCATAGCCTTGGCCCATTTCCAGTTTATGGTAGAAGATGGGATCTCTGAGCTTTCAGCTCTTGCCTTCCTGCTACGATGGACTTAGCCCTCTAGAACCACAAGCTAAAATAAACTCTTCCTTCAATATGCTGCCTTGGTCATGGTGTTTTATCACAGCAGCAGAAAAGTAACTGATGTAGGTAGGAAGAACAAACATTGGATAGGGCATGAAGGCAGGAAGGAAACAGACCAGGAGACTACAGTATGGTATAAATGGAGATAATGGCAGACAGGGTGAAGTGGTGTTAGAAATGGAGAGAAAAGAAACAGTTTAAGATTTTAGGTGAAACTGACAATTTAGTAATGACAGGATCTAGGGACTGAGGAACAAGAAATGCCAAAGTCTGTGCTGCAGGTTTCTGCCTTGACATCCTAGTTGGTTGGATACTGCATCCACCTACAGACATAGGGAATCCAGAGAAACAAAAACGCTTATAAGAGCAGAATTTTTACTTTTAGAGATAAAGAATTTAAGGTGTTTTTGGGATATACCAGAGGCTTTCAAAAAGATAGCTACACATAAGGTATGGAGCTAAGAAAAAAAAAAAAAGATATAACTTGAAGGGAGAAATCTGTGTTGATGAAAGCCTTGGGAGAAGAGAACCAATGCTGAATTGAACACAGAAGATAATGAACTTCCAAACAAGATAAAAACAACTCATCTCTATAAATTTATTCAAAGGATAAGAAAATCGGCCCTTTCAGAAATTGTTTTAGAAATTTTATCTTCTCATCAGGTAACATTATATGTTACTTTTATTACTATAAAAAGTTAAGGAGGGGGCTGGAGAGATGGCTCAGTGGTTAAGAACATTGACTGTTCTTGCAGAAGACCTGGGTTCGTATCCCAGCACCCACATGGCAGCTAACAACTGTCTGTAACTCCAGTCCCAGGGGATCCAACAGCCTCTTCTGACCTCCCCAGGCATTGCATGACATGGGTGCACTTACCTACATGCAGGCAATACATGCATACACATAAAATAAAGATAATAAATATGCTGGGTGCAGTGGCACACGCCTTTAATCCCAGCACTTGGGAGGCAGAGGCAGGCGGATCACTGTGAGTTCAAGGCCAGCCTGGTCTACACAGTGAGTTCCAGGACAGCTGGGGCTATAGGGAGACCCTGTCTCAAAAAGACAAAAAAAAATTTAATTAATCAAAAAAATTTTAATTAAGGAGGATGGACTTTGTATTCTTAACATAAATATTTTTAAGATTCACATTCTATTTAATAACTATCACAAAACATTCATGCCTTCTGCTCAATTCGGTCAACTTCATTACCGTAGGACTAAATTTGACAATAGATAGCATAATCTATTTTCCTGTGTAAGGCTGAATGAGTGTTATCAAGTTAATCTTCCACATAGTTGAGTTTAACAGGTCTGAAGCATAGCCTGTCAATGGCTTTAGCTGCAATTATAACAGCAGCTCTGTGCACTGTGTGTTCTACTCACTAACAGAACTGATCTCTATAAATCTTATTTCATTATCAAATGTCAATAATATTATATAAACAATAGAGAAGAGATGCTCATTTAAAAACTCAGATCCTGCATTTTATGCTTCAATAGGAGAAATAGAGACAAATGCTTGGTAAGTTATCACAGCCAGAAATTGAGAGCTGAAAGGGAGGTGGGCAGGGAGTTTGACATAGAGGGCAGTGTGGGCTACATAGTGAGATCCTATCCCAAAAAGGAAACCAAAAAATAAAGAACAAAAAGTTATCACAGAATAGAGACACACTGAACAGAAAAATTATATTTTACCTTATGAGAATCTGCTCTTACTTTGTGAAAAAAAGTAATTTAGGGAAGCATGAATGAGATAAAAATGGAATATACCATTTAATAGTACTTGATACAATGTATAAAGCAGGACTCAAAATGTTCCTTTTGATTACAGTGAAATTATTGATAAAGTCAGTCTTATATTTCCTTTGATTCTATAACTTAATAGCTTATGATACATAATATTATCTAGTTGAACATAGGTATCTGTAGCAAATATGGCCGCTCATAAAAAATGAAGCTGTATAGAATGGCTTCTTCCAATCAGCAGTGGCCACATAGCTGAAATCTGGTCAATAGAATATGTGCACATGTGGGACAAGCTCAGAAATGTTCCTATACCTATTCAAAAATGTTCTCTTCCTTTTAGACTGGTTAGCAGGTTACAGAGAAGCCACTTCAATATGGCAAGTGTCAGGGACCTTGAAGAACAGTGTGGAGTATTTCCATTTCATCAAGCTGGAAATAGTCTCAACTACTACATAATTAAGACATTGTAGCAGTGGCTGGAAAGAGGGCTCAGTGGTTAAGAACACTGACTGCTCTTCCAAGGGACCTGGGTTCAGTTCCCAGCACCCGCATGGCAGCTAATACCTGTCCTTAACTCCAGTTCTAGGGGATCTGACACCCTCTTCTGTCCTCTGTGGGCACCAGGCATCCACATGGTGTACTTACATACATGTAGGCAAAACACTCATATACATAAAATAAAAATAAATAAAATCTTAAAAAACAAAAACAAAAACACATTGCAGCAGCCAGCTGACCCTTACTGGTAGAGTAGTCCCTCCTAACTGAGGGGACATATGCCAAGACTTCCAGGAGAAACCTATGGATGGTACTAAACATGTAATTCTATGTGTTGGCATATCAAGGACTTAAAAAAAAATCCTATACATACAACCTATGATGAAGTTAAACTTATAAATTACTAGCAATTATTGGAGAATAAAAATAATGCACTTTAATAAAATTACCAGTATCAATACTCTTGTATTTTGGAGCTATTAACATTAAAACAATGTTCACTTGAATATAAACATTTTGATACTGTAACAGATAATCTGATAATGAAGATGTCTACTAAGTGCCCAAGGGACAGGTATAGCATAATAAGCAAAGACAGACTGGACAAAGAAATGATTTATATCCTGAGCACGAAAGTGTGAAATTTCATCATGATATTCAGAATGGTGTGAAATTTTAAAACTTACTTTTTCTTTTTTACTGAAATTTTCATCTGAGCCTGGGAAACAGAAACCATGGAAAGCAAACCCACAGGACAGGGTGTAATGAGATGCTGTATATCCCACTGATGAATAATTTCCGTTTTTCTGTCACGTCTGCACTGTTTTTTTTTTTTTTTAAATGCTGCTGAGCGTTCTTTATTGCAAACACATTCTAAAAAGGGGGTTCTTAAAGTCTATTTAAGTTGATGAACACTGGTGTCTGGCCCATATATGAAAAAGTGAAACTGAAAAGTTAGGATCATCTTATTCAGTGCTGAGGCTCTGCAGTGATCATTTGGGGTATGTCTCATTTACATCTATGTAACTATTGCCTCCACAGTCAACACCCTTACACTTATTAGTGAAAACTAACCTATAGTTAACTTAGTATCGCCTGTGGTAGGTAGCACAGTATCTGGTACCAGTAGATTCATGTTTAATCACTTCTTTGATCCCACCACCTTAAATTAATTCCCCTAGAGCACAGATTGGATCTAGAGACTTAATCTGTGGATCAGAATTACTTTGGAGATTAGATAATATAAAAGATATACACATATATGAACCATATATATATATGGACATATGGACCATATGTATATGGACATATGGCACACACACTCATATGTATATATATGGTCCACATATGACAAAATGAAACTGAAAAGTTAGGACCATCCTATTCAGTGCTGAGGCTCTGCAGTGATCATTTGGGGTATGCATTTTCTATTTTGCTATCACTTTTCTTGTCCTCCTGATTGCTCCATCTGATAAACCAAGTTGCCCTGTTATGGATGCTCCATAGGGAGGTCCATAGGACAAGGAATTGACTAACACCCCAAAAGAAACTGGATTGTGCCTTCAAATGAGATGTCAGGAGCACTGGTCGAGTCCCAGATCGACCCTGGCTGAATCCCCAAGCCTTCCCCAGGGACCTCAAGATGGTTAAGCAGTAAGTTATTAATACACATTTCTCATTTTTATTCTCGAGGTATATTCCTCAATTTTCTAGTTGCCTCTATGCAATCCATTACTCAGAAAATTTGTTAGTCATTGTGATGTGACAGTCATGGCTTGTGATGTTAGATACAGTACAGCAATGCCCATCTGTGGCCTCCAGGGAC
Organism: Nannospalax galili; assembly: GCF_000622305.1. Classification (NCBI taxonomy): domain Eukaryota; kingdom Metazoa; phylum Chordata; class Mammalia; order Rodentia; family Spalacidae; genus Nannospalax; species Nannospalax galili. The sequence goes on along the minus strand of NW_008358866.1, from coordinate 8,694,881 downwards.
ATGTCAGATGAGGGGACAGTATCCTGTAGGACCTACTACCTCCCATTATTACAGTGCCTTCCTTCTTTAAATGGCTGCCCATTTTTTCAACTTCCAGATTTGACCTTTTCATCTTAGGCATGGAAAAAATCTAGCAATTCAATCTTTTTATTTCACAAAATGAGCACAAAGAAGGCCAGAAAGGGGAAGTGACTAGTTCAGCTGCAACTGGAATGAGACTGCACTTTATTTTTTTAAACTACTTATTTTTTTTCCTTTTTTAAAAAAAATTTATGTTTCTGAAAGAGCATCTCTGTAGCCCAGGGCTGTATGGAAATTTACTATGTAACCTATGGTCCTGATCCTCCTGCCCCAGCCTCCCAAGTGCTGAGGTAACAGGCATGATACCTGCCTTTATATACTATATTTAATATACACTATGTATAAAAAGTTCAAACAAAGGATAGAACATACCTGGTGGTGCTAAGAAGCTTACCTAAAGAAACATGTTAACACAATTTAAAGTACTTTATATTTCTGTTCTAGTTTGGCGGATGTTATAGTTTCTTTGAGACAGGGTCTCCCTATGTAGCACAGGCTGGTCCTAAACTCTTTATCCTCCTGCCTCTGCCTCCTGAGTGATAGGACCCAAGCCGGTCAAACTTCTGTACAAGTTATCATACTTTAATTACTAAACATTATCATTACCTAAAAGGAAAGTATTTTCCCATTAAATTATATGATTTTAAAAGTAATTTTTTTTTGAGGCAGGGTCCTATAATAGCTCAGGCTGGCCTTGAATTTGTGACATAGATGAGGATGATCTTGAACTTCTGATCACCCTGTTTCCACCTCCAGAGTGTTGGAATTGCAAATGAGTGCCATCATGCCCAGTTTATTTGTTGGCAGGGATAAGCTCAAGGCTTTCTAGCTAGACAAGCACTCTACCAACTGAGCTAGAATTCCAGTCCTAAAGAGCTATTCTGAATTTCTAAATTTAATTTTTGACTCAGAATTTACTTCAATGTTTAAAAGATGACAACAGAGAAATGTTATTATAAAGCAAAAACATAGATTTAAAAAAACCACGTAAATAACCTTTCATATGTTTTATTCATTTTACATCTATTTTCTGAGCTTAATATACATTTAGTATTGTGGAAGCAAACACACAAAAGCCATTATGTAGTTCCTAGGCTGAAAAAGGGAAAAAGCAAATAAGACATTACATACTATTTCCTAATTGTATTAAGACACATATGTATGAAATATAATGAAAACAAGGGTCTCAAAGGAGACTTGATCAGAAAACATTCTAGAAGAGGAGATTTTTTTTTTAAGGACAAGTTGGGCTACCTAAGGTAAAAGAAGTGAAGAGACCTAACAATCCAGATAAAGAAGCCTCTGTCATAAAGTCTACCTTCAAAAATTGGATGGTTGGGGGGTAAAGAGATAAGAACATGCACTGCTCTTACAAAGAACCTGAGTTTGGTTTCTAGCATCCTCAAAAGGCAGCACACAACTGTCTGTAACCCTAGCTCCAGGAGACTCCAAAACCCTCTTCTGGTCTCCATGGGTACTGTACTCATAAACTCACACTCAAATACATTACACATAATTAAAATAACTTCTTTAAAAAATGGATGGATGCTGGGCGTAGTGGCACATGCCTTTAATCCCAGCACTCCAGAGGCAGAGGCAGGCGGATCTCTGTGAGTTCAAGGCCAAGGCCAGCCTGGTCTACATAGTGAGTTCCAGGATAGCTGGGGCTACAGGGAGACTCTGTCTCAAAAAGTTTAAAAAAAAAAAAAAAAAAGGATGAAAAATAAAGGGACTGGAGAGACGGCTCAGTAGTTAAGAGCACTGGCTATTCTTGCAGAGGACCTGGTTCAGTTCCCAGAACCATCATGGTAGGTAACAACTGTCTGTAACTCCAGTTGCAGGGGATCCAATACCTTCTGACCTCCTCAGGCATTCTACGCATGTGGTGCACTTAAGAGACATGCAGAAGTTTCATGCACATAAAATTAAAAGGTCATTGTAATAGAAATAGGAAAATGTACTGGGTGAAAAAGCAACAAAACTAGAGACCAGAAATAAGGGCACTATAAAGATGAAAACCAGCAAGAGTCTAAATTTCAGTCATCAGTGGGGATGGAAAGAGCAAGGGAAGGTGGGGAGTCCACTGAGAGACATTTAGGAGAGAAACGACAGGATTTGGCCAGGTATAAGAGACAGAGTTGTTGGGTGATGTGGCACACGCCTTTAGTCCCAGTACTCAGGAGGCAGAGGCAGGTGGATCTTTGTGAGATCGAGGCCAGCCTGGTCTACATAGTGCATGCGAGGCCAACTGGGGTTACACAAAGACCCTGTCTCAAAAAGACAAAAAAAAAAAAAAAAAAAAAAAAAAAAGACATAACATTCAAATTTCCACTTAGGGTGAATGGCTGGTACCCACTTATCAATGAAGAGTTCAGCTGAGGACACTGTCAGGTTGGGGAAGAAATGGGCATTTAGAAATATAGTCTAGAATACACGATTAAAGCCAGATTGTAGATACAGCTGTTATTACTCAGGTGGTTCTAAAATTTATTTTTATTTTATATGTTTTACCTGCATGTATGTGAGTGCACCATGTGTATGCAATGCCCATGGAGGCCAGGAGAGGACATTGGATTCCCTGAAATTGGACTTAGGAACCATAGCAGTGCTAGCTGCTATGTAGGTGATGGAAAAATCTGGAAGAGCAACCAATACTCTTAACTGCTGAGTCCTCTCTCCTGCCCTTACTCAGGTGATATTAGAAACTGTTTTACAGTAGTTCATTTGCAGGCTTGTTTAAATGCATTTTATGCGGACCCTCTGGGGCTAGCCCTAGAAATCTATGTTTAATTTCCCACACACAGAATACTTGTATGGTAGTTCAGAAGGAAAGAATGCCAATGGCCAAATCATGTAATATCAATGTTGAAGGAGGTGATTTGGAAGGTTTATAGAGCAAATCATCAATAATGGTTATTAACTAATGATAAAATATGGAGTTCTGAATTTTCTTATGATCAAAGGATGACATCAACATTTTGGGAGCTGGCATTCAAATTTGGTATACAGGATAAAGACTTCTTGCTAAAAATATCAAAATAACCCAGGGCTCAGGGACCACTGCAGAAGAGGAGGCAGAAAGATTGCAAAAGCCAGGGAGGAGGTGCAGGGCCATGTGGAAAGAGTCCTACAAGCTCTGGGGACCCTGCTTATATGATTCTATGGCAATGGTGTCAGCATACACAAGTGAAAACTCAGGCACATAAAACTCCAGCATAGAACCAGGGAACCGAATAGCAGTCTCCAATCTTAGCTAAAGAAATATTGGCAGCTGATTACTGTTAGGTGAGGAAGGGCTAATCTTCCTAAAACAAGAGACTCTAGACAGGCTGACTAGACCTCAGTGGGTGGACTTGTCCTGGGGAACATCTGGGGATACTGAATTGAAACAGTGGGCCTTAACACGATGACAGAGTACATAGGTTTCAGTGAGGGGGCTATGGGAGGGTGCCGGTGGGGACAGAATAAAAAAAAATTTAAAAAATCAAAATAACTGGAATAGAGCAGATACTTACTATTCTCTCTTAAATATTTGCTAAAATTTAGCACTGACCTATTACTAAAATTCATTTTAAAGTTAAAAAAAACCTGTTCTTAATACCAGACAAAATATCAAGTATGCAATCAGAATCCAGCACAGCATGTGACAACTTCCACAGTGACTGCCTATAATAAGAATCGCAGGAATTAAAACTAACTTAAAATATTCTGAGTTGATATCTTAAAAGAGAAAAATTACCCCTCAAAAGCAAAAATAAAAACAAAAACTTAGGGCCGGGCATGGTGACACACGCCTTTAATCCCAGCACTTGGGAGGCAGAGGCAGGCGGATCTCTGTGAGTTCAAGGCCAGCCTGGTCTACACAGTGAGTTCCAGGACAGCTGGGGCTACAGGAAGACCCTATCTCAAAAAGACCCCCCCTCAAAAAAAAACTTAAAAGAGCATTGTCTCAAATCTTAACTTCATTTTGTACATGAGAAACAGCTTTTATATAAATACAATTGACAAACAATAACACAATTCCAGATATTTAATTGAGCTAGTACAATTTGATACTTGAATAACTTCAGCAAAATAGCTCAGTTTTTAAAAAGGAAATTTCTAATTTTCTCTGATTGAAGCTACTTCATGTATCAAATATCAAGTGTCAGAGGATGATGACTACTACAGAAAAAGCTGAACAAAAACTATGTAGGTCTGTGTAACAAATTATCTAATTTTATATTAAAATAAGAGTCAACTTCTAACTCTGAAGTTTCAAAAGGCACCCATGTATCAGAAGCATAAGACATTTCTCTCATTACCATGAGCTCGAAGTAAAGCTTCCGCAGTAAACAGAGGCGCCTGAAGCATGTCTGCGGTTTCCACAATAAGCATATCTTTTAATCTACGAAGATCCTGAGGCCTTAATCCTTCATATGGCTTTGGAAAGAAGAAAAATAAAGTTAAATTTGCTATGATATTCTTAGGAAATATCAAGATACCTATAAACAAATATACATGAACATAATCATGTAACATTTCAGTTTCAGTTCAGTTGTGCAAAGGGTGCTTCAGGCTCTGCTACCTTGGAGTTTAGTCTATCTTTTCACTAGACTCTTTTAAGCCAGAAAGCAGATCCAGGGGTATATACATCCTATGGTTCCCCAAATGAAGGTATTATTTTTGGCAAGACCACTGGACCCTTCAGGACTGAAATTTTGGATAATATATAGAAAATATATAGAAAATTATTATGATAGTTCTCAGGTATTTTTATCTAGTCCATTCTTTCTACGGGTCAGCTATGTGTGAAGATATGTATGTTTACTAAAGAGTTTCAATAACTAAATCATCAAACATAACCAGCTTATAATAGTAAACATAGAACTAAAGATCACATTAAAAAAGCTATAGATTTTCCAAACACTCATCTATCAGATATCAGAGAGCTCTGGGAAGTTAACATATTTCACCCATTGTAGTTGATTTACAAGTATTTTATAATTTGATGCTGTTTTTACGTCTTGCTTTACAACAAAGAAAAGTCCTGACAACTGTCTTGATAGTTTTTTATTTATTTCTTTTCATCTTTTTGAAACAGGGGCATCCTGCAGCCCCAGCTGGCTTGGAATTCACTATGTAGGCAAGGCTGACCTAGAACTCGCAGAGATCGTCTGCCTCTGCCTCGCGAGTGCTGGGACTAAAGGTGTGTACCACCACACCTTGCTCCACAGTTCTTTACATAAATAACATCATGTGACTAGGACTATTTACAAAGGTAATTTCTGAGTTGACAGGATTACTGATCTCTAGATGACTTCTATGCAGGAGAACACAAATAAAATGCAGTGAATATGTTGAAGACAAAGCCTGACAGACTGGACTATGTAAAAGCCTACTAAGATTTTAAAAA
>NW_008358866.1:8678075-8689228 GCF_000622305.1 Nannospalax galili | reverse complement strand
CTCTGCAAGAGCAGTCAGTGCTCTTAACCACTGAGCCATCTCTCCAGTTTCAAGTCTACTAAGATTTTAAGAAAAGTGTATGACAATCAGCAAATTACAAAGTTAAAAGACAAACATTCTTAAAAGTACAAACTTTTTATTTAGCAACTTGGCCAAGGTTAGGAAAAAAACCACAACACTTAATGCTTGTAAAGTTTTAATAAGCTGGTCCTCAGATTCACCATGTGAAAAAAAATTATCAACTTAGCATCATGTATCATGAGCTTTCCTTTGAATATTCACCTTTTAACTTCTAAGAATCTATTGCACTGTGGACAAACCAATCCTCTGTTACTTGCAAAAGCAAAAAATAGAAATAACTCAAAATATATATTAAGGGAATTAAAAATATCTCCATGCAGGGCTGGAGAGATGGCTCAGCGGTTAAGAGCACTGACTGCTCTTGCAGAAGACCCGGGTTCAATTCCCAGCACCCACATGGCAGCTATGAACCGTCCTTAACTTCAGTTCCAGGGGAATCCGAAGCCCTCTTCTGACCTCTGTGGCACTGCGTGACACGTGTGCACTCACATACATGCAGGCAATACACTCATACACATAAAATAAAAATAAATAAAATAAAAAAAATCTCCATGCTACAACACTCATTAGCCATTCAAAATCATTATCCTGGGTTCGTAAAAATCCAGGTGTTAAGAATAAAAGCTTTTACTGAACTTAAAATGCTAATATCATGACATTAAAAAAATACAAGGATTAAAACAGAAGGTAAACCTATAAATTGCTGAGGATTACTTACAAGCAGAATGATAAATTTTACAAATAAAAACTGCTTAGAATGTTAACACAGGAGATACTAGTAATATCAGTTTGCATAATCAGTCTGTACTGTTCTTCCTGTTAAAACTCAGGTGCAGACTTACGTGCACATTTTACATTACATGCCATAAACTACCTATTTCACATTGCATCTATTCAGCCATCCTGCCATAGCTATCCCTATTTTGATAATGCATGAAATTAACTAGAAAGAAATGAAAAATTAACCCAAAATGTTCCAAATAGAGATTCTATTAAATGAACACTGGAATATGAATTACCATTAGAAAAAGCCCAAGTTTGTTGTCAAGCTAATTATAAAGACACTTTCCCCAGTCTCCATGTAGCACCAGGCTAACCTCAATCTCAATTTGCCTGTGCCAGCCTCTGCCTCCCCAGTGCTGGGATTAAAGGTATATGCTACCATGCCTAGCCCCACAGCAAATTCTTTTTTTTTTTTTAAGAAATTATTTTATTATTTTAATTTTTTATTTTATGTGTATGAGTGCATTACCTGCATGTAGGCTGATGCATCCATATTGTGAATTCAGAAGAAGGCACTGGATCTCTTGGAACTGGAGTTATGCTTTTTTTTTTTTTTTTTTTTTCGGTCTTTTTGAGACAGGGTCTCTCTGTAGCCCCAGCTGGCCTGGATTCACTAAGGAGACCAGGCTGGCCTAAAACTCCCAGAGATCTGCCTGCCTCTGCCTCCTGAGTGCTGGGATTAAAGTCATGCACCACCATGCCTGGCTGGAACTGGAGTTATGGACAACTGTTAGCCACCATGTAGATGCTGGGAATCAAACCCAGTCATCTACAAGAGCAGCCAGTGCTCTTAAATGCTGAGCCATCTCTCCAGCCCTTCTCACAGCAAATTCTTAATGATTTAAATCTGTAGCATTCATTACAGTACAGAAGTTACATAAAGTCTATCAGTGTCCTTGAAAATATGTTCCAAGTTGAGTCTGAGATTCCAGGAATCCCTCTTTCCCTTAGCAATGAGCGTTATTACTTGATATCCCCAATGGTGGCAAGTGTCTACTTCCTGCACTGATTTCCTAATGTTCTTTTCAGATGAGCCATCATCTTCATCTACCCGATTCATGTTAAATCAGTTGAGAGTAAACTGAATTTAATTATGACTCTACAGATCAGTGTTACTTAAAAACCAATAGTGCAAGTGATTAAAAAAAATTAGCTTTCTGTGGAATTTTGACAACATAGTTAAAGAGTTTGGATTTCAGATATACAAGAAAGGACAGTATATTACAGACATTAATTATTATTTATTTTTATTTTTGTGTATGAGTGTATTGCTTGCATGCATGTAAGTGCACCCATGCTGTGCAATGCACGCAGAGGACAGAAGAGGGTGTCAGATCCCCTGGAACTGGAGTTACAAATGGTTGTTAGCTGCCATGTGGGTACTGGGAATCAAACCTGGATCCTCTGCAAGAGTAGCCAGTGCTCTTAACTGCTGAGCCATCTCTCTAGTTCCCAGACACTGAATTTTTTAATGCATGAAATTCTAACCAGAAACAGATAACAATGGGAAAAAGGAATTCTTGAAGGACAAAGGCATATTGCCTTTGTGAACGTATGCCATATTCTGTGAACCTCTGCAACAGAACTGCAATTAGGTCATGCGAAGCATCTCAATGTATTGCTCAGTCTTAAGTGGGTACTAGCTCTCCCTTCTACAGGAAGGATTTAAAAAGGCACCGTTCGCTTTCCTTTTGCAAAGATAAACTGCTTCTATTTTCACCTATAGGTGAAACACTTTCACTGTAAAAAAGGCATGGGGCTTGCAAGATTGCTCAGGGGGTAGAGGCACTTGTGTGCAGACCTGATGACCCAAGGTTGATTCCCAGATCTGACAAGGTCACAAGAGAGAATGACTCCTGAAAGATGTCTTGACCTAAACACGTACGCACTCATGCATGCAGAGAGAGAGCGAGAGTGAGCAAGAAAGAGCAAGAGAGCGAGAGAGCGAGAGAGCGAGAGAGAGAGAGAATTTAAGACATGAAAGACACTTTGGGGAAAGAGAAGAAAGGATGGTTCCACCCTGATACCAATTTCTTAGTGACTCCATGAACTTAGCTTCTTTTCAAGTTCTCTCATTGAGCTGTTCTTGCCTAGGCATCAATACCTAGAATACCCTGTGCTTTGACCTAGCAGGAAGCTGTGCTCCTACAAAGCAGAGCAGATTAATTTAAGGCAATGCCTAGCATGTGGGTTCCCAGCCAGATGAAGAACCTGGAGCCTTCCGGGACAGGCACTCCACCCTTTACAATGCATACTTTTATGTTCACCAGTTTTCCTGGTTTTTAGTGCTTTAAAAACTCAGTTTCTACTCCCTATGGTAGGTACGACTCTCTGAAGATTATGTGCTCATTTACTCTTTAAATTCCTGTGTGTTTCTCCCTGGTGGAATAGAAATGCCAGGAGAGCAGGTATCTTTGCTCCTCACTGATATCTCCAATTAACCTAAGACAGTGCCTGTCAAAGCAGGCCCTCAATTTTGTTGGAGGATGGGATTAAGAAGTAAACTAGGAGCTGGAGAGATACCTCAGAGGTTAGGAGGACTGGTTGCTTTTGCAGAGCACTGAAGTTTGATTCCCAACACCCATATGGTGGCTAACAACCCTTTGGTAACTTCAGTTCCAGGGGATCTGATGCCTTCTGAGCTCTGTAGACATTGGCATCACACAGGGGCACTTACATACATGCAGACAATACACTCATACACACAAAATAAAAATAAATATTTTTTAAAAAGTAAATTAAAAATCCAAAAATGATGATGGCTCTTAAAAGTCATCTGATTAATTTGTTATTTTTGTTACTAAAACAGCACTAAGGTAATTTATATAATTCAATGAAATTATTCTTTAAACAGTGAATCATACCCATTTATAAATGAATCCTTTGGAAAAAAAGGACTAAATTAAGATTTACATGACATATTGTATACTATACCATAAAAAAACAAAAAATAGCTCAAGCTGTAAAGTAAAAGTATCTAAATTAGTTAAACGTTCATCAACAAGCAAGTACTTAAAATATACAAATTATATGTCCTGACCCTGGAAAAGGGTCCGTGATAAATCATTAAGTTAAAAGTTTTAGTAAAACTCAATGTATTTTATGATTTTACCCACATCAAAAACTCTCTACATAGTTGCTGAGGTCTCACAGTATAAAAAGTAGTTACCATCTGGGGATAGAGTCAGGAAAGAGAATTTTTTTGCTTTACCTTTTCAACTGTATATATTTATTACAACTGCAGGAACGAAAACAGAAAATAATAGTAAAGAAAATGACTTATAACCACAACTACCATTTTGGTATATTTTAATCGTCATCACTTATGAAACTTCTCTATAAATTTAGTATTAAATGTTCTGTAATATTTTTCAATTTAATATAATAGTTTATTATAACTATATTAAATTCATTGTGATTATAAATGTTAAATTTATACTTTTATTCTAAATGTATTTTATCACCATTACCAAGTTCTATTACTTTTAATTCATAATTATGAATTAAATTAAGATGGTGTCATGAGATAAAAACACTAAATGAATCATCATAATTCGCTATCCATTTAATCACATCAACATTATTTCTGGATTATTAATGCTAAAATGTCTTCTCACTAAATGATCTTAATATTATAGTAGTAATATCTGTTTCACTCAGAATCAGGGACTGTCAAAAGGCAGGCAATATGGGAAACAGAAGATATTTGGATCTTAAGTTGGATGAGTAAAATTCACCTTATTTTGACAGCGACAACGTATTCAAATATTTTCTGGATTAAATATTATGTGAAAGGGTCAGCAAAATACTTAGGACATAGGATCCCTTTCTCTTCGATAAGTAACCTAACTAAAGAGACAGAGAGGTAAGAGTACAGTTTAGGATGAACAGATTCAGGTTACATTTTGGGAGCTAAAATTAACAGGATTCCATGATTGTTTGGATGCAATATGCCGAGGTTAAGGAGATATGAAAAGTCAAGCATGCCTGCCACATTTATGTTTGTGCCACTGAGTAGATAGTAGTTTACTCAAACAGGGAAAGCAGAATAATGCCTCTAAAGCCAAGGAAGTATTTCTTTAGGAAGGGAGAAGTCAGGTATGTGAAGTACTGCTGAGGCATTCAAGATGAGGAGACAAGAGGATGAAGAAAAAAGTTAACATGTGACTCCATGGCAAGTTCAGGTCCATCCTAGAAGAAGAGAATGCCCTAATGCAGGGGAATGAAAGTGAACAGAAAGTGAGGATGCTGGTAGGTACAGACTTACATTTTGTTCTTTTGAAATGAAGACCAGAGGCAAGAGACTATAACAAAAGAGGGGCAGGGCTGGGGAACAGCAATCAGTGGTCATTTTTTCCTTGTTAGTTTTCCTTTGGTTTTGTGTTTTAGATGACAGTTAGCAAGGTTTGTGTGCTGATAAGAGCAATCTGTGAGAAAGGGAAAGACTGAGGATGAAGAGTGGATCCATGAAGCAGTAGGGGAAAACAGGACGTAAACAATCCATTTCCATGTTAGTAAACATATTAACAAGTGAGAGGAAAGACTCACTCCCAGGCTTTGCAGATGTTCTTTTATACATATTGCTATGGATTAAGTTCTGCTAAGGCTATTTAGCATACTGCAAAGATGATCACTGAAACTGAGTTTTAAAGAAGAAAAATAAAAAATTTAATATAAAAGCATAATTTTAAAAATTAAAAGAAACAAAAGAACACCTTACCTCTCGTTTGTCTAATGCAGCATACTCAGCTTCTATTTCTTCAGCCTCTGGGTCCCGAGAGAACACCATCTGAGATTCCAGATTGAGGGCCAGATCTTTGTGGTGCTGCTTTTCAGCACAATCACAAGGAGTATCTTTATTTTCATTCTCAGCAAACAAGTCTCCCCCATGTTTTACTAAAAGCTAGAAGAGCATTTTTTAAAAAAACTTGTAACTATAGATTTGAATAAGTTATTTCATACTACACATTAAAAAATTAAATGTATAACTGGCATAACCAAGAAGCAAAAGTAGGTACAATATGTATTTGTAAACATATTAATAATAAGAGGTATTAGGTAGCAATGACTTCTAACTTTGAGGTTATACATTCTTGTTTTACTAATAGTGATTTCTCTTGGTTAAAGACAGTAATTCTTAAACTTCAACATTTAAAATTTTTAAACGTTAAGTATGTTGTTCAGTTCCCAAGTAAAGTTCTACTTAAATATAAAAAATATTACAGTTATGGTAGGACTGTGTGTGTGTGCCAACACCTGGCCTATGTTTCTTAAAAGGGCATTGCTAATGCTGTGAATTTAACCACTAATACTTGAATGTCCTGACATAACAGAAAATTTTTTTCACTTGTTCCATCATTATCCTGTGAAACACTGAAATTAAATTCAGATGAGCAAATCACTGAGGCAAAGCTTCTGTCAATATCTGTCAAAATAAAGAGAACTGCTGATTGACAGAAAAGTTGAGAAAATATTCTATCAAACACTGTCAAGAATTTCCTCTTTAAAAGAACAAAGAATAATGTCTTGACTTGTTCACTACAGAGCTTTCTGCTAGCTCTGCTGAAGTTACATGTTTCTTTTCTAATGGCTGTTAAGATTATCCATTTTGTCTAGACATTAGGAAGGACATGAGTACCACATGGAGCTCTGACAACTTCACAATTAGTCATGAAATTTCTTATACAGGATTAAGTCATACTCATAACAATAGAGTAACAGTGCATACTGTTTTCTAAGTGAGAAGTACTATGCTAAGCACTTTATATATTCTCAGTATTAATAAGCTTATGTAAAGGGGGATTATTATCTCAGAAGTTATAGAATGTGATCAAAGTTATCCAGCTAATAAGTAGTAAACTAGATTCAGACACAGTTTGACCAACTTTTACCTGTGCCTCACTACTGTGCTGGCTTGTAGTCATCCTGTTCACATAATATACACAATGGGTCTACCCGGAAGTTCTGTTCAGGTTCTCATCTATGATCTCTTGTGAATACATTTTAGAGGTTTTCATTTTAAGATGGCTAATCAAAACTGTACTTTCTTCCAAGAAATTTATACAGACCATATAAAGTTCTTTGGGACTAAAATTCATGATTCTATCTAGTAAAGGGAATCTTCTAAAAGGACTATGGACTCATTCCTAAGTTAGGGGTTCAAAAGATGTGTGGCGAGGGTTTGTGGTAAGCCATGATTTGATGTGGGTGAGACAGACAGGTAATCTGCTTTGCAAGGGGTCCCCAGATGAGTTTGATTAGAGTGGTTGAGGGAAGCACAAAGGCTTGTATATCACTGCTACAGTTGGCATCTGCAGAGAATCCCACCATCAGTGTTGGAGGGAGGTGGCCATGTTTGCAACATTTATCTTGGTGATGAAAATCTGTTTGTAGGGGCTGGAGAGATGACTCAGTTGTTAGCAGCACTATTTGCTCTTGCAGAGGACCTGGGTTCAATTCCCAGCACCTAAATGGAAGCTAACAACCATCCACAACTCCAGTTCCAGGGGATCTGATACCCTCTTCTGACCTCCGTGGGCAGTGCATGACATGGGTGCACTTACATGCATGCAGGCAATACACACAAATAAATTAAGAATAATAAATAAAAAGTTTTAAAACATATAAGAAAATTTGTTTGTATACCACATTTGGCATGAAAACTAGCTTAATAGAAGTACTGTCTAATATTGGAGGGGCATGCATTAACAAGTACTTCAGCTTGCTGATCTTTGGGACTTAATGTCAGGAAAAGTACTAAGTCAAAGACACACTGGCTGGATTGTTTCTGCATAAAATTTGTTGTCTTGCTTTGACATAATAGGTAGTCTGGTTCTAAAGGATTTTCAAAAAAGCACCCCAAATATTATTCTCCTAATTTCTCAGATAAGCTAAGCAAAACAAATAGGAGTGCTGAATAGTCTATTCCCATGTGTTCTCCCCCACCCCCGCCCCCAGTGGTACATAAAACATTCTATCTTGAATGTTAAATTATCACTATCTTACTACATCTATTCCTCGTCCACATTTTTTTCTGATCACAATCTCAGAATAGGAGCAACTCATAATATTCAGGTCATACCACCATCTCCCCCCTCTGATTCAGTGGCTGGCCAAATTATTAATCTACTTTAAAGATTCAAGTCTATACCTGTCTACCTTTAAAATGAGACAGCTTGCATAAAGGATGCAATCTGGAGATCAGATGGGCCCAAGGAATCATTGATTACTGCAGGTCTGAAAGCTACCTTGTTTGTTTTAATTTCTCAGAATTTGAACTTTATTTTTATTGTTTAAAAATATTTTAGTAGCACTGTTTGCTTTATGAAACAACATGATTACACTGAAAAACTTTGCAAAGGTTGAAGAATTTGGAAAGGGAGTGAATAGCAAACTCATAGGAACAGTGACAAATTGTTGAAGCTTGGTAATACAGCTTTTTTATTGTTGTTTGGTTTGGTTTGGTCCTGTAGCCCCAGCTGGCATCAATCTCACAGTGATCCACCTGCCTCTGCATCCTAAGTGTGGGGACTAAAAGCATGTGCCACCATGCCTGGTTGGTAGTACAGTTTTGTCAGTAAATAATATTTTAAAATTATAGTAGACATATAGAACTGTGAATTTATATTCTAAGATGTAATTACATATTTCTAATTTGAGATTTTTTTTTAAAACTTCCAAGACTTTAATTTTAAAAAAGATTTTATACTTTTATTTAATATGTATGAGTGTACTGCCTGCATGTATTTAAAGTGCACCCATGTTGTGCAATGACTACGGAGGTAAGAAGAGGGCATTGGATCCCCTGGAACTGGAGTTATGAATGATTGTTAGCTACCAAGTGGGTGCTGGGAATTGAACCTGGGTCCTCTGCAAGAGCAGCCAGTGCTCTTAATGGCTGAGCTATACCCTTGTGCCCCAGTGTGATTTTTTTTTAATCTTTAGAAGTTCAATTAGGGCATAGGTGAAAGCATACAGGGGCTATAGAAGAGTAATAGAAAAATAATGGAAAAGCTTTTGGTGTCTGGTAGTGGGAGAGCTAACATCAAGGCCTGGATACCCAGAACCACATGTGGAATGAAGACCACAGCTGGCCTCAACAGAGATGGGAGGTTCATTCCAGAGAATCAGTCCTCCTAAAACCAAAATCTGTAAATGCCAGAGACCTCTCCTGTCCCCAGCATAAGAAGCAAAGTCTCTGCCATACACAAGCTGGGACCTCAGGGGAGGGGACTGTGGGGAAAGGAAGACTGAAATTAATGAATAACATCAGGAAGTCCTCCATCCTCCATTTTGTTCCACCATCAGCCCACAGCCAGAGGAATGTGGAACCATGGTTCACAGTAGAGGACCAAAGCCTTCCTCCAATATTTAGATCTCAAATCATATACACTCAAATCTTACTATAAACCTATGAATGCTTCCAGAATATGTAGAATCAATGTCCTAAATAGCTGGTCTTGGTGTAGCCCTTAGCACACAAAATATTTGGGAACAATAATAATAACTCATTTGATTAAAAATTAGAAAATGTTTAACCCAGCACTTGGGAGGCAGAGGCAGGCAGATCTTTGTGAGTTTGAGGCCAGCCTGGTCTACATAATGAGTTCCAGGACAGCTGGGGCTACAAGGAGACCCTGTCTCAAAAAAGACAAAAAAAAAAAAAAAGGAAAAAAAAAAACAAAAGAAAATGGGGCTGGAGAGATAGATGGCTCAGCCATTAAGAACACTGACTATTCTTGCAGTAGACCTGGGTTCGAATCCCAGCACCTACACGGCAGCTAACAACTGCCCGTAACTCCAGTTCCAGGGAATCCTACAGCCTCTTCTGTCCTCCGCGTGTGGGCACTGCACAACACGGGTGCACTTACCTACATGCAGGCGTAACACTCATACACATAAAATAAAAATAAAAAATAAAATATTTTTTTAAAAAATTAGAAAACAGAGGTCCAGACTGGCAGTTACCCAGTTGTTGTTGATCTGGAAGGATGATTCCTATAGTCTCTCGTTTTAAAACCCCTGGTGCTAAAAACAGTACAACTGGTAGACTCTTCAGTCTTTTCTGTTGTTTCTATGACTTTTCACTCAAGTATGAAATGCTGATAGCAACCCAAAGAAAGGGTCTTGGGAAACACAGACTAGACCCCACAGGCCTTTAATTTTTTGTTTTTTTAAAGACAAATAATAGGGCTGGAGAGATGGCTTAGTGGTTAAGAGCAGTGGCTGCGCTTGTAGAGGAAGCAGGTTTGTTTCCTAGCACCCACACAGCAGCTAACAATGACCCCAACTCCAGTATCAGGGGATCTGATGCCCTATTCTGACCTCCACAGGCATTACACAACATGGGTGCACTTACATACACACAGGCAATACACTATACACATAAAATAAATTAAAATTTTTTAAATTAAAAAAAGGCAAATAATAGAGGACATGAAAATGGGGGAGGGGTAAGTAAGGTGGGGGAAGAGGAAGAGGAGGGGTCTGAATATGATCAAAATACATTGTATGAAACTCTCTAATCAATAATTTATTTAAAGTGTCAAACAGGTTTGTGTCTTGCAAAGAAAAAACCATGACTAACCACCTCTGGTTTTCTAGTGACCTCTACTTGATCCAACACTAAGCAGCTAAACTTACAATTCCATATAAGCATTTAGGGAAGAGTACATAGGAAATATATAACATAAATTTTCTTGAAATGCTTTTCACAAAGAGTGAAGTACTTATCAAAACTAAACCTTGTCCACATCCGCCATTCACACCATCATTGTGACAAGTTAAGCACTAATAGAAATAAATGTGATCTACTAACTATGATTACCTTGGGAAAGTCTATCAAGTGAAGTAGTATCAGTGGACTTTTTATTGGATCATGCTAACCGGCATAATTCATCATCCCTCATCAAAATTCTTTTTTTTTTTCATTTTCTTTTTTTTTTTTTTTGAAAGTTGAACAGTAAACTTTTAATACATGATAAATAAATTTTTTGAAATTACTGTTGTTACAGAGAACCAGGTTTGATTCACGGTACCCATGCCTGGCAGCTCACAACTGCCTATGATTCCAGCTACAGAGGTTTTGGTACCTTCTGGCATTTGTGGGGGTTGTATTCATGTCCAGAAACCCACACACAAACACACACACACATAATTTTTAAAATTATAATGAAAATTATAAAAGCAATTACACTGAGTGATAAGGAAGGCATTTTAAACTTTGCGGTGAACAAGTCTTACTTTCCAAGAAAAAAGTATAATGATAAATGCATGTGTTAGAAAAAAAG
>NW_008358866.1:8659008-8677244 GCF_000622305.1 Nannospalax galili | reverse complement strand
CTTCCCTTTTGGGTGTTTAAGGACATACCTTTGGACCAGATAAACTGATTTGTTTTTACTCTTGAGGTCGTTTGAGGATCTGTTCTTCAGGGGTCCCATGGGCTTGGGAGGAGCCCCTGGCTCCTTTCTTTTACCAGTTCCATCTACGTGAAGATAAGTCAAAGGTCCTGCTCAACCATTGTTGGCTTCTCTTGGAAGCATGGAGGAAATGATTCCTTTTTGAGACAGGGTCTCCCTGTGGCCCCAGCTGGCCCATAACTTGCAATGTGGACCAGGGTGGCTTCCATCTCATAGAGATCCGCCTGCCTCTGCCTCTGTCTCCCCAGTGCTGGGATTAAAGGCTCGAAGTTCATTTCTATTCCAAAGCCAAAAGAAAAACTCTGAGGTATGAAGAAAAGAGTATATTATTTATTATATTAAGTTCTTGCCAGTTTTATCTACTACCGAAGCTTTATTTTTCTGTGCTGGGCATTCATACAGAGACTTTTTAAAGTCCTCTTTGTGCATAAAGTATATGAACCTGTTGCATATTGATAATGTAAGCTTTTAAGATATGGAGTTACCTGTTTCTTTTCCCAATTCTTTTATATTACATCAAAGTCTATCACAAATTGGGTCTATGGGCCAAATCTGGCCTGCTACCTTTTCAATACAGAACTACAAATGGATATTTATAGTTCTTAAATGCTTCAGATAATCAAAAGAATATTTCATGACACATAAAAGTTGTAAGAGGATCAGTTGGCAATTTCCATAAATAATGATTTATCTGAACACTGTTATTTATGCTTTGTTTATATATTATTTAGAGCCACTTTCAGACTACATTGGCAGAGTGGCCTGATATATTTACTGTCTAGGCTTTTGAAGGTCAAAAAATCAATAGCTCCTGAATAATTCTCTGGTATATTAAAACATCAGAGTTAGAAGATTATTATAGTTTTTCCTTAATATATGTCACATAAGCATTTCTATATTTTTACATGTATTTGTTTATATGGTGTGTGTGTGTGTGTGTGTGTGTGTGTGTGTGTGTGTGTGTAAGACAGTGCACATGTGGAAGTCAGAGGACAACTTTCGAGTCAGTTATCTTATTCCACTATGTGGATCCTGGGGATTGAATGCATGTCATTATGCTGGGAGGCAAAGAGGCCTTACTGGCAGAGCCATCTCAACTGTCCACATTTCTAATTCTTTTTCTTTTTTAAAATATCTTATTATTTTTATTTTATGTGTATGCATGTATTGACTGCATGTAGATAAGTGCACCCGTGTCGTGCAGTGCCCACGGAGGCATGTAGGTAAGTGCACCCGTGTCGTGCAGTGCCCATGGAGGACAGAAGAGACTGTCGTATGCCCTGGAACTGGAGTTATGGACAGTTGTTAGCTATCATATGGGTGCTGGGATTTGAATCGGGTCTTCTGCAAAAACAGTTAGCTTTCTTAACTGCTGTGCTATCTCTCCAGCTGCACACATTTCTAATTCTTAAACTATTTAAATCTACTTCTCTTTGTATAACTATTACCTCAAAAATAACTTTAATTAGTATTTGTGAAATTTCAGATTTCCTTGCTTAAGAAAGTTTGGAAAAACACAAAGATGGAGAGTCAAAGCATTTGGTATTCAAGTAGTCAAACAGAAAAAAAAAGGAAGAGCTGACCAGGCATGGTGCATTTCCCTATAATTACCAAATTATAGTTCAAAGTCATCCTTAGCTAAATGTGGAGTCCAGCCTGGGCTACATGTAAGCCTGTCTCAAACAACAGAAGAATGAGCTGACTAGAAGAGACAATGAAGAATTCTACTTTGCTAATGAGTGGTATTAGCTTGATGCAATGAGGGGAGAAGAAAGTGGAGGAGAGATGAGGAATGAGAACTAATGAGTATTAATAGTCTAAGGCAATTTGGGGTATCAAAATGTGTTTTGCCAAAAATGGTAGCATCAAGATACCCAAGAGGAGAAACTATTGACTAGAGAGGAGACTGAGTCATTTTGAAAATGCTGGTTTGGGAGAGTGTTCCAATGTCCTATGAGGAAGTCAATCTAACAGCAATAAAACATGAGACACTTCAGAGAAGTCAGGCAAGGCATCAGCAAAAGAAACTCAATGTAATTCTGTACAGAGTCAGTAATGACTTGACACCCGAAGGGTCCAAAAAAATTCTATGATAAAGTGGTTTAATTTTATGCTGTGCAAAGTGTGCATGCTTGAGTGTATGTATGTATGTATGTGTGTGTGTGTGTGTGTGTGTGTGTGTGTGTGCACGCGCGCGTGTGTGCTTGTTAGGGAACACAACGTAGGGAGGAGGAGTAGTACTAACATAAACATTTCATTTCTTTGGTTCAAAGAGCCAGAGGAAACTGTTCAATTATCAAATGCTCATAAGAAACTGTCAAATGGAACTTTTAAAAATTCTATTCTTGTTACTTTTCTTTTCTTTCTTTTTTTTTTTTTTTTTTTTGGTCTTTTTGAGACAGCTGTAGTCCCAGCTGGCCTGGAACTATGTAGACCAGGCTGGTCTCAAGCTCAGAAATCCACCTGCCTCTGCCTCCTGAGTGCTGGGATTAAAGGCGTGTGCCACTGAACCTAGCTTTCTAAATTCTATTCTTAAACATGTTGTGGTTTGAATGTGAACTGTCGCCCAGAGGCTCATGTGTTTGAACAGTTGGTTTCTGGCTAGTAATGCTGTTCTGAAAAGTTAAGGAACTTTGAGGAGGTGGAGGTTTGAAGGAAGAAGTGGGTCACTAAGCTTTAAATTCTTCTGTTTTGAAGGAATAGAGATAGTTTATTAAGAAAGAAAAAGCACTACCAAGGATGATGGGAGTGGCTGAGCAAGTTGGGGAAAGGCCTACATTCAAAAGTTGCTTTGAGATTTTAAAGCCTGGTCCTGTCTGCTCTCTGTTTCCAATCCTGCCAAGACAGAAAGGGATGAGAAGTTACAGCTGTGCCCTCCTGCCTTAGCTGGAGTCACTCACACTACCATGCTTTACAGGCTGTGATGAACTGGCAAACAACTTCAAATTTCCATTCCTTAAGTTGGTTTTGTCAAGTATTTTGTCACAGCAACAAGAAAAGTAACTAATACACATATAAAGAAATGAAACAAATTTAACTAGTAAAGAAATATTTTCTATGAATATGAATCCTTAAAAGTTAAAAAACTGGTTGGATTAACCATGGGGGGTATCTCTTGAAAATTAAAAACTATATATAGAAAATGGGATATATTTTCCTGCAATTACAGGTTAATTGAACATGAGAACTAAAGGGGGTCTTTTGAGATAATTTGGAGATAATTTATTTCAACTACCCAAGAGGAAATTATCACAGGTTAAGTGACTCACACAATGTCCCACAGGCAATAAGAGGACCAATACTAGACATAATGCTCTTCCTATCACAAGATGGTCTAGTCTGATGAAAAATTAACATGTTTGGTGACATTTATTCAACTTATACCTTTGCATCGTGCTTGGTACCAATTGGGCATTATGAAAATAAAAAATTACATAAATGTTACTTATCACTATTATTCTTATGCAAGAAACGAAAAATAATGATGTAGAGAAGTTTTAAAACACTTAAATTACCCATGAAAGTAAATTTTATAAGAGGAAATCTAAGTTTTTCTTATTTAAATTACTATGATAATACATGACGATACATGAAAGCTAATAGTCTAGGAATTTCAGTTGTATAATGGGATATATAATACAATGTGATTACTTTAAGCATTTAACTCCAGAGAAAAGCTAATATATGCTTCCCTAGGAAGCATTTCTGATTTAATTAACAGTAAGCATGACCAGTCATTAAGGGCTTAAGGCTGGGCAAGAGTACAGTTAAGACATTAGAGATAAAGTTTAGATGGGTAAATAATATGCTGAAATTTGTCAAAAAATGCTAGAAAAAATGTAAGGCTTTCATAAGGCTCCATTTGGAATGTTTTATATCAAATGAAAGAGTTTTTCTCAATGTAGAAAAATGAAAGCAGTCATCAAACAGTGTGGGTTATATGAAGAGATACTCGGACAGATCACAAGCACTGAAAACACACAAGTATGTACATAAGTATCAAGGCAATCATCAGGGTTTCCAGATTCTACAGAATAAATGTACTACAAATTCCCTTGGTGAACAAGAACAAAAATATTGTGGCAAAAACACCACTCAAAGGCAGGAGAAATGCCTCAGCGGTTAACAGCACTGGCTGCTCTTGCAGAGGACCCAGGTTTGATTCTCAGCATCCACATGGCGGCTAACAGCCATCCATAACTCCAGTTCCAGGGGAGCCAATGCTCTCTTCTGACCATCATGGGCATTGTACAACATGGGTGCACTTACATACGTGTAGGCAATACACCCATATATATAAAATAAAAATTTAAAAAAAATAGCCTCACTGCTGAGACAGCCAACTGGCAAAGCTGATGCCAGGAAGAAAAAAAAAATCACTCAATTCTTTGAACAATTTAATTAAGTACAACACTGTAAATATATTTCAAAATCAACAACTACTCAAGCATTGCTTACAGAGAAATTTTTGGAAGCAAAATATTAAAACAGCAATTTTTAAAAAATTTTAAAAAAAAGGTGTTTTCTACCCTAATCCATTTGAGAAGTATGCGGTAGTCCCACATATAACAGTGAGTCACTACAACAGAGATTCTCTTCTTCGAGATAAGCATTGAACAATATTCATAAAACTTTGTGCAAAAAGCTTCAGAAATTCTGCTATTGGTATACTTCTCCCTCAAATTCTACAACTTTTTATTAGACTGAGTCAATGTTAGAAAGCACTGCTTGAAAAACAGATTCAAGTTAATGATCATCACACACTAACTAGTGGGCAAAGGTGACACAAACACATGAAATAAAAGGACAAAGTTTAACAAGTAACACACATTGTAATAGAAGACAAGACAATAAGAATTCAAGTGAAAAGAACTGATTTTCAGATATACTACAAAATTAGTGACTGTAATCTTTAAAAATTATTCACAGTTTTGGTATGTTCATTAACTTAGAAGCATAACATTAAAGTTACATTAAATATTAAATATATTTTTATTAGGATTATTACTTTTGCAATAAAGGTATACAATTTTTGAAAATCAAAAGACTCAAAATGTCCCAATTTTTAATGCATTCCACTCATACTTATAAATACCTATACCAAAGAAATTTTATGAAATAAGGATAGATATGACTGTTGGTAGTTGAGAAACATCTATAGTGTTGACTGTTCAGTAGTGATGACACTATATAGGCTTCCAATGTCTTAGTTAAGTAATCCAAAGTTGGGCTGGAGAGATGGCTCAGTGGTTATGACCACTTGCTGCTCTTGCAGAGGACCAGCGTTCAGTTTCCAGCACCCATATGTCAGCTAACAAACAGCAGTAACTTCAGTTCCAGGGGATCTGATGCCCTTGTCTGAACTCCTTGGGCATTGCTCAACACGGATGCATTTACATATATGTAGGTAATATACTCATACACATAAAATAAATAAAAATAATAAATGAAAAAAAATTTTTGGTCTTTTTGAGACAGAGTCTCCCTGTAGCCCCAGCTGTCCTGGAACTCACTATGTAGACCAGGATGGCTTTGAACTCACAGAGATCCGCCTGCCTCTGCCTCCTTGAGCGCTGGGATTAAAGGCGTGTGCCACCATGCCCAGCAATAAAATATTTTTAAAAAATAAATTTAAGGTTACATGAGTGATTTTTATCTAGACTTGCCAGATGCTTTAATAATATATATAACAGATATTTATATATCAAACATCAAAAACTCAAATGAAGTATATTATGTACTCAGAAGTATTTTTATCATAGTTTCAACAGAAAAAATACATTTTAAATGAAAAATATTTTTGAAAGGAGTACAACAAATGCACTCATTAATATTTATCTATTGCTCAGTGAGATCAATTAAAGATAATATATCTATAGGTCCTACTTGTCAAGATCTTCCCATATCCAACATGTACACATTTTATAAGTTGCTATGAAAATTCATTTTAAAAAAAGACAGAAACTATTACTTTTGTTATGACAGTACTTAGTTGATCAGTCTCTTATGAGATGTTAGCAATTTTTTAAAACTGTGCTTGATTCCATTTTATTCCTAAGGCTAACTTTAACTTCATTTTTAAAGGGCTTTAATTTTTTAGAATAAATAAATTCTTTAAAATGGCTAGTTCAAACACTGTTAAGACAAGCAAAGCAAAGACTAACACAAATTATCAAGACACAAATTTTCTAGTGCTGTATAAATACTAAGAAGAAATGAAGTTTACCTCTACACAGGCTTTCATCCCTGAGGCAGCAGCATAGTGAAGGGGTGTGTTTTTTTTGTTATCAACAGCATCAATAGCTGCTCTCTCATATTCACCCTGGTCAAGTTTTGCTCCTTTCCATCTTAAGATCATTTGCAGACAATCTGCTCTTCTGAAATCATCTTCCACAGGGCGAGCTAAGCGAGGATGAAGGGTTCCTTCAGATATCATAATTTGAGGTCCCATACACAACAAATGCATAGATGTTTCATTGTGCACATTCCGTTTATTTGGATTTCCATCTCTACCAAAAAGAAAAGTCCTAAAATGGAAAGGAAGGATGAAAATGACTTTTTCCTACCTTAAGATACAAAGAAGAAAAAACATTTAAAAGTAAGTTCTACTTCAAAGCTAAAAATTCAATTTCTATTGAAGTGTATGGTTCACAATAGGTTGAATGACTAATAGTAAGAAAAATGAACCTTAATGTCTATATAATATATGTGAATAAATGAGAGCAAAGGAGAAAAGAGAAATGAAAAGAAAGAAAACAAAAGGGAAAGGGAAAGAAAGGAAGGCAAGAGAAAAGGACGGATGGAGGATGTTAAGGGCAAAAGGGTAATTTAAAGATTAATATGTCAACTACAGAAGTATCTTAGAGTACATTAAGATTAAGCCTTCTATCCTAGTATTTTGCCTTTTCTTTATTAATCTGTCCAATATATCTTGGATATATATTTACTTAGAATGATGACCAAAGAGAAAACTGCAGGTAATAAATAAGTCTGAGACTAAAATTTAAACCTAGGAAACTTTGTCTACCTAAAGATCATGGCCTAGTCTTTGAAAAAATAAGGCATAAATTTAAACAGCATGTTAGTATGCTTGACTTGCTATAAGAAAAATATCCGCTGGACGGCTTGTAAATAACTAACATGTATTTCTCACAGTTTTGGACAATGAAGTTCAAGATCAAGGTACTAGTAGATTTGGTGACTGATGAAAGTTATTCTTTAGAGAGGCTTTCCTGTTGTAGTTGCACATGACAGGAGAAACTTTCTGGGGTATCTTTTGTAAGGACGTTTGCATGAGGGCTCAAGTTTCATGACTTCTCAAAGGCCCCATTTCCTGTTAACACCACCTTGGATAGGATGATTTTAAACATATGAATTTGGAAGGGACATAAATAGTCAGACCTATCACACAGTACAATGCTTTCTAGGGAGAATTCAGTTGCATTATTTCTAAAAGATCAGGATCCACTTTCATGATAGCAACCTTTATCAAAGACTGGTCTAAGTAAACTGCTTTTACTACCAAACTCAGATATAAGAGTTGAAAGCAGCTCCTAAAATATTCATGAACTAGGGTCACAAGAGTAATATTTGAGTCAATTCAGTGTCTATAACAGGATATTGGAAATAGGTTAGAAAATACTACTATAATACAGCCAGTGTATAAATATAGTACTGAATGGATACACGAGTTCCACATCTAAAGATCAATGCCTGCATTTTAATGTGGAGTTTTGTGATCATTAGGATTCCTATGTATCTAATCCAGAACAGGAAAGGAAAGGGAAGAAAGCTAGATCTTAAACCTTAGCTACATTTGGATTGTTTTTAAAACAGAGTGGCTTGAAACACGATTCCCACGGGGGGGGGGGGGGGGGGGAACAGCCAGGCACTGTGGCACACACCTTTAATCCCATCAGAGGCAGATGGATCTCTATGAGATGAAGGCCAGCCTGATCTACATATCAAGTTCCTGGCTAGCTGTGACTACTGGGAGACCCTGTCAAACCAAACCAAACCAAACCAAACCACATCATACCACACCCACACCACACCACTACACCAAACCAAAAAAACAAAACCAAAAACCTGACCATAAAGTAATTAGTGTAGACAATTCAATTTGAAGAAAAAAGCTGAGTAAGAAGTCTAATCTAATCAGAAGGTCTTAGAAAACTGTTTTAAAAACTCTAGTTCTCTCTAGCTCTTACCATACAATACTCAAGGCTCAGATACACAGTCCTTCAAAACTACTCAGCTAAGCTTTTAGTACCTGAATATGAGAAGTTTCTTGAAAGAAGACATGAGTCTCTGGAGCAGAAAAGATAAACTCCACTACTTACTTATAATAGTATTTTAAAAATGTTTTTTATATATTTTTTGCATTTTTTTTAACTTTTACAAAAACTTTGAGAATTTCATACATGTATATAAGGTGTTTTGATCCAATCCATGCCCACTCCTTCCCCTCCAACATTCCCCCCTCTGAAGAGGTAACCCTAAAATCTTTTAAGGATTAGATACAAGCTCCCAAATACTTTTGACATTTTTGGCCTTTGGAACAGAGTATGTTGCTAACAGGCCCAAGGACATTTTGACTTTTAGCCAAGAAACTGGCTACATTTTTTTTTTTTTTGTTTACCCTAACTGCCTAGCCAATTCCTACCTCCTATTCTTATCACGCCATCCTCTGAAGGAGTTACCAAAATTGCCAATAGGGAATAGGGATGCAGACCGCTCTGGCTTCTTCCATGCTGAACAGAGACGCAGGGTGCTCTTCCCAGACAACTAGTCCAGCCTTGGAAGACAAAAGAAAAATGAGGAAGAACCCAATAGAGGGATGTTTTTGGAAGCCCTTGTTAAGAAACTCCACTGGACTCTCATATGAACATTTGAAAATTGCCCTGTTCTGACTTTTTTCTAGTTCCCTGTCTAGAACTTGTAATGCTAATTATTCTTGCCTTTACTTCTTCACATCTCCTATTCATGATTCAAGGACTTTCTTTTCCCTCTTAGAGACCAGAGTTATATTTTAATTTCTTTTAGCATTTTTATTGAATTTTTGGAAAGACTGTAAAAAATTTTATATCTTATTATTATTTTACATGTATAAGTATATTCCCTGCATGCATATAAGTGCCCCCATGTTGTGCAATACCCACAGAAGTCAGAAGAGGGTGTTGGATCCCCTGGAACTGGAGTTACAGATGATTCTTAGCCTCCATGTGGGTGCTGGAAAATGAACCTGGGTCTTCTGCAAGATCAGCCAGTACTCTTAACTGCTGAGCCATCTCTCCAGCGCCTGCTTATAATAATCTTACCAATTCTTCAAATCCCAATTTTCCCATGGTCACAATGCAATAAAACAGATCAGATGTCACCCTGCATGCACTGGGCACTGTCTATATATAAATATGCTGGGCAGAATGCTGCTACCCCAAAGACATACATTGTATAATCCCTGGCACCATTAAGTACTGATCTTACATAGTAAAAAGGTAAGTTCCAGAGGTGATTAAGAATTTTGAGATGAGGAAATTATCCTGGATTATTCCTTAGAGACAAACTGGAAAATGCTATGCTGCTGGCTTTAAAGGTGGAAGGACCATAAACCAAGAAATATATTCGAAAAAGGCAAAGGAAGAGATTTTAACCTAGAGCTTCCAAAAGGAAAGCAGTCTTGACAACATTTAGATTTCCATCCAGTGGAACCATTCTGACTTTCAGAACTGCAGTAGTTTCCAAGCAGAAACTAATTGTTACGGATTAAATATGAAGTGTACCACAAAAGGCTCCTGTGTTCAAGGACTGGTCGTCATCTGATGGACCCAATCACTGGCAAGTGATTCAATTATGAGGGCTCTGAAATAATCAATGATTAATCGATTGACAGATTCATAATTTGATGATATATTCATAATTTGATATTATTGGGAGGTGACAGGAGGCGGGGCCTAACTAGAGGAAGTAGGGCACTGACGATGTGCCTTTAAGGGTCTCTCTCCCTCTCCTGTAGTCCCACCTCTATCTGTCTGTCTGTCTGTCTCTCTGGACTCCCCCCTTCACTTTCCCAGCTGCCAGGAGATGAGCATCTTCTTTACTCCATCACATCCTCTCCAGTATGACGATGTTCTGCTTTACCTCAGGCTCACAGAAATGGACCCAGCCAACCATGGGCTGAAATCTTTGAAACCATGCGCTAAAATAAATCTTTATTCCTTTTATGTTGATTCTCTGATACTTTTTACAGAGACAAAAACTAATATATAAATATAGCAAGAACCTTAGGCACACACCTTTAATCCCAGCACTTGGGAGGCAAAAGCAGGTGATCTTTGTGAGTTCGAGTCTAGCCTGGTATACACAGCGTTCCAGTCCAGCCGGGGCTACAGGGAGACTCCGACTCAAAAATACCAAAACAAAACAAAACAAAAATCTGGGAGGGTCTACAGTAAGATTTGTATAAAGACTTCCTCTTGCACAGTGAGGAGAGGAGGTGGGAAACCTATCCTCTTATACAGGCAAATCATTGTAGGGGGGTGGTCCCTGTGTTTTTACAATTTGGGGCATGTCTCCATGATCTCATACTTCACACACTCCTTACCCTCCTTTGAAGGTAAGGAAGTATCTCGTGGAAGGCAAATCTCTCTGGAGTTCTCAATCCCTGTTCTGCCATAACACATTTCTGGAGCTCATAGTTTAGCCTAGGTCCTACAGTTTGATGAAATTTGCTCTAATTTTCTCTACAGCTGTACCAGTCTTTAAGGTTTTCCAGTGCCTAAAATAACATCCAGTTCATGCTCTGGTAGGTTCCCAGGAACTGACCTAGCTCACCTAAGCAAACAACCCTAAAATGGCTCCTGAAGTCTCTTTACACTAGGTTCCACTCACCAGACGATCTGACCAACTCTCTTTTCTTTGCCCTCATGTAGCATACTAATTGTTTAATTTACTTCATTCCACCATAGTTATTTTCTTACATTTTTGTTCCATTTTCCACTTAGTTTACAGGCTTCTAAGACTTGGCCAATGTCCTGGTTTATCTTGAATTTCTAGTACACCATCAGACATATGGCAAATTCATGCTATAATCTGCAGGGGAGGTAGAGGGATCAAAGATACACTTGGCCTGTATGGGTACCTTTGTGTGTGCATCTGGAGGCCAAAGGTGTCTTCCTCTATTGATTGTCTTATTATTTGAGACACAGTCTCTCACTGAACCTGGAATTCATGGTCTCAGCTAGACAAGCTGATCAAACAAAGTCCCAAGATCCACCTATCTCTACCCTTCTAGAGCTGGTGTTAAGACATGTACTGTCACACTTGGCTTTTATGTGGGTGCTGAGGATCTCAAGTCAAGTCCTCGTGGACTGCAGAAGCAGGCACTTTAGCCACTGAGTCATCTCCCTAGTCACATGCTATTTCTGATGGACAAACTAGTCCATATTAAAATTTCAAAATTTGTATCAGTAACATGGGATTTGAGATCTTTCAAGTCAACAGTATAAACTCTGGTGAAGAATATGGCATCTAGTAAAACAAGACTGCTAGGCTCTAATCATAGTTAATCACTTTCAAGCTATGTGACTCTAGGCAAGTTATATATAGCAAGTCTTAATAAATAGTGTATGATGCATATCATTTGATTGACTAAACCCATTCCTGGAATTGTATTTTAAAAGAAATACCTTAAAAGAACAAAAATATATAGAAAATCTGAGATTCAACGTAGTGTTAATTTGAACAGCAAAATTTGGAAATTGCTTAACTGTCAAGCAAATAAACAAATGGGATAGAAATCATGATATATGTACCCAACAGAAAATTAAAGTTATTTAAAGAATATTCACTAGAGATGATCTGTATGAAATACATAAAAAGTCAATTAAAAATTTTAAAAAATTCACTAGTGCTAACATTTAATTAGAAATATAAGGAAATACTTCTGCTTCCATTGACAATCCTCTGAACATATGGATTGAAAGCTAGAAGAGAGGGGCTGGAGAGATGGCTCAGTGGTTAAGAAAACTGACTGTTCTTGCAGAAGACCCGGGTTTGAATCCCAGCACCCACATGGCAGGTAATAACTGTCCGTAACTCCAGTTCCAGGGGATCCGACAGTCTCTTCTGTCCTCCATGGACATTGTATGACACGAGCATTTACATGCAGGCACAACACTCATGCACATAAAATAAAAATAATAAATAAAATAGTTTTTTAAAAAAACCTAGAAGAGAATATGGAAGAATTCTAGCAATTGTCTAAGGGAGGCAGGAACATGGTTAATTTTGTTTGTTTATACAGTCATAATATCATTTAATAGTTTGAAATATATTTTCTTTCTAGCAAAAGCTGATAATAAAATTACCAACTATATTTCCTTACATTTACAATGATTACAGATTGTAATGAATAACAAAAAGCAAAATCATACTCTAAAAATATTTTCAAAATTATTACTTCTTTTACAAAGTATTTTGATTAATAAAATGTTCATTTTTAAAAATTTTAATTTGGAAAGAAATTATTAAAATTATATTCTATTTTACTACACTTATTTACACTTTCCTAACCCCATTCCTAATATATTATCTATTCTTTTAGTTTGTTCAGAAGAGAAAGTTTTCATCATTATGGAATTTAATGAACATTGAAAGCATGCCAATTTATGTGTAGGTTTCAGATGGAGTCCTACGTTAACCAAGTCAGTAGTTATTAAACGTTTCCTATTACTTGCACATGAGGTCATTTCCATAATACGACTAGTGGATGATTAGCAGGAAGGTGCCTAGGGTAAAACAAAACAAAATAAACAGAACTAGTCCTTTCCTTTAACCTTCATAACTGATCTAGGAGCCATGTACTTTTCTTGATGATTTTACTGTTAATTCCCAATCACGCAGTTTATCCATTCATTCTCCATTTCTGTATAACCTTATTCTTATCACTATGTTCAATTTTCACTTTCATGTATCAGTAGGTATTTCCTAAGAGCCAAATCCCTTAAAAAAATTTTTGTGGGCTGGAGAGATGGCTCAGCGGTTAAGAGCACTGACTGCTCTTGCAGAGGACCCGGGTTTGATTCCCAGCACCCACATGGCAGCTACGAACCATCCTTTACTCCAGTTCCAGGGGAATCTGAAGCCCTCTTCTGACCTCCATGGCATTGCATGACACAGGTGCACTAATATACATGCAGGTAATACACTCATACACATAAAATAAAAATAACAAAATATTTAAAAAAATTTTTGCATGTGTTATTGTTATATGCTTGTGCACACTTACAGGTAGGTGGGTACATATGTGTGTGGAGGCCAAAGGTCAATGTTGAGCCTGTTCTATGGTCTCCACCTTTCATCACAGCCCAAGGCTGTGATCAAACTCCCAGGATTTGCTTGTCTCTGTCTCCAGTACTAGGGTTCTAGGTGTGCACCGCCACACCTGGCTTTTATGTGGATGCTGGTAACCCAAACTCGGGTTCTCATACTTCTGCAGTAGGCACTTGACTAAGCCATCTCTGTACTTTAATTTCTTATAGTTTCCCTTCTCAAATATTTTGAGATCATGCCAAAATCAACTGAGTCTCCTCCAAAAATTTTTTCCACTACAGCCTCAATTTCTTGCAATAATCCTACTTTTCTTGTCAATACTGTGTATTTATACCTCTAGTTCCTTTTTTAAAAATTTGTTTTTATTAAATTTTCTTGTATTTCATACAGAATATCTCAAACAATTTGAATCATTTTTATAGCCCCATCCCCACCAGCACCCTCCCACAGCCCCCATTGGAACCCATACACTCTGCCCTGGGTGTTAAGGCCCACTGTTGTCAAGTCAGTGTCCCTAGATGTTCCTCAGAGCAAGTCTACCCACTTGCAATCTAGTCAGATCCCTCTCATCTATCTATCTGAACACCCATCATTTTTTCTTTTTTTTTTTTTTAACAGCAAAGGGTGGGGGGTTATTTACAGAGGAATGGGTGCCCACACCTCTAGTTTCTTTCAAATCTCTTTTGTACAGTAAATTTAGGGCACTCATTACTTGCCAAGTACTATTCTAGAAGTTAGGCATATGGTATAGAAAACAGAGTGAGTTCTTGCTCTTACAGGTTTGCATGCAAGTGGGGGTGTGGTGGGGGGCAGTGGGAGTGATGGTGGGAGAAGACACCTACACTTCAATTCATTTAAAATAACTTAGCAACTCCTAAAACGCAAATAACTGAAAACCAGAAGCTGAGGTAGGCATGGCTTGAATCCTAGCAATCAGGAGGCCAGGTCAGGAAGATTGAGAAATCAAGTCCATTTTAGACTACATAGGTAAACCCTGTCTCAAAAACCAATAGCTGAGAAGTTAGGGTTGTTCGTGCTTAGAAAATAAGAGCAAAAGGTAATTTCTGATTCTTGTATAGTATGCTAAATGCTTTAATAAAGAAATAATGAGCCAAGCTCTTCAAACAACTTAAGAAACAAAAAATATTTGAGAACTAGAGGCTGAACTAAAAATAGTTAAGCATAAGATAAATGATCAAATCATAGAAGTAATAGCAACTGGCAACTAAGAGAGAACATGCAATCACCTTTCTGAATGTTTTAAAATACTTAACAGAATAACAATCAACCAATAGGCACAGATACGTTCTTGTATAGAAAAACTAAGAATACTGACTAGACAAACATCTTCGACTTTTTGGTCATAAAATCCCTTAGTAACTTTGATTTATGTGAGCTATTTACTAATTTAAAAACTAATAAAAATTTTTTTTTAAAAAAAACTAAGTGCATGAGTTAAAGAAAATTGTTAGCTGCCATGTAGATACAGGGAACCCGACCCAGGTCCTCTGCAAGAGCAGTCAGTGCTCTTAACCACTGAGCCATCTCTCCAGTCCCTTAAATAAAATTTTAATCCATTCAGAATTTTGAAAAAATCACATACCAATGTAAAAAAAATCAATTCACTGAGTTATAGAGGCCCTCTAAATGTTGCTATTTTCCATTATATAATAAAATTACATTGGTTTTTATCACTCCCAATCTTATCAAAAGAATTGTGAAATTGTCAAGTTGAAGACAGAACTTTTTCAAAAAATTAATAAAAATTATTATTTTTAAGTGTACAAACATATTGCCTGCATATATGTAAGTGAATCCCTGTTGTGCAATGCCTGCAGAGGTCAGATTCAATTACTTTTAAAGAAAATTTCCACAAAGGACCCTTGCTCCAATTCATCTTTCAAGTTAATGGCTGTGCTCAAGTCAAGGAAATGTCTTATTGCAGTGGGTAGTAGTCAATGAAGAAAACTGTAACTGGCTATATTACCCTCTGCAAGACCTGGGGAACATGGCAGAAGAGAGGGCAGAAAGAATGCAAGGGCCAGAGGATGGGGAGATATGCAGCAAAAATATGTCTTCTGGACATAACATAGTGGTTACACTCATGACTTTACCACAGCTGTGTTTATTGGAACAAGACTTGCACAATAATCAGCCTGTCAACATTTCATCAGGGATGGGGGAGGAGCTCGTGAGGACCCACCCCTCTCTAAGGGCCTATTGGCTGTTAATGGCTGCTGGAATTGGAGGTGTCTTTTTCTTCAGTGGTGTATGTAGACACTGATAAACTGCCCATGTTTAGTAACAACTCCTACCCATGCTCTCATGCAAAACTCAGTTTATCACACATAAAAAGAGAAGACATGAAAGGGGCTAGGGAGATAGTTCAGCAGCTAAGAGCACTCCTTGCACTTACAGAGGACCCAGATTCAGTTCTCAGCATCCACATGGCGGCTAACAACTGTAACTCCAGTTCCAGGGGATCTGATGCCCTTTTCTGGTCTCAGAGGGCACTGCATGCATGTGGTACACTTGTATACACGCAGGCAAAACATACTTAACATAAAATTAAAAAAAAAAAAAAAGACACAAGGGGCTGGAGAGATGGCTCAGCAGTTAAGAACACTGGCTGTTCTTACAGAAAACCTGGGTTCGAATCCCAGCACCCACATGGCAGCTAACAACTGTCCATAACTCCAGTTCCAGGGAATCTGATAGCCTCCTCTGTCCTCCATAAGCATTGAATGACATGGGTGCACTTACCTATGCGCAGGCAATACATGCATACACATAAAAATTAAAAATAAAATTAAAAAATAGAAGACATGAAAGTAGAAAGGGGACTTGTTCGGAAGAAGAGTTTTAGTAGGAGGAGAGGAATGAGAGAAGGGAATGGTAGGTATGGGTGTGAAAAAGATGAGAATTCATTATATACATGTATTAATGTTAAACTGGCAAATAATTTTTAAAAATTTAAAATAATAAAATATTAAGAGGAAAAAAGAGAAGAAAATGTCAGTATAGTATCTAAGACTGAATAGCCACAATTTTGTTATTAGTTGTAAAACAAAGAGTTGTATAGAGTAGTAAAAATATGTGTAATGGTGGCGCACACCTTTAATACCAGCACTTGGGAGGCAGAGGTAGGCGGATCTTTGTGAGTTCGAGGCCGGCCCGGTCTACATAGTGAGTTCCAGGACAGCAGGGGGCTACAAGGAGACCCTGTCTCAAAAAGGGCAAAAAAAAAAAAAAAAAAAGGGAACCCAATGAAAGGGGTTAATTAAAATGAAGTTTTAATGCTTCATGGAAAAAAAAAAAAAGGTTGGGTTTTTTGAGCCAGGCTCTCCCTATAGTCCCATCTGGCCTGGTACTCACTATGTAGACCAGACTGGCCAAAATCTCAGAGATCCATCAGCCTCTGCTTCCTAAGTGCTGGGGTTAAAGGTGTGTACTACCAATCAGCATATGAAACATATTTTTTAGGTAAAACTGTTTTTATTTTCTTTAGCTGCAAGTACCTAACAAGGATAATGCAATGATAACTAGAAAAGTTTGCCACTGCCTTGATTCATTTAAAAACACCAACAACTGGACTAGGTGGTTCATGCCTATAATTCCAACACTCAGAAGGCAAAAGTTCAAAGCCAGCTTGGCCTGCACAGTGAGTATCTATCTCAAAAACAAAACAAAAAATAGGCAACTGCTTACAGATGCTCACTGTGAATCCTGCCCACTTTTCTGAGTTCTAACTCAAAAAGCATTATTTTTTCTTTTCTCTCTCTTCAGATACTGGCCAAAATCCTGATTATGCTTGCCCTGATACTCTGGGCCTTTTCTCTCTCTAAAGACCTGTGTTTCATCTGATCCTCTGGCCCTCGCCATGCTCTGGTTCAAAGACTTATCCCTAGCTCAAAAGCATGGCTTTCTTCCTCTGCATACCCTGTTGGTTTCTTTTTTTTTTTTTTGGTCTTTTTGAGACAGGGTTTCTCTGTAACCCCAGCTGTCCTGGAAATCACTACGTAGACTAGACTGGCCTTGAACTCACAGAGATCCACCAGCAAACTCTAATAAAATGGAACTTGAGTATCAGTCAATAAATAAACAGGTAAGTAAAGTGTCAGCAGTTCTAACCTAACATTTACTCTTTCTGTCTTATCTCTGCAGTTGCCAAAATACTGAAAAAGGCAAATCACATCTTAGTATTATAAAAAGATTTAGCCTTACGTACCCTTTCAAAGAGGCTAAGGATCTAGCACATATTTTAAGAATCACCAGACTAAATTATTTTCTTCTTATATGAACAAGTAATAATTCAGAGTGACAGGCCTGGGAAGACAGTTCAGCTAGTAAAGTGTTTGCATCAGAAGCCTGAGGACCTGAGTTCATTCCCCACAACCTAGGTAAACACATCAGGTATCACAGTGTGTTTGCAGGCCATGGTGGCATATGCTTGTAATACCAGAGCTGGGGTGGTGAAACAAGAACTGATGGTGTTCCTGAGGGGCACGTGCATGCGTACACATACATGCACACACACACACACACACACACACACACACACACACACACACACACACATACACACACGCGTACGTGCACGTGTGCACGCCCCTACACACACTTTTTTAAAAAAGAGTGACAGCATTTCTCTTTTCTTTTTCTGAGCTGGTGTCTCCCTATGTTGCAAATTGGACTAGAACACATGGACTCAAGCGATGTTCCTGCTTTCAACTCCCAAGCAACTGGGACCACAGGCATGCACTATGCATAATCACTGTAAATGACTATATAATGTTTCCTGATTTACAAAGTAAGGTATATATATA
>NW_008358866.1:8647061-8658980 GCF_000622305.1 Nannospalax galili | reverse complement strand
GTGAAAATATACATATTTTATATTTAAATAGGTTTTAATTAATTAAACCTAAGATGATGTTAAATGTTATTGGAGTGTTCAATATTAAGAGGCCAAATTAAATTTTTTAACTGCACAAGAAACATCCCACTTAAGCAAAAAAAAAAAAAAAAAAATCTATTAGAGTAAGTATCCAATATTTGAGGAAAATACTAAGTAACTTTATATTTATGATATTTACTATCTAGTGGAGGGAATGAGTTTAATAATGATAGCCGGGTTTCAAATGTAAGTTGTAGGAATCTCAGAAAACAGAAAGAATACTGTATGTTCAATTATTTGGGGATGAATTCATAAATAAGGCAGAAGCTAAGTTAGGACTTAAAGGACAGGCAATCAGAGAAAAAAGAATAAAAGAATACATCTGGGGATCAATGAGCTAACAGGAAAACTAAGGGAGCAGCATTCCTAAAAGTGGAGGAAGCTGGAGAGAAGTCAATCAACCAATTTAACTGACAAGGCCACATTAGAGAATGAGAGATTGGGCTAACCAAGTAGAAGGAAAGAAGTCAAGAGTTTTGGAAACTATGCAGAATGCAGACAATAGGGTATTACTGTATAATTTTCATGGCAGAAAGAGCACTGAAAGGCTATGCTTTAGGAAGATTAATTTGGAAATAATATTATAAGAGGAGTGGCCTTGAGAAAAGATGACCTAGGAGCCAGATACTTTAGGGAGTGGGGGTGATAAGAGTGAATTGGGGCCAATGGGACTAGGAAGAAAGATACAACTAAGTGATTAGTACTACTTAGTAGTAGGTGGCTAAAGTCAAGAATGACTCAGAGATATTTAGCATTAGAAGTGAAAATAAGGGGCTGGAGAGATGGCTCAGCACTTAAGAGTACTGACTGTTCTTGTAGAGGACCCGGGTTTGATTCCTAGCACCCACATGGCAGCTACGAACCATTCTTAACTCCAGTTCCAGGGGAATCCGAAGCCCTCTTCTGACCTCTGTGGCACTGCATGACACGGATGCATTCACACACATGCAGGCAATACACTCATACACATAAAATAAAAATAATAAAATATTAAAAATAATACTACGAAGTACACCACAGATTAAAATACATTCAAAGCAACTAGTATGTGTGAGTTACCCTCACTATTATTAAAGCTTTTATCTAATTTAATATAATAAAGAAAATCATACTAAATCACAATCATATCAAAATAACTTAGGTACACTCAGTTTTTGAAAGTTTAACTTCTCTTACGACATGTACATATGCCAGAATATATTTTACAAAGATCACAGCTGTCTTCCCTTTCACTTCTTATCAATGGGCTTATGGTTGTACTTACCCTAATATTCTATTCATTCCATGTCTAGCAGCATAGTGTAATGGAGTATTGTGCTGGTAGGGCTCTCCATAGGATGTATTTGGATCAAGGGATTCTTTTAGCTGAGGATTATTTTCATATATTTGGCAAGCCAGGTTTTCGTCACCATTGATGAGTGCTTTTCGGAATTTGGTGGTTGTATTTCCCATGTTGTGTTTTATTTTCCGATGGGCAGTGGCTCCTTCTCTCCTCCTTCAGTCACTTCATGAATGCTTCTACAACATGCTTCACAATCTAACAAAGGAGAAGTTATTCAAATCAGATTGTAAAACAGGAATCACAAAGCAGAAAATTACAAACACTACTAAAATCTGGGAAGCATATAAAGAGAACAAACAATATCACATGTTACCAAATTTATCTTAGCTAAATAATCTCGAATTTTTAACACTACTCAAATTAACTCATTGTTAAATTATAACATTTTCTACACAGACTATGTGGATTTATAGACTAAACTTTTCCCTATAAAAGTTATCACTGTGTGTTCAAGGCCAGCCTAGTCTACATAGTGAGTTCCAGGCCAGCTGGGACTACAGGGAGACCGTTTGGAAAAGACCAAATAAATAAATAAATAAATAAATAAATAAATAAATAAATAAATAAATAAAGTAAAAAGAAATCATGATGAACATCACATGGGCATGTACTACTGAAGCAATGTAAGGAAAGAAACAAATTATTTGAAACCTGAAATACCATATTTACCAAAACTAATTTTAAGCAAGTTATTTACCCTTTGGAAATGTCAAGTTCCCATCTGTACAGTAAAGAAAATGACTATTTCTTAGGCACAGCTATAAGGATTATAAAATAAATTTTATGTAAAATACATACAACTCAACTAAGTAATTCTTTCTCAATCTATAGTTGAACTATGATTGCTATGGTGTGAATGCCCCCCCCAGCCCCCAAATCCCATATATATCAAAGGCCTGGTCATTGGCCTATGGAACTATTAGGAATAAGTTAAGACACTGGAAAAAACAGGCTTCCAAAGAGGGCACTGAGGTGCTAATTTCTTCTTCACTTTCTTTTTGCTTCCCTGCCACTTTACGGTGAACTGTTTTCTGATATATGTTCCTGCCACAATGTACCACAATAGGACCAAAACATCACGACCAAGGGATCATCTACTGAAACCTCTGAAACTGAACCAAAATAAGTCTTTCCTCCTTTACTGCAGTATTGTCTCAGGAGTTCCATGTCCATAACAGAAATATGATAAAAATTAGGGCAAAGGCAATACCATAAACAAAAGTGGGTATGAAAAAAAGAGTCCTATGGGAGAATTAGTGATAAAGCATGCTTTGAGTTAAGGGTCTCTAGCACTGAATGACAGATGACAAAACTGAAAACAGACTGGGACAGATAAGGAACGCATAGTTCAGCCCCAAATGGACAGATAATTAAAGGCTTTTATACAGGACAAGCATGTAATTATTTTATGCCTTAGGGAAAAAATTATTTTATGCCTGTGATAATATAAAAGACAGAAAAGAGGCAAACTATTATGTTACCCCTTCGATTCAATGACACCAAAGCATAGCTTTAAAAATCATTTAAAAATAATGTTCATGTTGTACAATGTGATTTTTGTACAAAGCAGTAAACATTTCAAAAGAATACAACTTAAAGGATGGAAAAAGAATTGTTCCTTTAAGTTTTCTATAAAATAGTAGCTCTTAACTGTGGCTGTACATCCTAATAGCCTGAAGAACTTTAAAGAGTCCTATTGGCTAAGCTATAGCCCAGACAGAATGTCAAGGGTGGTACCCATGCATTGGTATTTAAGCTCCTTGGGTAATTTCACTATGTAGATATTACTGTATAAAAAGCTCTTAGATCTTTCCAACTCAGTATCAAGGTTAGACATCACCAAATCTATTTTAGACAGGTATTAACTGCTTACTATAGAAGTATATTTTCTAGTTCATTCACCATTATACTCATTGAGGTTGCAAACTAGGTTTTCAAAGATGTTTCTATTACAGTTTTTTAAAGCTTAAAATATATATACACATAATAATTTTTTGAAAATATGAATAATGAGCCCCCCCCCAAGAAAAACAATGCCTAGGGGTTGAGAACATAGATCAGTTTAGTAGAGTGCTTGCCTGGCATGTATGAAACTATGGTTTGATCCCCAGAATTACATATATCAGGTGTGGTAACACACACTTGTAATACTAGCACTCAGGAGGTAAAAGGAAGGTTCAAGGCCATACTAGGCTACATAATGAGTTCTCAGCCTGACATGAAGTCCTGACTTTAAAAGGAACTATAAAACCCAGTCTATCTGAGATAACTACTGCTATCATTGCATTAAATAACCACCTTGATGATGTACGCCTATATGTACTTGGAGGCACATATACACTATAAATACAGATACATGAATTTGATCATACTACTTACAAAGAAAATTGTTGAGACTTTAGCTAAACATGGTGCTTCTTTACTGCCTATTCTCAAATTAGATGAGCAAACCCCTCCCTCCCACACTCTATATTTCTCACAGTATGTTCTAGGACTTTTCAGGAACAGTCTAGACTTTATTTTAATCTATCTATCTATCTATCTATCTATCTATCTATCTATCTATCTATCAATCAATCATCTTTTGGTCTTTTTGAGACAGGGTCTCCCTGTAGCCCCAGCTGTCCTGGATTCACTATGGAGACCAGGCTGGCCTCGAACTCAGAGATCCTCCTGCCTCTGCCTCCCGAGTGATGGGATTAAAGGCGTGCGCCACCACGCCCGGCTTATTATTTTGTTTTTAATAGAATGAGTAGTGGTGTATTTAGTCTCAGTAAAAGACTATTTTGTTGTACAGTTGTAAGCATTTAGAAGTTTAGCATAAGGGTCTGGAGAAGTAGCTCAGTGGTTAAGAGCACTGACTGCTCTTGGTTTGATTCCCAGCACCCATGTGGTAGCTAACAACCATCCTAACTTCAGTTCCAGGGGATCCAATGCCCTCTTCTGACCTCCATAGACACTGCATGACATGGGTGCACTTACAAGCAATACACTCATACAATAAAAATAATATATTTTTAAGTTTAGTGTAATAGTTTTTTTACTGTGCTTTGAGATAGCATCTGTGCTGGATAGTTTCAGTTGTCAACTTAACACACCTGGGTGGAGGGAACTTCAACTGAGGAATTTCCTCCACTGGACGGATCTATGGCCATGTCTGTGGGGCATTTTCTTGATTGTTGAGTGAGAGGGAGGGTTCAGCCCACTGTGAGCAGTGTCACTCCTGGGCAGGTGGTCCTGTGTTGTATAAGAAGGCAGGCTGCGCATAGGCTAGGGAAGCAAGCCAGTAAGAAGCATCCTCCATGGTCTCTGTTTCAGCTCCTGCCTCTGAGTTCCTGTCCTGTCTTGAGTTCCTGCCCTGACTTCCCTCAGTGATGGATGAGAGTTGTAAGCTGAAATAAATCTTTTCCTCCCCATCTTGCTTTTTGGTCATTGTTTTATCACAACAATAGAAAGTAACTAGGAGAGCATCTCACTATGCGACCTTAGGTTGGCTTTGAATTGGCAATCCTCCTGATTCTGCTCTATCTCCTGAGTGCTGGGAGTACAGTAGTAACCTATGCCACTTGGCTTATGTGATTCTTAGTAAGAACTCTATTCAACTTACTGTACATCTTAAAAATTCTTTATTATTATTATTTTATTTTTTCTTTTAGAGCTGGCCTGGAACGCCTTACGTAGACCAGGCTGGCCTTGAATTCATAGAGACCCGCCTGCCTCTGCCTCCCAAGTGCTGGGATTAAAGGCGTGTGCTACCATGCCCAGCTATTTTTTATTTTATGTGTGAGTGTATTGCCTGCATGTATGTAAGTGCACCCAAGTTGTGCAATGCCCACAGAGACCAGAAGAGGGCGTCAGATCCCCTGGAACTGGAGTTACAGACAATGGCTGACCATCATGTGGGTGCTGGGAATTTAACCAGAGTTCTCTGCAAGAGCAGCCAGTGCTCTTAACCACTAAGCCATCTCTCCAGTCCCCTCCCCTTTTGATTTTATTATATTGTACATTTTTAAAAATATTTTATCATTTTATGTGTATGAGTGTATTGCCTGGGTGTATTTAAGTGCACCTGTGTTGTGCAATGCCCAGAGACCAGAAGAGGGAGTTGGATCCCCTGGAACTGGAGTTATAGACAATTGTTAGGCATCATGTGGGTGCAGGGAATTTAACCAGAGTCCTCTGCTTGCCTTTAACCACTAAGCCATCTCTCCAGTCCCCTCCCCTTTTGATTTTATTATACTGTACATTAAAAAAATATTATTTTATGTGCATGAGTGTATTGCCTGCATATATGTAAGTGCACTTGTGTAGTCCAATGCCCTTGGAGGTCAGAAGAGGGTGTTGGATGCCCTGGAACTGGAGTTACAAATGGCTGTTAGCTGCCATGTGGGTGCTGGGATTTGAAACCAGGTCCTCTGAAAGAGCAGCCAGTGTTCTTAACCACTGAGCCATCTCTCCAGTCCCTATACTGTACATTTTTATCTACACAAATATAAAGGCTATCCTGCAGATTATGAAGTGTCTTTCTTAAGGCTATGGACCACTGTTTTGATCTTACCTCCCCTGATACAATACTGCTCAAATTATAAACATCTTCAGTGTTGTATATTAGATTAATAACACATTTCTGTTGATTTACATTAAAAACATTACTTTAGCAAAATGTTCTATAGGAAAAAATAATTTCCAATGAAGATGTAAAAAAAGAGAAAGAAATATCTAACAAAAATGGTATCTTAGAAGTACTTTATATAGTTACAGGATAACTTTTCTTAAAAAAAAATACTCTAAATGAGCATTAAATATTACAACTCATGTTGAATGATATAATGGTATGAAAATGCTTTTTGTGGCTTTTAGTTGTCAAATCTGTTTCGTTTTTAAAATTTGATCAATAAGCCTGAAAGTCACCAGAAACACATCATATAAAATTAAGAGCTCATACCATTCAGTTCCTTAGCCTCAGAAATCTTGACTGGAAATTTGCTAGCTGTGTGTCCTTTTACTTTTTCACAGATATAGCTGTTATTGCCAGAAACAACTGTTCATTCTTTGTTTGATTCAAAACCTTTAAGTAATATTTTTCTATGTAATATATGATATTACATGTATATATAATATTGGATTTATACTGCATTTCTTTTGAGGGTGCTATTATAAATCTTCCTTTAAAAAAATCAAAAGATCAGGGTCTGGGGAAATGGCTAGTCAGTAAAGTGCCTGCTGAATAAGCAAGACAACCTGGGTTTGTTCCAAAGCACCCATGTAGAAGTCAGACGTGACAGTGTGTGTGAGAGAGACCTTAGCCCTGGAAGATGAGAGGGTAGAGAAAGGCAAATCCCTAGAGTTCACTGGCCAGCAAGCCCAGTTGAATTAACAAGCTCAAGTCTAGTAAGACCCTATCTTGAAAAAGAAAAGTGGAAAGGAATGGAGAAAGACATCCAACCTCTGGCCTCCACACATGATACTTGAAACACATGCACCCATGTGTACCACACATACATCTCACATACAACTCATGCATACAAAATAAATGCTCATTTCTAGTATACAGAAATATAAT
This sequence comes from Nannospalax galili, assembly GCF_000622305.1. Taxonomy (NCBI): domain Eukaryota; kingdom Metazoa; phylum Chordata; class Mammalia; order Rodentia; family Spalacidae; genus Nannospalax; species Nannospalax galili. Next base: position 8,651,994 of record NW_008358866.1, on the reverse strand, counting down.
TTGCACAGATCTTGTATCCTGTGAACCTGCTAAATTCACTTATTAGTCCAAAGAGTTTATTTCTTTTAACTTGCCTTATGTACCAGCTCATAAAATTTTTAGTTACTGGGCAGAAGACTGAGAAGAGGATATCTGCACATATTCAAATCATCTCCTCTAATATATTAATAATTATTAAGTGGATGCCAGTAAATTTATAATGGAGTTATACAGGAGACAATACCTTAAACAAGTGACCAAGTCTAACACCTCCTATAACATACTGACACCATGTAATCTGATTTGATGCACTAAAAAGTTACCTATGTTGTATAGTATTCTCATGAAAAAATGCATATCTAAGTAAGAAAATATTATAGAAATTGGAATTGAGAGAGACTCTACAAAATAACTGGTTAATAACTCTTTAATAAAAAGTGTTAAGGCCATGAAGATGAGAAAAGATAACAAAGCTCTTCACACATCAGGGAGACTAAGGGTACATGAGAACTAATGCAGTGTCCTAGATTATAAAATGGAAAAATAAGACAAAAGTGGGAGACTGATAAATCTAAATAAAGCATACTCAATTGTTGATCAGTATTCTTGGGGGTTTTGTTTCAAGGCTCTGGATGTTCAAGTTCTTCTTGTAAAATGATGATTATTTGTATATAACTTACATATACCTTCTCCTAATTCTTCCTTTAAACCACTTTTGCTTCTATATTACTCATAATACCTAATATGCTTATAATGTTTTAGGTAAGAATATAAATACAAATAGCTGTTATATGTTTAGGGAATACTGCCAAGAAAAAAAGTCAGTAAATGTTCAGTATAGATGCAAGGTTTTCCAGGTATTATTGATCTATGGCTGGTTGAATCCATGGGTAGAGAAAGCATGGATTAGAGGGACAGTTGTGGTTTTAGTGAATAGTATTATATCAATGTTAATTTCTTAGTTTTGATATGGGAACCGTGGCTACATAAGAGATTATCATTGGAGGAAACTGAGTGGAAGTTAGGTAAGAATTTTTGACTTTTCTATAAGTCTCAACTTGCATAAAAATAAAAAAGTGTAAAAAAAAATCTAGTTCCAGTGTTGGAAACACTCTGGGAAAGCATGATTTAAGGGCAATTTAGAGACACTAAGGTAATTCAGACAACTCAATTTAGCAACAGAAGTGCCTGGATTCTGGATATGTTTCAGTTATTTGCTGAAAGAAGCTATCTAAGAGTATAGAAACAGAGCAAAACAGGTTATTAATCATCATATAAGATAAAATAACAAATGAAATAGAAAAGGCCAACTGTCCCAATTTAAAAATGATACACTGGTCACTGGCATAATAAATACAAAGGTCATTTCAAGAAAAACAAATGCTATTCACTACTATATTTGGTATATCTAACCTCTATTCAGTCTCTTACCCTGAGGTACAGCTGCACCATGGGTAAATCATAAGAGTCACTGGCCCCACTGCCCTGTATTTCTGATTTAATAAGGGACAGAATACAGAAAGGAAAAATAGTTTAAGAATAGCTACTTGAATTCAATCTGCATTCTTTTTCTTCTTTTTCACTAAAAAGTACATACTCGAGTCTTCAGAACAAACATTAAAATATATCATTTGAAGAGGAGTAAGGAAACACTTCTGGCACAGCCTTGGTTATACTTAGCTTCAGCAATACCAGGGTTCAGGATTTGACAATATAAGAATACAGGTGAAAGGCCAGTGATTTAGAAAACCTTCAGTAGCTTCCTACAAATGGTAGGGTAAAAGTAAACTTAGAAGGTACATAAATAAAGATGTATCATAAAAATAATTTTAAGGACAAAGAGTCTGCCTGAAGCTGGGGGGTTTACACCTAAGAATAAGTAGGTGAAAGGCTATATTGCTGGATAGCCTGCACTCAGATTCCTATCCTGAGTCTGGTTCAGGTTTAACTTCTTAATCTCAGGCCACCACAGCTCTTAATGCTATTTTCTGTCTGAAAGACATTTATTATTTTGATACTCTAAACTAGATTAGTGTAATTATCTCTCTCTCTCTCTCTCTCTCTCTCTCACACACACACACACACACACAAACACACACACACACACAGTTTCCTTAATGCTATGTGGTATTGCAAAGTGAAATGATCTTTTTAAAAATATTTTTGAGACAGTATCTTCTTGGCCTAGAACTTGGTAGGCAGAGCAAATTGGCCTCAATCTCCTGTCTCTGCCTCCTGGGTGCTGTGATTATAGGTGTGTGCCACCACACACAAATGAAATGGTTTTAAGATAAAACTAGCCTACTGGCCAGACTTTAACATCAACCTTAGTTTGTCATCTGGAAGATATTTATTTTGGAAAGCTATTTTAAAAACTAAACTTAATAATGTACATAAAGTTCCACAACTTGTCAAAATAACCAATACAAAATAATCTTTCTTCACTTCAGACTTAAGAAGATCAAGAATACAAGATACACTTTTTATTTCTACATGAAAACAGTTAATACTGTAAAGCCTGCTATAAATTCCTACAACCATAGGAATAGAATGGACTACATTTAAATCTTTCTGGTTTGTATTCCCAGATTTAATCATAAAAATTCTTAACATTTATAGCTTATTTAGGTATTTACTTTCTACAGTAGATATTTTTAAAGTCTCTACTGAAATTGTTTATTAATAGTACTAAAAGTAGCCTGGAGGACTCGCGGGCCTCTCTCTGGGGTAAGTCCATCACGCCCTCTGCGCCTTGACTCCCCCAGCTTCATTCACCCTCCCATCTCCGCGGAAGGTCTCTCCTTCTAGTTTGGGTCCGGTCCCATTCCTTGTCTTGGGACCCCAGACACCTGGGGAAACATTACTGTTTCCTGATTCTCTTCATCCAAACCAACTCACTGCCTTCTCTGGTCCCCAGGAGCACTGCTTCTGGGCCTGGCCCTGCCCCCACCTCCCTCTGCATCCCAGGGCCTGCACCACCCACTAGAGTCTTTCCAGGACACCAGGGCTGACCTTTCTTCTTCCTGATCCTTTGCATCAAGACCAACCCAGCTCCTCAGTGCAGTCCCCAGGAGACCCTGGGGCCGCTTCTTCCCCCCACCCCCCAATTGCTATTGCATCTCTGGGTGGCATGGCCACCAGCTGCCCTAGGCCAGCATCTTTCCTGGGCCTGGCTCCCAGGCCAATCCAACCCCCAAATTCCTTAGGCCAAAATCTTTCCTGGAGGGATCCAGACCTTAAGAGAAAGCCTGAGAGTGTCTGATCCTCATCTGTCTTGGGCCTCTGTGGGAACTCCTGAAAACAAAAGCAAGCCAGCCACTCCAATATAAAATCAAAAGAGAGAACTGGAAGCTTAGACGAACCAGCTTTTCATGCCCAAAAGGAAAACCACAAAGACCCATGAAGTTCACAAAAAGAAGCAGACCTAAACTTGAAGGTTTGAGTCCCACACAAGAATCAGAAACTACAAAAGAAATTCACATGTCAAAATCACAGTGAAAAAATAATAATATGAAAAACCAAAATAACAAATCCCCACCAAATACTCCTCCTCCAGAGGAGTACAATGAGAACCCCCTAGAGATAATGCAGGACATGGAACTCAAAAGAACAATTACAAACATGATAAAAGAATTCAGTGAATTTAAAGAACACACAAAGAAATCAAAGAACTGAAGGAAGATAAGGATAAACTTTTGAATGAATTCAGAAAAGTTAGAAATATTGAAGAATACTCAGGCTGAAATGAAGAAGGAAGTGAAACACTCAGTAAGCCAATTAGAAACGTCAGGAGAAAGCCTCACCATGAGGATGAACAAAATGGAAAACAGAGTATCAAGACTGGAAGATAAAGTGGACAAACTAGACCACTCAAGCAAAGATTATGAAAAATTTAAGAAATCACAAGAATGGAATATGCAGGAATTGTGTGACACCATAAAAACATCAAACTTACGAATCATAGGCATAAAGAAAGGAGAAGAATCCCAAGACAATGGCATGGACCAGATCTTAAACAGAATCGTGGAAGAAAATTTCCCAAAATTAAAGAAAGACACGCCCATACAAATACAAGAAGCATATAGAGCACCAAACAGACAGGACCAGAAAAGAAACTCTCCACGGCACATCATAGTAAAAACACTAAACGTACAAAACAAAGAGACAATACTGAAAGCTGCAAAAGAGAAACAACAAGTCTCACACAAAGGAAAACCCATTAGGATTGCAGCTGACTTTTCAGTGCAAACTATGAAAGCCAGAAGAGCCTGGACCAAAGTATCCCCAGTTTTAAATGACCACAAATGCCAACTCAGATTACAATACCCAGTCAAAATGTCCATTATAGTCGAAATGGAAAGAAAAATCCTCCATGACATAAATAGGCTGAAAGAATTAATGTCCACAAAACCAGCCCTTGAGAGAGTAAATGAAGCAATACAAAAAGCTGAAGAAGGGAATGACTATACACAAGGGATTCTGGAAAGAAATTCAATGCAGGTATAACTTTGGAAATGCACAGCTATATCAAGAATGAACAGAAATAAAAATGACAGGATTCAATACACATCTTTCATTAATATTTTTTTTTATTAATGGACTGAAATCCCCATTCACAGACTATGTGAATGGGTTAAGAAACAAAACCCATCTTTTTGTTGTCTGCAAAAAACCCATCTCACTTTCAAGGACAAACACAATCTCAAAGTGAAAGGATGGAAAAAAATATATGCCAAGTAAATGGTACTAAGAAAAAAGCAGGTGTAGCAATTCTAATATCTGATAAAAGAGACTTTAAACTAAAACTAATCAGAAGAGACAAAGAGAGCCACTTCATTTTCCTCAAAGGAACAATGAATCAATTAGTTATTACAATCATGAAAATATATTCACCAAACTCTGGTGCGCCCAACTTCATAAAAACAATACTACAGTACTTTAAGACCCAGATTGA
>NW_008358866.1:8646543-8646859 GCF_000622305.1 Nannospalax galili | reverse complement strand
TATACTGGGGCACAAAACAAACCTCAACAAATACAAAAAGATTGAAATAATTCCATGAATTCTATCTGACCAGAACACAATAAAGCTTACAATCAACACCTGAAGAAGCCCTAATCACCACATGAACACATGGATATTAAAAAACACACTCCTAAATGATCAATGGGTCAAAAGAAAAATTAAGAAAGAAATAAAATTATTCCTGGAATTAAATAAAAAGGAAAATACAACACAACAAAATCTCTCTGCTGAAAGCAGTTCTTAGAGGAAAGTTTATAGCTCTAAGTGCCTACATCAAAAAATCGGAAAGAACACA
>NW_008358866.1:8644390-8646366 GCF_000622305.1 Nannospalax galili | reverse complement strand
AAGAACATTATAAGGGAATACTTTAAAAACCTATATGCTACTAAATTTGAAAACCTAAAAGAAATGGATGGGTATCTAAAGGCATGGGAACCACCAAAACTAAACTAAGAGATTAACAGCCTAAACAGACCCATAAAACAAAAAGAAATTGAAACAATAATGCAAAACCTCGTGACTAAAAAAAGCCCAGGACCAGATGAATTGACAGAAGAACTCTACTAGACATTTAAAGAGGATCTACATCCAATACTACTTAATTCATTCAAAAATATAGAAAGGGAGGGAGAACTTCCAAATTCCTTCTATTAAGCCAGCATCACTCTAATACCAAAACCAGGTAAAGATACAACCAAAAAAGAAAACTATAGACCCATATCTTTAACGAACATACATGCAAAATTTCTCAACAAAATAGTTTCAAAACACATACAGACACACATCAAAAAGGTCATTCATCATGATTAAGTAGACTTTATTCCAGTGATACAGGGATGGTTTAATATACATAAGTCAATAAATGTCATAAATCATATAAATGGCCTCAAAGACAATAACCACAAGGTCATCTCAATAGATGCCTTTGACAAAATTCAACATGCATTTATGTTCAAAGTCCTAGTGGGAACTGGACTGGAGGGAACATACCTCAACATAATTAAAGCCATATATAACAAACCCACAGCCAACATCACTCTAAATGGAGAAAAACTAGAAGCATTCCCATTGAAATCAGTAACAAGAAAGGGCTGTCCACTAACTCCAGTTCTCTGTAACACAGTACTTGAAACTCCTGCAAGAGCGATAAGACAAGAGAAGGAAATTAAAGGAGTAATAATTGGAAAGAAGAGATCAAATTATCCCTTTTTCCAGGTGATATGATATTATATCTAAGAGATGCCAAAAATTCCACCCAAAAACTCCTAGAAATTATTAACACGTTCAATAAAGTGGCACGTTACAAAATTAACCTACAAAGTCTGTACCCTTTCTATGTACCAATAACAAGCAATCAGAGAAAGAGCACAGGGAAACACTCCCGTTCACAATAGCTGCAAAAAATAAAATAAAATAAAATATCTCAGAATAAACTGACCAAAGACATTAAAGAGCTCTACACTGAAAATTTTAAATCTTTAAAGAAAGAAATTGGGGAAGACATCAGAAGATAGAAGGACCTCCCATGTTCATGGATTGGAAGAATTAATATTGTGAAAATGACCATCCTACCAAAAGTCATTTATAGATTCAATGCAATTACAATGATCAAATTTCACATGACATTTTTCACTGAATTGGAAAAAACCATCCTAAGATTCATATGGAAGCACAAAAAGACCTCGGATAGCCAAAACAACACTGAGCACTAAGAGCAATGCTGGGGGGATTTCTATACCAGATTTTAAGCTGTATTACAGAGCTATAGTCATCAAAACAACATGGTACTGGCACAAAATTAGACCCATGGATCAATGGAACAAAATTGAAGACCCAAATATGAGTACATGCAATTTCAGCCAGCTGATATTTGACAAAGGGGCCAAGAATAGTCACTGGAGGTAAGACAGCATGTTCAGCAAATGGTGTTGGAAAAACTGGTTCTCCACTTGTAGAAGAATGAAACTAAACCCCTATCTTTCAACCCTACACAAAAGTCAATTCCAAATGGCTCAAAGACCTCAATGTAAAGCCTGAAACTCTGAAACTATTAGAAGAAAACATTGGGAAAAACCTACAAGATATAGGTGTAGAAACGGATTTTCTAAACCAGACATCAATTGTTCAGGAGACAAAGGCAAGAATTAAGAAATGACATTAAACATTAAACTAGAAAGCTTCTGTACATCAAAAGAAGCAATCAAGGAAGTGAAGAGAAAACCCACAGAGTGGGAGAAAATCTTTACCAGCACCACATCTGACAGAGGTTTAATATGCAGAATATATAACAAACTCAAAAAACAGAGAACCAAGACAAGAAG
>NW_008358866.1:8642751-8643355 GCF_000622305.1 Nannospalax galili | reverse complement strand
ATTATACATAGCAGATCAAGAAATATATGTCTAGGTAAGGTTTATCTGACCAGTTGTTACCGGTCTTTGCCCAAGATTTATCTACATGACACACAGTAATTAAAAGTACCAGACTGGTGGAACTAACCTTCTTGGGTGTTTAATAGACATACTTTGAGGCCTACAATAATTTGGTCAGAGGGACATAAAGGACACTTTTTGCTCCTTGCCCTCCTAGGTCAACTAGTTCCAGGGGACTATGAGCATCTCTCAAAAGATCCTATAATGGTGGTGGGTCAACTGTCCTCTTGATCAAGGAGGCCGAAGAGATCCCACCAGATGTACTTGAACCAGTGTCCAGTCTACAAAGTGGGTGAACACAGAGAAACCATTTCCTCCATGCTTCCAAGCGAAGCCAACCATGGTCTAGCAGGACCTTTGACTTATCTTCACATAGGTGGAACTGGTAAAAGAAAAGAGTCAGGGGCTCCTCCCAAGCCCATGTGACCCCTGAGGAACAGATCCTCAAATGACCTTAAGAGTAAAAATAAATTGGTTTATCTGGACCAACTGTATGGCCTTAAACATCCAAAAGGAAAGTATAACCAAAGATTAAAGGGATCAA
>NW_008358866.1:8634030-8642581 GCF_000622305.1 Nannospalax galili | reverse complement strand
CAATCTTATCTAAAGGAATATTGACAACTGATTGCTGCTAGATGTGGAACAGCTGACCTTCCTAAAACAAAGACCTCTAGATAGACTGACTACATTCACCAGAAGGGCAAGTAGTTGGGAATGGCTGGGGGTGCCCACAACACAGCAGACAGTAGCAGGGATATCAGAGTATAAGGGCTCTAGTGGGGGAGGGAGGCTATGAGAGGGTGCTATGTGGGAAGTGTGTATATAGTCGAGAGAGATGGTTTGGGATGTTCTATGTGATAACACATACACACACACACAAGAAAAAAATCAACAAATTTTTTAAAAATGTATTACATTTGAGGAGGAAGCATGGAAACTTACATCATGCTAATTAGTAGAGGTGACAAACATTACCACTGACATCTGCCCAATGACTTTATAGACATACACAGGTGCCAAGGATCCAAGTGCAACCGATTATGACTAGTAATAATCAGATACATACAGATTAGAGATGCAACCGCCAACATCTCAGTGTTAGTAGCAAAAAAAAATGAGTCTGTCTGCAAGGAACAATATATTCTAAAATGAAATGGAGATCTTTTTTAAAAGTTAAAAACTCATCAAATTTTATGCGTTACAGGGCTTATACTGAGTTCAATAATATATAACTATATTAATTCTCAACTGTGAACCTAGAAACTTGCACCCACTTGTGAAAGAGATGTACTGTTGCTCTGGACTATGCTACTGAATATGTTAAAGCTGTAGTGAAAAGCTTCTAGTCATGTAGTTATTAAAAATTTTAAAAAGTGAGAACCTGTCTAAAGAGACGGTTCCAACACCACCACCAAAAAAAGAACTGAGATGTGAAATATTAGAAAATTGTTGTTTAGGGTGAATGAAGCTAAAGGGACAACATCACAATAAAAGTGTTATTGCAAAGTACTGCAGGAACATGAAATTGATTTACTTTGCTCAGAAAACAACCTCAACTAAATAGGCTGACTCTGACTATCAAGAAAGCCTTACAGACATATAATGGCAAATCGGCAAGCGTCTACTGAGTGGTTCTGTGTCCGAGCCTCATATGGTTACTCCTTGCCACAGCTAGTCCCTGCATGTCTCTGACTCCTCAACACTCAGCTCTTCATCTTACGCTTTTAACTGTAATGGATTTTGCATTTTAAGCTCTATTATACCTTGTTATAAACAAAGAGCTCTGCTTGAATGTAAGCATTACTTAACATAACTTAGAGGTATAGTTTAAATGTCACACCTATACTAGCCATTGAAATGTTAACCTGTATTCATTAAAACTAAAACAAAGCAATTTATACTTATCTTAAAAAGAAAACTGAAATATTGGGGCCGGAGAGATGGCTCAGAGGTTAAGAACACTGGTTGTTCAAATCCCAGCACCCACATAGCAGCTAACAATTGTCTGTAACTTCAGTCCCAGGGGACCTGACAGCCTCTTCTGAGCTCCGCAGGCATTGCACGACACAGGTTCACTTACCTACATGTAGGCAATATATGCATACACATAAAAATAATAAATAGCTGGGTGTGGTGGTGCACGCGTGTAGTCCCAGCACTTCGGAGGCAGAGGCAGGCAGATCTCTGTGAGTTCAAGGCCTGCCTGGTCTACATAGTGAGTTCCAGGCCAGCTGGGGCTGCAGGGAGACCCTGTCTCAAAAAGACCAAAAAAATAAAAATAAAAATAAAAATTTAAAAGAAAAGTTAAAAAAAAAGGAAAACTGATATTTACAAGCCTTTCTTTTAAAAAAATGAACTACAATACAGAGAATCATAGGCATATAACAAATGACATTTAAATCATCTCAGACTTTCCTTTTAAATTGAACGCTAAAAGCTAATAGCTTTTGAACATTCATGGCTTATTGCTGGTTAATATTTTATTAGATTATGGCGAATTCACTTTATTATTTCTATGTAATTCTAATGCTTAAGTAAAACTGAAGTTGATATTACTGAAGACACACTTTGCTGCTCCTATGAACAAAGTATATGGTTTTAGTGCAGGGGTCAACAAACCTTTTCTATAAAGGGGAATAAATACAGATTTGTAAACCATATAACTTCTGTTATAACTACTCAACTCTGATAATGTATTACTGCTCCAAAGCCATAGGAAAGACCCAAAGGAAGGGATATGGTTGCATTTCAATAAAGTTTAACTTACAAAACAGGCTGAGGCCAGATATGGTGGCATATACTTGTAATCCCACCACTCAGGAGGCAGAAGCAGTAAGATCTCTGTGAATTCTAGGCTAGCTTGGTGAGGTTTAGACCAGTCAGGGCTACACAGATAGACTGTCTCAATCAATCAATCAATCAATCAATCAATCAATCAATCAATCAATCAAACAAACCAACCAGGCAGAGGCTGAACATGGTTGCAAATACCTGTAATCAGTACTGGGAGGTGAAGGCCAGAAGAGCAGTAGTTCAAGACAAGCCTCAGCTATATCACAAATTTGGGGCCAGCCTGGCTACATGAAACCCTATTTCAAAAACAATACAGGGGCTGGTGAGATGAATCAGTGGCTAAGAGTACGTATTGCTCTGGCATAGAATCTGAGTTTGGTTCCTAGCACTCGTGAGGCAGCTCCCAACCACCTGTAACTCCTGCTCCAGGTGTTGGATCCAAGGCCTCTGGTCTCCAGGGGTACCTCCACATATGTGTAAATACACACACAAACACACACGAAAACAAAACATAAAAGTAATAAAAATCTTAAAAGAAAAGAAAAGAAAGGCAGTGGAATTTGGGACAGTGGGCTATAGTTTGCTGACACCTGGCTGGTGGGAAGAGCATAGCAGAGAACAATTTGGGTTGAACTCCACATTTACTTTCTAATTCCAGCATAAATGACTTAACTTCTCTCCATACTTCAATTTCCTTATTAGGAGGGTGGGAAGGACTCCTGATTAGTGCAGTCCTTATTTTAATGCCTGATACATAGTAGCTACTCAGTATTTTTCTCTTCCCTATCAGGATTACAAGCAATTGGTACTCAGTTGATGGTTTCAGAGAATTTATTGATTAGTCTTTTTTTTTAAAAAAAGAATGAAACCTAAGGAAAATGTAACTATGTTCTATATAAAAAAATGACATAAAAGGGCTGGAGAGATAGCTCAGTGGTTAAGAACACTGGTTGTTCTTGCAGAAGACCCGGGTTTGAATCCCAGCACCAGCACCCACATGGCAGCTAACAACTGTCCATAACTCCAGTTCCAGGGGATCTGACAGCCTCTTCTGTCCTCCGTGGGTAGGCACTGCACAACATGGGTGCACTTACCTACATGCAGGCAGTACATACATACACATAAAATAAAAATAATAAATAAAATATTTTTAAATGGCATAAAAGGTAGTCTAAACTTTATCACTTATCAAGTGTCTGTTAAAAGGTTTTAAAAGAATCTATTTTGGCCAGGCGTGGTGGCACACACCTTTAATCCCAGCACTCAGGAGGCAGAGGCTGGTGGATCTCTGGGAGTTCAAGGCCAGCCTGGTCCACACAGTGAGTTCCAGGACAACTGGGGCTACAGGGAGACCCTGTCTCAAAAAGACCAAAAGAAAAAAAATCTATTTTGAACAAAGGTTAATTCTATTTTCATTATTTTCCTGCATGGCTGGGAATATTAACACAATTTGTAACTGCACTAATAAAAAAATAACTGAATGGAATGGAGACTGGTAAATCTGAATCCAACGTTGCTAAAATGAAGTTTGGCTTAAGAGATACCAAGTTGGAATCAAATCTGGCTTCCCTCCTGCTAGTTTCCTAGAAGTTCACGAGTATCCACAGTCTACAGTAAAACTTCTAAGTATTAAAAAGGATTGTGAGAATAAACTAAGCTGAGAAAAATCTTTCAACAAAGAAAGTAACTTCCCCATAATATGAGCTATAGAATTCAGATTAATTTTGCTGTTCAGTATCATATTATTTCATCAGTATTCAAAATAAAATGACTACATAAACAAAACAGTATTACATCACAGTCATAGTTAAAAAGCTGGTGAGTTTAGCTTCCTACGTCTTTTCAGTAAGCAGAAAAGGAGATAATCCAACATATCCTGGCTCCATAGCGCTACATAGCTCTCGGTGTGGAACTATGTTGTAGTCAGAAAGGGAAGCAATGAAAATAGCTGCAAAAGGTGGCAAATGACTGATGCTTTTTGCCAAATTAGCAAGCAAATACAGAAAATAGCTGGCATGAGGTACACAAGTGGGAAACTACAAACTTGGGGCCCAACTACTATATGAAACATCATTCATTTTCACTTCCTATTAAAACATAATTATTAGAAATGATCAGATCCCTTCACATAAGTACATTTTTCAGACAGCTGAAATTCTTCTTAGGTAGTATTCAGCCTTTATAATTTGGCTTTTCAACTACTCAAAACATTGTGTTATAACATTAACTCTCATATTAATTACTTTTCTGAAAAGACTCTGAATTCAGAATTTCCAGTGGTGCTAACACTTCAGGCCTTAATTCTACAGGTGCTGGCAGAAAAAGCTTAATTTTGGTAATGAGTATTTTTTATTATTCAACACTGTTTGTGTTCATAATTTTGAATTTTATATTGTTCTTATTTTTAGAATAAATGCAAATGTTAGATTGGAAGTTTGTGTTTGGGGATCAGGGAAGTCAAGGTCTCAAAGTTAACACATTTTAGTCAAAGACAAACATTACTTTGTGGGGAAAAGGCAAACTAAACTGTTAGCCTTTCCCTAATTTGGGGGGGCAGGGGGGAGGGCAAGCTGAGGACTGAACCCACGGCCTTATGCTTGCTAGGCAAGCATTCAATCACTGAGCTACAGTTCCAGCCCCCTTTTGCTAAATCTAAATCATATAGTCAACTAAAGAAATAGATTTTAAAAAACACTATGCATTGGAATTTGTAGTCATTATTCCTAAAGGAATTAATATTTCAAAGTAGCATTAAATGCTTAAAATTCTTAAAAAGTACCTCAGCTCCAAAAAAAAAAAAAAAAAAGTAAAAAAAAAAGTAAATTATAACTCAGAATTTTATATTTATACTTCAGGGAACTGAATTGCTCCCTACTTATCTCTAATGAAATTACATTCAAAATTAGTTTAAGTTTACAAAATAGTATTAGAATGATTTTCTTTTTGTAACTACATAGAAGAAATGTAGAGTTGCTGCAATACAGATCATTTACATTATCCTTACTGGAAAATATTTTATTCCACCATCCACTGTCTTAAAGTCAGTTACCCTCATTAGCCCTGCTATATCTCCACTGTTGGGTATCCTTAAAATTATTATTGTTATGGGCTGCAGAGATGGCTCAGCAATTAAGAACACTCAATGTTCTTGCAGAAGGCCCAGGTTCAGATCCTAGCACCCACATGGCAGCTGACAACTGTCCGTAACTCTAGTTCTAGGGGATCTGACGCCCTCTTTTGACCTCCGTGGGCACTGCATGACATGGGTGCACTTCCATACATGCAGGCAATACACGCATACACGTAAGATAAAAATAATAAAATATTTTAAATAAATAAAAAATTATTAATATAAGGGGGGGAAATCTATTTCACTTGTAGTAACCCTTACTTCTTAGTCACTATTCTGCTTAATGTAAATGATTTACCAAGTTAAACTAAGTCAATACTACCATTTCAGCCTTATTTGTCTGAGGACATTCTACCATCTTACATGAAAAAGAGTCAATATAGCAGACTTGAAACAACTATACTTAAGAAGTTCTGCCTGTAAGGCCTTTGCTGGTACCTGGTTTATTGAACTTGAGGAAGGTTCCCTGTGCTTAAACTGTTTGTTTAAAGCAATGTAGTAAGGGCTAGAGAGATTGCTCAGTGGTAAAGAACACTACCTGTTCTTATAAAGGACCCAGGTTCAGTTCCCAAGGACTCACATGGCGGCAAAGAGCCATCTGTAAATCCAGTTCCAGGGGCTCTGAGGAGGCCCTCTTCTAGCCCTCCATGATCACTGCACACATGGATACACTTACATACATTTAGGCAAACACTCATACACATAAAATAAAATTTTAAAAATCAAAACAAAAACGGCTGGGCGTGGTGGTGTACTCCTTTGATCGCAGCACTTGGGAGGCAGAGGCAGGCGGATCTCTATGAGTTCGAGGCCAGCCTGGTCTCATAGCAAATCCAGGCCAGCTGTGGCTACAGAGAGACCTTGCCTCAAAGATAAATAAATAAATAAATAAATAAATAAATAAATCCAATGAAATGAGATACCTTCCTTAGAGTTATTGGCCAGGGTAGCCCAAAAGACTCCCAGGCAGTAACCCAGCAGAGAACTTGGAAATGAAGCAGCAGATTCCAATCTTATCTAAAGAAATATTTACAACTGATTGCTGCTAAGTGAAGAACAGCTGAATTTCTTAAAACAAGGATCTCTAGATAGGTTGACTAGATTCAGCAGATGGACAAGCACTTGGGAATGGCTGGGGCACTGACAACACCGTGGAGAGTAACACTGTATACAGAATGGGTATATAGATGAATAAGACTGTGTGGGATGTTCTATATGATATACACACAGAAAAATCAACAAATTTTTAAAAAAGACATATTTGAAGAGGAAGCATAAAAATTTACTTCATGTTATATAGTAGAGGTGATAAACATTACAAGTGAAATCTAAGGATCTGAGTGTAACCGACTGTGACTAGTAATCATCAGATACATAGATTAAAGACACATGCTATAAACATTTATGAAATCAAATGTATGATCAATAGAAGCAGATGATTTTTCAACTTGATATACATACTTTTGAGGGGGTCAATTTGGAGTCTGAATTGATAAGATTAAAAGAGTTTAAGATGGGCCAGTGTGATGGGTCAGGAGGTAAAAGAAGTGGTCACCAAATGTGACAACCTGAATTTAATCCCTGAAGCCCACATGGTAGAAGGGGAAAATGAACTCTTGGTAAGTTGTCCTCTGATCTACACACACATACACACCCCTACCTGGTAGGTAAGCTGTCCTCTGAGCTATGGGGGGGGGGGGCATGTGCATACATGCACACAAATGGCTAAATAAAGGTAACTTTAAATTTTTTTATTTTATTTTACTTTTTGGTCTTTTGGAGACAGGGCCTCCCTATAGCCCCAGCTGGCCTGGAACTCACTATGCAAACCAGGCTGGCCTCCAATGCACAGAGATCCACCTGCCTCTCCTCCCAAGTGCTGGGATTAAAGGTGTGTCTCACCACAGCGCTAACTTTAAGATTTTTAAATGAGAGCTTAAGAAAGTCTGCTGTTCAACTATATGTAATTTGGCCCTAAACACACATGGTCTCCTGGATTTGGGAGGGCTAAAGTATACAATCTGGGGAAGGCTAGGAAGAGAAGGCATGACCCATGCTGGATAAAGGCTTTCAGTGTGCATACCCTCAGGCCATACACATATGCACACCTCAGCAACCCCTCAGATATCTTGGTAAGTAAGCTCAGTAAATTCACTGGTTTCCCAGTAAAACTTTAATCAAACACTGGCTTGACACTAGAACCTTAAAAGGGTATAAAAGCATTGCTTAGTATCCCCAGGAAAAGAATTCTCACAACAGATGAGACATTTATTTGGGAATGCTATTATGTCTCATAATTATTTTTTTTTTAAAGAAAATGAGAACGTAAAAGATGTTAAAAGGATATGGGAATGGTGATATTTTCCAAAATAGGAAAAATGAGAACACCTAAGCAAGTGATAAAGGTCTGTGTAGGTTTGTTATGATATATAAGGGATGAGACAAAATAATATACACATAATCTTAAAATTTCTAAGGTCACAGTTTAGTCAACTAGTTTAAGGAACAAAATATATATCTTAGTCAAGGTTTATCTGAGAATATTTGGTTTTTTACCCAAGCTTTATCTACATAGCACATGGTAATTAAAAGTACCAGACTGGTGGAACTAACCTTATTGGATGTTTAACAGCCATACTTTGAGGCCTATACTCATCTGGTCAGAGGGACTTAAGGACAGTTTTTGCCCCTTGCTCTCCAAAGTCGAGTAAGTTTCAGGAGACTATGGAACATCTCTCAAAATGTCCTGTAACTGTGGTGAGTCACCTGTTCTCTTGTTCAGGGAGGCCATGGACACCCCACAAGATGGACTTGAACCAGTGTCCAGTCTATAAAGAGGAGGGTCAACTCAGAGGAAACATCTCATCCATGCTTCCAAGTGAAGCCAGACACGGTCAAGCAGGACCTTTGACTCATCTTCACATAGATTGAACTGGTAAAAGAAAGGAGCCAGGGGCTCCTCCCAAGCCCATGTGACCCCTGAGGAACAATTCCTTAAATGACCTTAAGTGTAAAAATAAATTATTTGGGCCAACTGTATGGCCTTAAACACCCAAAAGGAAAGTATAACCAAAGAATAAAGTCATCAGTGTATTTAAGAACTCAAGGGATTACACTTCCCAGACATTAGGCTTAATGTCCATATAGAAAGTTATTTAGACAATTATTTCTCATTGATGATTTTGTTCCTAATCAGAAAGTGCTGCTCAGATGTAAGACTTC
>NW_008358866.1:8630436-8633679 GCF_000622305.1 Nannospalax galili | reverse complement strand
CTCTTGCCTTTACTTCTCCTTCACATCTCCTATTCACTAGTCAAGGACTTTTCTATTTCTACAGATAATAGTTATGCAGTTTGGGAGTCTTTTAGATAGACCCACTGAAGGGGTACTCCAATTGCCTCACCCTGTGTCCCTGTTCAGGATGGAAGAAGCCAGAGCGGTCTGCATCCTGATTCCTTATCCGCAAGTTGGGTAACCTCTTCAGAGGATGGTGTGGTAAGAATAGGAGGTAAGAATTGGCTAGGCAGTTAGGGTGAAAAGACCCCAAAGAAAAGTAGCCAGTTTCTTGGCTAAAAATCAAAATGTCCTTGGGCCTCTTAGCAACATACTCTGTTCCAAAAGCCAAAAATGTTGAAAGTACTTGGGAGATTTTTATCTAGTCCTTAAAAGATTTTAGGGTTACCTCTTCGGGGGGGGAATGTTAGAGTAGTCAAAAGCCCAGAAGACGAAGACGAGGATGAGGATGAGGACAAAGAAGAAAGAAGACAAGGACGAGGACGGAGATGGAGAAGGAGACGGAGACAGAGAAGGAGAAGGAGTACAAGAAGTTATCAGAAAAAAAGTGATGGGGAGATATGGGAGGAGTTGGAGGGGAGGGAGTGGGCATGGATTTGATCAAAATACCTTATATGCATGTATGAAATTCTCAATAAGTTATTTAAAAAAAAAAAAAGGCTGCTGTCACTTGAACTTGGAACACACCTCCCTGGCCTTGCAGTCTTGGTTTGCTGCTGCAAAAGACTAGCTGTTAACTTTTCTGGAATTGTGAGTTCACAGAGCATAACTGCCCAGTCCTAACTCTAAGCTAAAACCTGATACTGTCTGATATGGGCTGTTTTAGCCTCAGTATGAGCTCTACTGAACTGAAAATAGGCACAGGCTCAATGAATAGAACAGACTATGGGGTTGCTGCGGATTTAGGACACTCCTCTATGGGCCTTAAACTATGAAAAACATCAATGGATGCCAGCTGGATTGTCTGGGTCATATCCAAATGTCACAAGAAAGGGCTTTATTCCCTGATGGGATAATGTGAAATTGGGCTGCTGATCAACTTTATGTTTCTGATGCAAGGCTAATTGCATTCCTAACTTGTTACGCTTGCCAAAACTCCAAGTTGGGAAAGGGCATAGAAGTCTGACCACTCTACCACTGTAGACACAGGGTTTTGGGTTCCACCTAGGGGATGTCTCATTGCTACTGACTTATGTTCTAAAGCTTACAAGAACGGGATCAGATCAAAATCAACTTTCCTCACCTTTCTCCACTAAACGCATCTTAGGAAGCAGTTAGATTAAGAACAGCTTTGTCTGAAAAGGAATTGCTTTTTTTTCCCTAGACTGCTCATAGGTAAATGGTCAGGCAAAATGAGGAGAAAATTTATGTAAGTCCATGGTGAAATGTTTGAAAATCCAGTTGCTCATCCCAAACATACTGTGATGTCTTTCTGATAAATTATAAAATGCACACTCACATACTGGACATTAACCCCAAACGCTTTGCCACTGGGCTACATCCTAGCTCTATTTCTTTTTCCAATCTTATGTGAACGCTCATTACAAAATCATAGGCTAATTTAATGATAGCCATATTCTTCTACTATTAAAGGAAACTGAGAATCTGAGGATTTTTTTTTCCCATTTGTTCTTCAATGCTATCGCACTGCCTCAATACAAGCAAACAATATAAAACATGCTACAAGAGATGGTCACAAGAAAGTTGGCCTACCTTACTGGCACTGAACAATGCTTTCAGCTTTACTATCAGATGAAGGATACAATTTTGAATGTTCTTTGTGTTTACAAACATTGAGAAGAATCTGAAAAACACTATAACCTAATGCCATGTCTGTCAAATATCTTTGTGATGGATAATTTGTACTTTCATGTAATGCCCACCTCAAACAGTCTATTATAAACTATTCTGATGATAAGGAACACTTCTCCATTAAATCTCTTATACAAAACTTATTGGCAAACTTAATGTAAGGTAGAAGAGATAAAGCTGAGAGGAAACACAACAATCCATTAAAGCAATGCTGTCATTCAGTAAAAGGACATGGATTTAACAGGTAGCACAATCTCAAAGAATATACATTATAATTACATTTGTAATATAACTTCAATTTTTTAGAAAGTTTGTATTTATTTTATGTGTATGTGTGTTCTGCCTGCATGTACTTAAGTTCACCACATTCATGCAATGCCTGTGGAGCCCAGAAGAAGGTATCAGATCACTGGAACTGCAGTTACAAACAGTTGTTAGCCATCATATGGGTGCTGGGAACCGAACCCAGGCCCTCTGCAAGAACAGCCAGCTCTCTTAACTGTTGAGCCATCTCTCTAGCCTCCAACTTCAATTTTTAATTCACTGATTTTACAAGAAGACAATCAGATTCCTTAATGGATCAAGGGGTTATAAATGTCTTCCTTCATTGTATTCTAACATATTTTTATGTACCTAGCAACTGTTAAGTCCTTTCTCTGATAAGAGCCATTCAATTTTTTTGAATAAACTCCCCTCTTACAATCATGACATGGTTTATAGGACTGCTACCACTGCAGGAGTAGAGCAATACAATGGAGAAAGGATAATGTTTTCAATAAATGATACTGAAATAATTAGACATCTACCATGTCAAAACAAAACCAAAAACAAATTTCTCAGGGTGGAGTATAACTCAGTGGTGATGGTGCTTACTCACCATGTAAAGATCACATTCTCTACTTGATTTACCTTGTCTCAGGGCCTGCTTTGCATGGTTTAACAGGGCTGAAGCACATAGGGGATTTCTTTCATTTGCACAGTCAAGCTTAAAAACTACCTTGCACTTGAACTTACTCTCTTTTCTTCTTGTTGCAATGAAAGCACATCCTTCACAAAACAAATACACAATTCTGTCTAAGTAAGCTTCCTTTTCCAAAGGTTACACTATTTACGTTATCCTAATCCCATACCACTAGTTCCTGAGCATCCAGAGAATGATATAAGCTAATCATCTGGCAAGAACAAACATGTTCTAGTACTCTCTATCTTAAGAAAAGATTTTTCCTTTAAAAGACGGACTTCGCAATAAACACTTGGTGACATATGATTTCGACATTGAAAAAAAGGTAGATTTAAGCCCTACCTAAAAAGGCCACATCAAAGTCAGAGTCCAGACACACTGTAGATCCACATGTGAAAAGTAAAAGAACTCTTTTCGAGGAAAATGGAGGCTTATATATACTAGACCAT
>NW_008358866.1:8628206-8630402 GCF_000622305.1 Nannospalax galili | reverse complement strand
ATATTAGGACTATGATAGAACTTACAAGTAAATTGGTACACTTATTATGGAAAACTATTTGGCATTACCAAATAAGCACAGGTATAATCTACCTTTAGGCATTTCAGTTCTAGAACTAGAAACCACACACACTTACCGAAAGACCAGTATGAGAATGTAGCAGTATTCATTCTGCTGAACATAGCCCAAATATTCATGAACAGTAAAATCAATGAATGTGGTACATGCACAAAGTGAAATACTACTCAGTAATAAAATATGTAAAAAACATTTAGAGACAGACAACAGAAAAATTAGCATATATTGTATGATTCAGATAATTAAGAATGACGACAAAGTCAGTCATTGTGACTGAAGTCACAATAAAGGTATTTTGAGGAGGTAGATTTCTGGCTGCATGAGATGGGATAGCTTCAGGGATGCTGGTTATGCTTTATGCCCAGGTCTGGGTACCTCTATAAAAACAGAAATTGGGAGTTATCAGCAGGTACATGATTGATGACTCTCAACTTCGTAACTGCTGACTTCTATTCTGAAGCCCAAATACCTATATGAAGGCCTGGCTGATACCTTTCATTATAAGTATAACTGGCTACCTCAAATGTTCTCTTGATCCTTTCCATCAAACTGTTCCTTTTCCAATCCTGCACATATCATAAATGACATTACCACCTAGTAACTCAGGCCAACAAGAAGGAAGTCATCCTTGAATCTCTCTTCCCATATATTCAAAACAAGAGTAAGTACTGTCGTATCTACTCTGAAAATGTATGCATTATGAACATTAGCAAATCTGACATTCTCTTGGACAACCCCATCTCTGGCCATTTCCACTTCTTCAACAGCCCCCTAATGGAGTTGCCCATTTCCACTTTGCCCTCCTACCCATTTATTCTACTCATCAGCCAGAAATTTTGTTTTGTTTTTTAAACATAATCTGATGACTTGAAGCTGGAGCTAGAATAACACCAAAATCCCAATGTCTGCTAAAGCCACAATGGCCCTTTTTCTGCTCTTTGAATAAACTAATTTCTTCTTCCTACTTTATTTTGTTTGAACCTCAGAGCCTCAAACATTCGTAAGTAGTATTCTTCTCTTATTCATCTGAGACTTAAAATAGTTCATACTTATATTTTTGTCTTAAATAGCAAGCCTTCAGAGACACATTTTTGAACACCCTATCTGAATCAATGCTTGTCCTGCCCTTACATGACTATCATTTCATCTTTACATTCTTCAGATTGTTTGCTGGTTTATTTACAGCTTAGTGTCTGTCTACCTCACTAAATAGTAAGCCTGCTAAGGACAGAGACCATAACTGCTTCAATCACTGGTATAAAGATAGCACTTGGCATTTTGGCACATAAAAAGCTTAATAAACATTTATTAGAAGAATGATGAGTCAGTAAGATGGCTCAGCAGGTAAAGGCCCTTACTGCTAAGCCTGAGGATCTGAGTTTGATCCCCAAGACCCACATGTTGGAAGGAGAAAACTAATGGGGACTACTTGTCCTCTGACCTCTATACATTCTCTCTTCTCATAAATGTTATAAAAAAGTGAAAGAATCATTTCCTGGAAATAGTCTCTGAATTTGTATCACTTCAAACATTAATTCACTTCATTCTTATAATGCTACTATTTTTATTTTAAATCTATTTTTTTATTTTTTAAAAATTTATTTTATGTATGAGTATATTGCCTGCATGTGTATAAGTGTACTTATGTCCTGTGCAATGCCCACGGAGGTCAGAAGACAGCAGTGGATCCCCTAGAACTGGAGTTACTGACGGTTGTTAGCCACCATGTAGATGCTGGGACTCAAATTAGGTCCTCTGCAAGAGCAGTCAGTGCTCTTAACTGCTGAGTCATCTCTTCAGCCCGAATTTTCTTTTATGATGAATAATCTAGGTGTTCATGTCTAGAACAACAGATAAAATAATCAGTGGTTTATTATACAATAGAATACTATTTAATAGCTAAAACATAAAGATTTACATGTCCATTGTCTAACAGGATGTTTTATTTATCTAATCCAATTGTAAACTTGTAGAAAAGAATAGTTTTATGGGGCTGAAGAGATGCCTCAGTAGTTAACTCCAGTTCCACAGGATCTGGTGCCCTGTTGGAGGCCAAGCCTTAAGTTTACCCCTGCCCCAGTTTGAAACAACCAGGTGGCCTTGTAAAAACATGTTTTT
>NW_008358866.1:8626233-8627060 GCF_000622305.1 Nannospalax galili | reverse complement strand
CTGACTTTATCAGCCGCCTCACCAGCGCGGCCAAAAGATTAGTCGGGGAATCTGAAGATAGTGCCTTTGTTAAACACTTGGCCTATGAAAATGCTAATTCAGCATGCCAAGAAGCCATCAGGCCCCACAGGCAGGGCCCTCTTTCTGACTACATTAAACTATGTTCAGGAATTGGGACAGCCCATGCAATGGGCCTCGCGATAGGAGCTGCCTTCCAAAATTTTACTAGGGATAAAATTTGCTTCAATTGCAAACAACCTGGTCACTTTTCTAAAGTATGCCCTGCTGGGTCCAGAGCCCCACGTGGCTTGCCCAAGACCATCTGCCCTAGGTGCAAAAAGGGGCGCCATTGGGCCAATGAATGCCGCTCTAAAACTGATAATGAAGGAAAAACCCTAGCCCCTAGGCAGGGAAACTTCTCACGGGGCCAGCCCCTGGCCCTATCAAAGGGATTGAACCCTGGGGCTATCAGGTTCACCCCACCAGCACAGATCAGGAATTTAGCTCCCTCCTCAGAGTTATCTCTGGGAGTACCGGATTGGACCTCTGTGCCTCCACCTCTACAATATTAATTCCAGAACTAGGGTTTCAACTCATATCCACAGATATTTTGGGGCCATTTCCACCTGAATTGACAGGATATGTAATAGGCAGAGGAGGCATGCTCTTGGAAGGTCTCCAAATAGCCCCGGGAATAATAAATAATAGCTTCAATGGACATCTTGCACTTTTAGCCCTCTCCACTCTTGGGCCCATAAAAATTAATCAGGGGGACCGAATTGCATACCTCCTACTACTCCCTGCCAATACAGATGCCCATTCTAGTA
>NW_008358866.1:8621155-8623845 GCF_000622305.1 Nannospalax galili | reverse complement strand
GCCTTCTCTCCGCCCTTTACCTTCCCCCACCCTCCGCTTTACTATATTAACACTGTGTGATTGCTCAATAAATGAGACTTGATCAGAATACTG
Organism: Nannospalax galili; assembly: GCF_000622305.1. Classification (NCBI taxonomy): domain Eukaryota; kingdom Metazoa; phylum Chordata; class Mammalia; order Rodentia; family Spalacidae; genus Nannospalax; species Nannospalax galili. Next base: position 8,623,752 of record NW_008358866.1, on the reverse strand, counting down.
TCTTGTCTCCATTTCTTCATGCCCCCTGTCTATTCATTCCTCCAGGTTCAGTCTCGGTGCCCCACGCTGTTGCTCCGCGGGTCGGGGCAGTGCCCTATTTTTAAAAATATTTATTTATTATTTTTATTTTACGTGTATGAGTGTACTGTCTGCATTTTAAGTGCACCCCTGTCAAGCAATGCCCACGGAGGTCAAAAGAGGGCATCAGATTTCCCTGGAACTGGAGTTAAGGACAGTTGTTAGCAGCCTTGTGGGTGCTGGGAATCAAACCTGAGGCCTCTCTCTGCAAGAAAAGCAGTGCTTTTAATCGTAGAACCATCTCTCCAGTCCCCATGTTTACCATTTTTAGATGTCACTTTGTATACCATATATCTTTATGAAGTAATGAAGGACTACATATGAATAACAAAATTCCGAAGACTTGAGTCTTCAACCACCTGTACCACCTGATTATGGTAGTGGGTGAACTAAGTGCTACAGTGACTCTTTCTATTCGAAAGCTAAGATATGATTCAAAACAGTCTAACAACAGGGCAGATGACTTAAAATGAAAATTCTAGGGCACTATGATTATTATATCAAGTAAATAAAACTCAAACCTTGTTGGGCCAAAAAGAACTGAATTAGTAGACAAAGTGCTTCTGTAGAGCCCAACTTCAAATAAGGAAGCCAAGAAACACTGGCTAAACAAAAACTAAAATCTACTACACACTCAAATACCAAGGCCTAAGAACTTTCAGTTCAGGCTTAAAAAGGGGGTGGAGGGGGATTGGTATTAATCTGTCTTGAGAATATGAAAGAAGCTATGGTATTGCTATAATTTCTGATATAAAGTCATCTAAAGCAAGAGGCACACCAATATATTGCTATGACTGTTATAAAACACCACAGCCAAAGACAATAATCAATAATTCACATATCTCAGGGAGGATTAAAGGATATTTACTTACTTATTTCCCCAAATAATATATAAAGTTAGGAACTACAGTTTATGCTAGGGAAAATGCATTACAAAAAAAAAAAAAAGAAGAAGAAAATCAGTAATTTACAAACAAGACAATAATTTTAGAAATAAAAGAAACAAATTAAATATTAAAAGTCATTGCTTTAGGCAGTCTATATTTAAAACATTATTTTCAGGTTCACTGAAACACATGCAAAAAAATATTTATGGACCACCTAGCACATGCAGGCATTATTCTAGATATAGGAGAATACAGCCTAACAAAGCAAACCAAACACTAAAATGACAGAGTTTATATTCTATAAGCAGTAACATAAGGCATTATTTCAAAAACAACAAAGCCAGGAAGGGGAGTGTTGTAATGTTTAAAAAAGTAATCAGGAAAGGCTTTACCAAGGTGACATTGAGCAAAGAGCTTGAGGAGATAAAGGAGGGACTCATGCACTATCTAGGGGAAAGAATGTTACAGGATAGAAGGAACAGCCAGTATGCAGACAACAGCATGTCTTTTATGTTCAAGTAACAGGGAAGAGGCCAGAGCACTATAGTAAAGAGAGTACGGGAAAAAGCAGTAGTCACAAGAATTAGTAGGCACGGGGACTTTCTTGGAAGCTTACTTTAAATTACTTCACTTTATGCTGGATGAAAAGGAAAGCCACTGGATGAGAATTGAAATGACCTGACATATATGTTTTTTTAATTTTTTAAAATTTATTTTTATTCTTTGTGTATGAGTGTTACGCCTGCATGTATGTAAGTGCACCTGTGTCATGCAGTGCCTGCAGTCTGACAGAAGAAGGTGTTGGATCCCCTGGAACTGGAGTTATAGTTGTTAGCGGCCATGTGGGTGCTAGGATTTGAACCCAGGTCTTCTGCAAAAATAGTCAGTGCTCTTAATAGCTGAGCCATCTCCCCAGCCTGTGACTTGACTTATGTTTAACCTGGCTGACTTAACTGTTGGGAAGACTAATAATCCCAATAGGGAAAAAAAAAACAAAAACAAGAAGCAGGAGACCATGTAGGAAGCAGTTGCACTAATCGAAGTAAAAGCTGATGGCAACTTGAACATAAGGGATAGCAGTGAGAGTGGTGAACACTTTTAACCGTGGATGTACTCTGAAGGTAAGAAAAGGAATTTGCTAACAACTTGGAAGCAGAGTTAGGAGAGAAGGACAAGGTAAGAATAACTCCAAAGTTCTTTGTCAAAGCATCCAGAAGGACAGAACTATGAATGAATAAGACTGTATGTGGCACAGTTTGAGAAGGGGGAGAGCTACTTATATTTGAGAGACTTATTAGATGGTACATACACAAATGAAAATACAAGATGGAAGTTCAAGTGAAAACGTCTAGACTGGAAGTAAGACTAGGAAATTCACAATGTATAGATAAAATTAAACCGTTTTTTACAAAAAGCTATAAAAATACTATATAAAGTAGCTCACTTCCCATATGTACTTTTCCAATTTTAGAAACTAAGATTCTTCTCTTGTCTGTCTAATGAGCCATTAATTATTTAATAGACACCTGTTAAATAGGAATCTGAAATTCAATTACAGAGACAGAAATATACACAATCCAAGCCAAGGTAGTAAGTGATATGGATAGGGAAAATGTATAAAGCCATTTGAGC
>NW_008358866.1:8614599-8621100 GCF_000622305.1 Nannospalax galili | reverse complement strand
TGTGCCTAGATCTAAAGGCAAGCAATTCTAAATGGAGAGTGCTTTTTAGCCAGCAGACAGATGACTCTCATGAGTAAACAGATCTGTACTCTGTCCCTTCTCCATTTAGCGTGTCCTGCACATGAAGCTACATTAATCTTCCTATGTCTCTGTAAAGAAACTGCTAAAAGAACACTGAATTCCTCATTTGGGCCATAAGAAAGCAGGAGGAAAGCCTGACATCTCTGCTTTCATTTTGTCTCTGTCACATTTACTTTGGGTCAGATTTCTGCTCAACTCTTAAGTAGACATGTTAACCATTTAAGGACCGTCTAAAAACTGGTGATACAAGGCTAATTACCTAACCTGTCTCATCCCTTTTCAAGTCTGAAAACACAAAGATAAGAGTAATTAAAGTATTCTGCTATCAGACTCTACCAAGCCTTGTTCCAGATCCCCAAGACATGCTCAGTCTCCAGTCACTGTTCTAAATCTACAGTCACCTTGGATTCCAGGAACAGTGAAGGCTTGCAGACAAATCACCCAATGATGGAAACAGGCTACTTCTCACTAGCAAAAGCAAACATCTCAGGGGAACCAGACTGTGTCCTCAAGTAATAAGGACTTCTCCAGAGTCACCTGGAGATAGGACTGAGATATATAACCAACTAGAGCACAGTTTGGTAGTGCTTAATTATGTATAACTCTCACCCCAGTTCTGAGTCTTCCTCTGTCTAAGCCTAAAGCATATATTTGAACTGGAAAATGGGCTGAGATATTTGATCTCCATCTTCTCAACATGGTCATGGTGATTAAAATGCTTCCTGCATTTCTACCACTTCTCTCCATTTGATTTCTGGGACCAATGGACAAACTTAATTTGTTGGGCTATATCTACCTTTTGGTAGGCCTCTGGCCCCAAGACTCAGGCTACACACTTGACCTCATTTCAAACCTACTCTTATGACTTACAGTTTGGAATTACTAGTTAATTTCATCCATTTAAAAATAAAATGAGGATACCAGGTGTGGTAGCACACGCCTTTAATCCCAGCACTCAGGAGGCAGAGGCAGGAGGATCTTTGCCAGTTCAAGGCCAGTCTGGTCTACATAGTGAGTTCCAGGCCTGCTGGGACTACAGGAAACCCCTGTCTCAAAAAGACAAAAAAAATAAGAAAAATAAAATGAGGAAAGCCGGGCATGGTGGCGCATGACTTTAGTCCCAGCACTCTGGGGCTGCAGGGAGACTCTGTCTCAAAAAGACAAAAAATAATAAAATGAGGGAGCTGGAGAGCTGGATCCATGGTTAAGAGCACTGACTGCTCTTGTGGAGGACCCAGGTTAAGTTCCCAGCACTCACATGGGAACAGTCTAACAAAGTCTATAACTCCAGTTCCAGGGGATCTGATGCCCTCTTCTGGCCTCCATGGGCACGGTACAACACAGGCACACTTATATACATGCAGGCAAAACACATCATAAAATTTTTAAAAACTTAAATTAAAAAAATGTTTAAGGGGCTGGAGAGATAGCTCAGTGGTATAGAGCACTGGCTGCTCTTGCAGAAGACCTGGGTTCAATTCCCAGCACCCACATGGCAGCCAACAGTTCCAGGGGAATCCAACACCTTCTTCTAACTTCCACAGGCATTGTGTGACACAGGTGCACTTACTTACATGCAGGCAATACACACATACACATAAAATAAAAATTTTTTAAAAACTCAAAAAAAAGAATTTTCAGATGTGCCCCCTTCCTGAGTCTCCCTGTATCTCCTCATTCTATGATACCAAATTATTAGTTTAACCTTTATCCCCCCTTTTTTAAAAATATTTTTTATTTATTATTTTTATTTTGTGTATGAGTGTATTCCCTGCATGTAACTGAGTACACCGTGTCGTGAAACGCCATGAAGATCAGAAGAGGGCGTCAGATTCCCCTGGAACTGGAGTTAAGGATGGTTCGTAGCTGCCATGTGGGTGCTGGGAATCGAACCTGGGTCCTCTGCAAGAGCAGTCAGTGCTCTTAACCGCAGAGCCATCTCTCCAGCCCCTATCTCTCCTTCTTATTCCTCCATATATAGAAAAAAAAATGTTTTTTTCAATCAGAATATCATGTCATAACCTTATGTGGATGCCATGTCAAATCAAGTTTTGACAGAACTTTAGTGTGACGGACACCAAGTACACCCCTTTACAGAAGTAGAGAAACCAGAGAATAAATGATGTCCGGCCACTTTTATCTGGCCTAAGCTTAAATAGCTACTTCAATCTATTAAAGTAAGGAATTAGAAAGTAGAATCTTTATATGTACAATTTCATGAACTAAATATCAAAACTACCAATACTTTATTTATTGGCAACAGTACATTTGTTTTTATAATTCCTTGATCTACATACCAAAGAAAAAAATGTTAGCATTAATGAGTACTATCCAACTATCCAAGGACAAGCACACCAGGCCAGCATCTTGTCCCCCGCTGTCTTAACAGTTCAATATTAAGTTTCTCAGAAACTTGTCTCAAACTGTTCACAATAACTGCTTCATTCTTGTAATGTGGCCATTTTTCTGACCAACACTTATTTTCCTGACTAAACTCCATCCCGCACAGGGAGTGCCTATAGAAAATTAGAGTGGAGTTGGTTGATACTTTGTGTCCCAAACTGAAAACCATTTAATTATATTCTAATCTTACTTCACAAGAGCGCTAAAGTACCAGCAACATAGAGATAACAGGTCAAGGGGACATAAGTACTGTGGAAGGCATTGTTAGGATACATGGAAAGAATACTGGCTTAAGAACATGGGATTTAATGAACTTGAGGTTTTTAAAAAATAATATATTGGGGCTGGAGAGATGGCTCAGTGGTTAAGAGCACTGACTGCTCTTGCAGAGGACCTGGGTTCGATTCCCAGCACTCACATGGTGGCAAATTGTCCTTAACTCCAATTCCAGGGGAATCCGAAGCCCTCTTCTGACCTCTGTGGCATTGCACAACATGGGTGCGCTCACTTACAGGCAGGCAATACACTCATACACATAAAATAAAAATAATTTATTTTTTAAAATAATATATTACATTTATTTGTGTGTGTGCGTGCATGTCTGTATGCATGCACACACATGTTATGACCCATGTGTGGAAATCAGAGGACAACTTGGGAGAGTTGGTTCTCTCCTTCCACCATGCGGGTCCTAGAGACCGATCTCAGTGGTCAGGCTTGGCAACAAGCACCATCTTGCCAGGCCTGGGCTCAAATCTTACTTCAAGCCTTTATTGTCCTTATTTTATTATTTAAAATATTTTATTTATTATTTTTATTGCCCACGGAGGACAGATGAGGCTGTTGGATCCCCTGGAACTGGAGTTATGGAGAGTTGTTAGCTGCCATGTGGGTGCTGGGATTCGAACCCAGGTCTTCTGCAAGAACAACCAGTGTTCTTAACCACTGAGCCATCTCTCCAGCCCCTACTGTCCTTATTTTAAAAGTCAGATGTCATAGTACTATTATGTTACCTCATACTGTTGTTATCTAGACTGTACTTTAAAATACAAAGTCCTTGAGAACAGGCATATATTTACATAAGCATTTAATATTTAATTAATACAGGAATAGATTTTAATGTATCAGATGAACTTCTCAGACCTAACTACATTTTCCCTATTATAGCCAGATTAACTTTAACAAAGGGCTGATTTCTGGCATAGAGCAAAGAAAGCACAAGATGAATCAGGAACAACATATTCTGCCAGCGAGTCCTGAGAACTGCACAGCGAACAAGATAGGAGTATGATAAATGGGCACAGCAGCCAGGTTGAAGATGCTCCCCCTGGCTAAACCGGGAACAATTTAAACAGCACATCAAGTGAAAATAATAACAATTTACAATACCTTGTGTAAACTCAAAGCCCATTAATGTACACTTTCAGTTAATAAAAAGGGGGAGGAAAGAAAAGTACCTTTCAATAAAACATCAACTAACACATGCAGAAAGAATCAAATAAACCCCATTTGGTAATCATTTAGGTAGCAGTCATCAACGACACTAAGGCTAACAAGTGAAGGTTTGCTAAGAAATGGGATACTGTCACAATTTGAGTTTATTTTCATGATTATGATGCTCTTGTTCTCATCACTGCTAGTTACATGGTTTGGCATGTACACCTCTGAATGTAATATACTACAAGCATCTTTTCTGTGATCTTCCTATCAAGAAACATCCCTTGACTGGAATCATAAGGAAATATTTTGCTGATCTAGGATGAAAACCATGCTATAGAATGCAATTGCCAAAGACAAAGAAGATGGGAAAACTGAGGCTGAAGATTTCTATAAAGAAAATGAAGCATAATATGCATTCCTGGAAGGTAGTATGTTAATTGCATAAGTGCTTTTTTTCTATTTAAGCGCTTTGTTTTTAAGAAGCAGACACTGTAATGTCAGCACTCCTGCCAGCAGCTTAGAATGTTTGAAAAGACTGATAAAGGATATGTGTATGTGTTGTACATATGCTTACTTTTGGAGACAGAAATGTAGGCAAGTAAAGAAATGCAACAATCTATTAACAGTGAAAAAAATTGGGTGAAGGCATAAAACAGCAGTTCCTTGTATTATTCTAGCATCTTCTATAATTTGAAATTATTTCTAATTCAAATAATCTAAAATTATTTTAAAATAATTAGTCTAAAATTTTTTAAATTTATTTTTTAAATGTATTGTTTTGCCTGCATGTGTGTAAGTGCCCCATCTGTGTGCAATGCCTCGAGAGGCCAGAAGAGGGCATCAGATCCCCTGGAACTGGAATTACGTTGGTTGTTAGATGCCTGATGCTATGAACTGACCCAGATGCTCTGCAAGAGCAGCTAGTACTCTTACCTGCTGAACCATCTCTCCAGCCCCTTAAAGATAATTACTTTTAAAATTATTTCCTGGAATAAAGACGTTATATAGAACATCTACTAGTAGAAAAAAGGTGAACCAGCTATTATCATCTGAGACCAGGAAAGAAAACGAAAGCTTTGGCTGAATATACTTATTTACATACCTTCCTTTACCATACAGAGTGAATACATTAACAAGGAAGGGAATGCTTTTTTGCTACACTTTTTTTCATACCTGAATGGTTTTAAATGAGCTACTTTTTCATGGGTTTTTAGTGGGCATTGTACAGCCCAAGGAGAAAAGGAATTTTGACTTGTTCATCTTTATAGGCCAAGCACCAAACAGAATTATAATTTTGTCTGTTACATTCTTGAATAGGACTTTTAAATCCCAAAATTGTTCCACTCACAAAAAATAGTGACTTGAGTAATATCAAAGATTTTATTACAGTGAAAGAGGAGGACTATGAGTGTTAAGTTAAAAATATATATTCCAGACTAAGAATAGAACAGTGTAGTGCCAAGTATTGCTGTTTTTGAGGAACTCAAGAAGTATTAATGAGCTGCTCCATAATCTTAAAAACAGAAAAGTATGTAACTAATGGTAAAGGGCATTGGCAAAAAGAAGACAATTTGTTTACAGTTTCTGATTTTTAAAAAGTGAACAAAATTTTTACAATACAAATGAAGTTTTCGGAGAAAAGTTGTCAGCGGAAGACCATAGTTCTAAAAAAGTTAGTGGGTCTAAGAAATCATTATATAGGACCATATCAAACTGCTGAAAAAAAAACCACATAGCCTGCTAATAACAAAAGAATAAAATCATTTTCAGATCTGAAGGAATATTTTCAATGCAGAACCAAAACTTTTCAAGGAATCATAGTCAAATACCTAGATGGTAAATTCAATGAGGGAAGGAATTGACATATTCATCTGTATAGATCTAAAACATAAGCCCAATCCTCATACAGCTCAGCAAAGGTTTAATGAAGTAATAGTAAGCATGAAAGTTAATTATCTAGGGTGGGGAGGGAAAAGGCAGTTTTAAGATTATGTGAAAAATAAACTGAAAGTCCAAAAATCACTGCTGCCTTTGAGAAGGTAAACAAAATACCTAAGCATTTTTAGACTGTTGCATAGAAACTCCCCCAAGCTGGTCTCTGCAAAATAAAACACTGCTGGAAAAGTTCTTAACTTCCATTCATGGAGAATGAGATAAATGTCCATCTACTATACTTATTTATATATGAAAATAACTGATCTTTTATCTACTGCGTATAAATACACATACTTCACTTTCACAAGTTTGAGTATATACTCAGGAAAGAAGAGGAAAAGAAAAGAGAAATTATAAAAGACTAGCCCAATGTATCTTCCAGGGCACAGCAGCCACCTGTTGGAGTCCTTGCTTTAAAAGATACTCTGCATGATTTCAGAATACTTTCACAGTATAAAGACTCTCAGAGCTGTGAGGAAACACATGCAATAAGAAAACGTGGTTCTAGTGTTCCCATCTAACCCCAAAGATAACAGGAGCCAACAGAAGGGCAGATAGGGGAGAATGGACGGGGGTGCTGACAGCACAGTGGACAGTGGCAGGGATAGCAGAGTATGGAGGCTCTAGTGGGAGAGGAAGGCT
>NW_008358866.1:8604853-8614545 GCF_000622305.1 Nannospalax galili | reverse complement strand
ATGTCAATAGGCTTGGAATGAATTTTTCTGTATGAAACTGTGTGTTTTGACAATGAAGAGGAGATCTTTTTTAAACATTGGAACCTAATTTAATTTTATCTCTTAGAGAGTTTATAATGAGTATAAGATTTTATAAGTGTAATAATTCATCTGTAAACCTAGAAATGTACAGCCAATTTTGAAAGAGATGTACCCTATTTAGTTTAAACGTTATTGAATAGGTTAATGCTGTTGTAATGAAATGCTTCTTTTAATTAAAAAAATAAATTAATTAAAAAAAAGATTTTTTCACATTATTGCTCATTCCTCATTAAAACACTACACTCTTCTTATTCAGAAGCTGACTGATTTTACAGAAAACAGAAGCCACACCTTTAACAATGGACTCACTCTGCACAAAGTTTGGCTTCTGTGCCAAGCAAAGTACATTTCCAGAGAGACAAAGCTACATCTTTTGAGTCCAGTTTAAACTAAAGTCTGAAATGCAAAGTAACAAACCAAAAAACGTGCCCAAAATTAACTGCTGAAAGGATCTGTCCTCCCCAGAGGGTGAGATAAATACATCAATGTTTCTTAATTAAATGTTTTTCAAGAAAAATAAATCACCAAAGTTACCAAACTATCTTAAAGTAGTTTACAGAATAACAAAGCTGCAACCTGCAACATACAGAGTAATATTTTAAAAGTAACAGTTTTCTATAGTGCCTTGAAAAGTCATAAATGCATGAAGACACATGACAGCTAGTGTTCAATCGCTGACAGCATTAAAATTATAATTTCATCTCATTTCTGGGAAGATCAGGAGTAGCAAGTTAAAAAAGGCAAATCAAATTCTAAGAGAAAAGGTCTAGTCAAATGGTAATCAAAACAAACCAAAACAGTAAAAAAAAAAAAAAAACAACAACAACAAAAAAGCAAACATTAACAGCATTCAAAATACACCAATACTTTTGTTTTCACACTGATTTCTCTGATCTAATCGAGGAGCTCTATGGAATGGGTCATTTCAATACAAGATTATTTGACATGCCATTCATATGTGAATGGTGTTCCTGAGACTGTCTCAAAAGCTCCTCAGGAGATGCTTAATTACAGCTCTGGCTCTAGTTTCCAACACCACAGTAAGGAAAGCAGCTCACACACAGAGGGAGAGGAACGAGGGTCCAGAGGAAGTGTCTATTGTTTTGGCGCAGAAGCAAACAAAAATAAGGTTCACTGGTACCATCTGCACCTCTTCCCCACCCATCAATCCTGCAGAGCACTTTAACCTATCCACTCCTCAAGACTCCAAGTCCGCGGGGCCGGTGGAATCCGAAGCTCTCCACCTCTCAAAGATTGTTTGGGGAGAGGCTGTCAACTTGGTAGAAAATGAGGGAAGCACACGTCTTTCGAGGACAGAGCGACAAGGCAGTGCATACACATAGGGAGGATGGGGCGCGCCCCGGAAACCAGGAGGCTTGCAGATTCGTGAAAAAGCCCCGATCAAGGATGGGGACAAGAGGGACAACAGTCACACTCGCAGGAGACACGGAAGGGCGTGAACTAGGCAGCCCCGATTCGCGAAGCTGTGACTTACGGTTAGTCCTCCGAGTAGGGACACGCGTCAGGCTAACCCCGCGGATCTGCAGGTCTTCCTCCGCCGCGGCCACCTGCCTCTCGCGCCGAGCGGGGTCCACTCCGCGCTCCACCCACACGCACCGGGCTCCCCTTCGTCGCCGGCCCGGGTGCACCGGTCACCAGCGGCTGCCGGAGGCCCGCGGGAAGCGCTGCGCGAGCCCGAGGTGCCGCGGCGGAGCTCAGACTGGGCCGGGGCCCCCCATCCCTCTCCCGCCGTCGCGCCGCCGCCGCTCTCGGGGCAGGGAGGAGGGGGCGGTGGCTCTTGCCTCCGCCTGGCGGTCAAGTCCAGCTCATGCTCGAGCCTTGGCGCGCGCAGCCGCAGCGGCCGACCTCCCCTCCTCAGCGTCTGGCTCTACCGACGCCACCACCTCGCGCTCGCAGCCGGTGGTCACCAGCTCCAGAAGGCTGCAACCCCGGCGTGAAGCAGCAGGAACGGCGGCACCCCCAAGCCGACCCGGAAGCACTTCCCTCGCCGATCGCGAACAGGCAGGGCGTGTGACCCCGGAAGTGATTGCCCCGCCCGGAGAGCCTGGAAGCTAAGGCCTGAGGACACCCTGAGCCCAGAGTTTGTGGAGAGCCTGACGGGTGACTGAGGCTGAGGAGAGGGAAGGACAGTGACGAGCTGGTGTCCAGGGCCCCGCGCTCTCGGGGCGCGGTGGGAGGCTTCTGAGGGTGATCGAGGAGCTTCCTGCCACAGGAGGTCGGGCCGGGCCTGGGAGAAAGAAGGAATGAGAAACGGTGACGGCCCCGGGTCCACCTAGTGACGGCCCTACCGTGTGAGTTGAATGTAGCGGCCGGGAGACAGCCGTCCGCCCGCTCCGGTGAGACCGCTGGGTTTAGAAGAGAAACAACATCCCAGACTCCAGAGGAACAGAGGTGGGACCATCGAAGCTCTCCACATCTGGTTTTCCCCCAGGCAGAGTCCTCTCTGGGGTGGAAACTCTTGGAACAGAGCAGCTTGCCATGTTCCCCATTGAGGAACATTGATGGGTGGTGGCCCGGAAAACTTCCCAGGCAGTGTTGTCATTGTCTGGAAAGTGATGGCCTGGCCACTTTGTCATGTAGCTCATTTCTCCGCAGTGGACCTCGACCTCCTTATTTAAGGTTTTCGGCCTGCTTTCTTTGCTTCTCCCAACTCCCTGGTGTTTTTAGCGTCACAGAGGTCTTTATGTAGCTGGCCTAACTCAGGCTCACTTTTTGCATTTCTTTCCCACGCTCTCGGTGAACGTACGTGTCTTTAGTGTTTGTTTGCAAACAGACCAACTAACCTACAAAGGAATATTAGCCTGCGGTGGGTACTGAAATGCAGTTGTACGCCTCGCCTTTCTCTGTCATAATGATAAGTACTCTCACATAATATTTCCAAATAGATCGTAGATACCTCTCCCAATTGTGAAACATTTCCATTTGTGTAAGTTATTATTTAGGCAGTACATTATCTTTTATGCCCGAGCATTTTCCCCAGTGGAGTGAGCCATATGGCAAAATGCCTCATATTTCCTATACTTAGTTACTTGAACGTTTATTAAAAACTCTGTCGAGGGGCTGGAGAGATGGCTTCTTGCAGAAGAACCAGGTTCGAATCCCGGTACCCACATGGCAGCTAACAACTGTCTGCAACTCCAGTTCCAGGGGATCCGATGGCCTTTTCTCCCCTCGCGGCCATTGCATGACACAGGTGCGCTTATATATGCAGGCAATCCACTCATACACATAAAATCAAAATAATAAATAGCAGGGTGTGGTGGCGCACACCTTTAATCCCAGCACTGGGGAGGCAGAGACAGGCGGATCTCTGAGTTCAAGGCCAGCCTGGTCTACATAGTTCCAGGACAGCTGGAGCTACCGGGAGACCCTGTCTCCAAAAGACCAAAATAATAATAATAGTAATAGTAATAATAATAATAAACTATTTTAAAAACTGTCTAAACACTTCGACCTCTACGTATGCCTTTATTGCTTATAATCAAGTTGCTCTCTTTCTCTCCATTTCTGTCTCTGCCCAGCCAGCTTTCCCGATGTTCTTAAATGGTTTTGTCAGTTCCCTGACTTAAACCTTTGTTTCCTTTTATGTCATTGGAAGTATGTCTATTTCAAAAGCTCAAGTATGAATATTTCTTGAAAATCTACTTTTAAAAATCTAGCTGGGTGTGGTGGCTCACACCTTTAATCCCAGCACTGAGGAGGCAGACAGGCAGATCTCTGAGTTCAAGGCCAGGCTGGTCTACATAGCAAGTTCCAGGCCAGCTGGGTTACATGGAGACCTGTCTCAAAAAACAAAAACAAAAACAAAAAACAAAAACTGGAGAGCTGGGAGGAGATGGCTCAGCGATTAAAATTACTGGCACCTCTTGCAGAGGAGGCGGGTTCAGTTCCCAACATCCACAAAACATCTGTTCTTAACTCCAGTTCTGGGGGATCTAACGCCCTCTTCTGGCTTCCTTGGGCATGGCATGACACAGGGACACATGCAGGCAAAACACTCGTACACATAGAATAAAAATAAATAGATCAAGCTGGTGTGGTGGCGCACGCCCTTTAAACCCAGCACTCAGGAGGCAGAGGCAGGCAGATCTCTGTGAGTTCAATGCCAGCCTGGTCTACATAGGGAGTTCCAGGATAGCTGGGGCTAGAGGGAGACCCTGTCTCAAAAAGACCAAAAAAAAAATTTTTTTTTTAATTTTTAAAGAATCTTTGGAGGATTTGTTAACAGTAAATAATTAACAAATATACGATGAGTATTAACAAAGAAGACACGTTGGTAATAAATGTGTTCTCAGCATAAATTGAGACAGGAATTAGTTAACTTTAAATTCTGCATAGAACATTAACAATTACTTGATTTCTCTTTTAGGTGCTTTATAGAAAGCATTGCTTCCATAACTGTGCCATGTTATTGACTCCACAATACAGTGTCTTTTTAAGGGGCTTGCAGTCTTTAAGGTATCCATGCAATTCATAATTTATAGTTTTATTGCATTTGTCATTGTTAATATGAAGTGGAGGTGTTGCTAAACAGAAATTCTGAGAATAGCCTAATCTTCTTCACATGGTATAAGAAACTCTGTTGTAGGAGTAGGTTTGAAGAATGATTTTATTAAAAAATTTGAACTGCAAAAACTTTTTATGAACTAGAATGAATTTACCCCTCAAACTCTAAACAACTCAAAATGAAATACCTTCATTCTGACATTTCACAGTAGCTTCTTTAGTGAAATATCTTTAATTTCTTTGGAACAAAATCAATGAAAACTTTTAGAATTTAAAATGGACTTTTTAATTTTTTAAGATAATTTTGTGCAATAATAATTATTAAGCTGTCAGGCTAAACTTTATTGAAAATGCCATAAAAGGGCCAGGCGTGGTGGTGCATGCCTTTACTCCCGGGACTTGGGAGACAGAGACAGGAGGATCTCTGTGAGTTCAAGGCCACCCTGGTCTACATAGTGAATTCCAGGCCAGCTGGGGCTGCAGGGAGACCATCTCAAAAAACAAAAAAAAAAACAAAAAAAAAAGAAAAAGAAAGGAAGAAGAAAGGAAATACCAGAAGTTACTGGATTTTATAGAATTTAATTTTCAGTAATAAAACATTTTTAAATTTTAGGAAAGTGAGTTACAAAGCAAAGTGACATTGATAGAAAACAGAATAGATGTGTATTCTCTCAAGTAACATTTGGAACCCTTTCTTGAAAATGCTTTTTTTTTCCTCTTGAGAGTTGAAGGAGTATGGAACTCATTTAATATGAAAGACTATTTTAATGCCTAATGGGCCTTTTAAAAAATTGGAGAAAGTTCATGTCGATGTGACAAGAAAAGAAAGTATTTGATATTCTTTTAGATATTTACTAGTGTATAACTGAGGGGAACCTTTAAAAACCAAAAAGATACAGATACTTAAAGAGATTCTTTTTAACGTAGCCATGAGAAAGCAATAGAACTAACCAAAGAGAACATTCAGCAGTCAAGAGTGTGGCTGAAATTCACAGCTTTTTAGGAAATTGCTCAGTAGAGACTTAAAAATAGTTTAGAGTGCAAAAATTATGCACACGCGCACGCACTCTAAATATATTTAGAAAAAAAATTGGATTATCTAGGGAATTGATAACAGAAATGGAAAAGATCTTTTATCAGCTGATTTATGATGGTTACCTCTAAAGAAAATCATAAACCTCTTATTAGCTTATCCAAATGTCTAATACAAAATTTTTCTTGCTAAAAGTTTTACAGTGACTGTCAGTGGGTATAAAGCAGGCAGCTACTTTCAACTTTGAAACTTAAAAGTTACTATTCTATATAATTTATGAAAAATAAATGTATATTATTTCAAGTCATTATTTCACTATTTCAAGTCATTATTTACTTTAAAAGGTATTTTATAATTATACTACTTTTTTAAACCCCAAAGTCAGATTCTTTTTTTTTTCTTGCTTTATTTTTATTTTATGTGTATGTATATTGTGTGCATGTATGCAAGTGCACCCGTGTCATGCAATGCCTGCGGAAGACAGAAGAGGGCAATGGATCCCCTGGAACTGGAGTAGCAAACAGATGGTTGTTAGCCACTGTGTGGGTACTGGGATTTGAACCTGAGTCTTCTACAATAACAGCAAAGACAGATTTTTACTCTCCAGTAAAGGACACCTATAAAAATACGTGGTGGCGCATGCCTGTGGTCCCAGCACTTGGGAGATGGAGGCAGGCAGATCTTTGTGAGTTCAAGGCCAGCCTGGTCTACATAGTGACCAGGACAGCTCGGGCTACAGGGAGACTCTGTCTCAAAAAGACCAAAAAAAAAAAAAAAAAAAAAAAAAAATATTTAACAGAAAAGGAATAAAGACTACAAGAAATTTTTAAATTTAAAGTTTTGAACAGTTAGATGATGAAGATAAAATTAGTCATCTCTGGCTTGCCTGTTAGTTACATATTGTAAGATAAAAATCAACATTTTATTTTTATAATTGTTTTTCACAGTGAATATGTGGAAATAAAAATTACTGGGTTGGGATGTAATGCTTTTTTTTTTTTTTTTTTACCTTGCCACCAGTTATGTCATTTACTCTTCCAAGGAACTTTCTGTATGTTTTATAAAGCAATGGGAAATCCAGAAAACGTAGAAGATGCATATGTTGCTGTTATTCGTCCAAAGAATACTGCCAGTCTCAACTCCCGGGAATATAGAGCTAAGTCCTATGAAGTGAGAAAATTTATATAACATTTGATTTCTACCATTGAATATCATTCTGTACTACCATTTACGTAGAAAGCTTTACCATGTACTATTAGTTACAATTAACAACTAGATAGTCTAAATCTCTACCCATCACTGCATTTTTTTCTGCTGCTGTTTTGACAATATGCTATTCATTTACATATGTAGATTGTTAAATATAAAGTTAATTGAGGGGTTGGGATGTATCTCAGTTGGTAGATTGGTTCCCTCCCATGCACTGATTCCCAGCACTGTATAAAACCAAGTATGGTGGTATAAGCCCATGATTGAAACACTTGAGAGATAAGAGGTAGGAGGATCAGAAGTTCAAGATGATCCTAAACTATATAATGAGCATAAAGCCAGCCTTGGTTGTGTGAGACTCTGCCTTACAAATGAAAGAGAGAGAGAGAGAGAGAGAGAGAGAGAGAGAGAGAGAGAGAGAGATTGCATGTTTTTCTTACAATTTATTTACGTTTTGGTACAATTTATGGAATGGCTCTCAAAAATTAAAATACCAATGCAAAAAGTCAGTTTACTTGGAATTTTAATGTAAAGATTAATCTTAATTATTTTCAAATTTTTATTTTTTATTTATTTAATTTTTTTTGGTCTTTTTGAGATAGGGTTTCCCTGTAGCACCAGCTGGCCTGGAACTCACTATGTAGACCAGGCTGGCCTTGAAGTCACAGAGATCTGAATGCCTCTACCTCACTAGTGATGGGATTAAAGGCATGCCTCACCATGCCCAGCTTTTCTTTTTTTTTTTGGTCTTTTTGAAACAGGGTCTCCCTGTAGCCCCAGCTATCCTGGAACTCACTATGTAGTTCATGCTGGCCTTGAACTCACAGAGATCTGCCTGCCTATGCCTCCCAAGTGCTGGGATTAAAGGTGTGCGCCACCATGCCTGGCCCCCTCAGATTATTTTTAACAATTCATTTCAAAGCGTATTTTGCCTTAAATCAAACTTTAGGCAGTCAAGTTACTTCTCTGTAGTCTTAAATTGTATTATATAGATTAGTAAATATGTTATTGAAGGAAATATATCTGTGTGTAATATCTATAATATATAACTTAATTTCTGTATTTTCCTATATAACAGATCTCAAGCCTAATTTCTCTAGCATTTTGCTTTAATTGCTTCTTGAAAGTTATCTGAAATTATCTCCTAATCCTGACAGCACTGTAGATTCATGAAATTACTAGTATCAGCAGCCCAGTCCTTATATATTCTGCTTTAATAGGCCTAGAGATCAGACTGGCATTGCTATTATTTTAAAGCTACATAGATTCTATAATATGCATCTATAGTTGCAAAAGACTGCCAGATTATCATAGTATTGTCAAACAAGTGCATTTTAAACTTTTTCTTCATGTCCTTTTTCTCATCTAAGATTTTATTGCATGAAGTTCCCATTGAAGGACAAAAAAAAAAGAGAAAGAAAGTTTTGCTGGAAACCAAACTTCAAGGCAACAGTGAAATAACACAAGGCATTCTGGATTATGTAGTAGAAACTACCAAACCAATTTCTCCTGCAAACCAGGGAATCAGAGGTAGGAAATGTTCCCTTCCTCTTAATCCTAACAGTTTGCTTTCAATATTTAAGAGAAGTTCTTTAAGTATATATTAAAATTATTATTATTATTTTGTCTTTTTAACACAGGGTCTCCCTGTAGCCCCGACTGACCTAAAACTCTCTATGTAGACCAGGCTGGCCTCAATCTCACAGAGATCCACCTGCCTCTGCCCTCTGAGAGCTGGAATTAAAGGCATGTGCCACTATGTCCAGCTTAAAACCAATTTCTTTTTATGTTACTTTCCATTTGAAGAAGTTGGAAAAGACTTAAGAATTTTTTAAAACTATAGTCTAGTTCCTTCAAAAAGTAATCCAAGTATAATTTATTAGCATACATTAATTATACCAAATAATAGGATTGATTATGGTATTTTCATGCATATGATGTACTTTTTCATAGTCACTGCTCCAGCTTGGTGCCCCTCCACTCTGCTGCTGGTTCTTTCTTCCCAATAATAACTAATTTCTATAGAACCTGAAAAATATTTAAAGTAATCACAGTGTTAACAGTTTATTTAATGGAAAAACAATGTTACTTTTGCTAAGTGAAGCTTAATATTTATGGATTAAGAAAAATCTTTAAGTAACCAGAAAGAGTTTTCTTCTTGTTTGATCACAGGAACAAGATCCTTTTCAGTGAACCAAAATGAACTGTAAAAGTATTAATCCTAAAAAATTGAGACCTATTTAAAATATTAAATAATGTTAGGGCTGGAGAGATGGCTCAGCAATTAAGAGCACTGGCTGCTCTTGCAGCGGACCTGGATTCTGTTCCTAGTACCTACATGAGAGTTAACAACTATCTGTAACTTCAGTTCCAAGGGATCTGACGCCCTCTTCTGGCCTCTGCAGGCATTTCACAGCACAGGTATACTTCTATACATACATACAGGTAAAACATTCATACACATAAAATAAAGATAAATTAAGACATATTAGATAATGTATAGCCTAGGCAAGTGATTAAAAATAGTGACCTCGTTTCTCAGGCTGTAGCCTCAAAAAAACAGACAATAGTCAGAAATTATAAACTATCTGCAAGTCAGGCATTATAATTAAAAAGATAAGGACTCAATTAAATAGCATTTGAAAAGAGTTGTTAGTGAGGTAAAGAGTTCTTCCTATTTTTATTTTGAGTATTTAGTCTCTAGACACGATAACTGAACTGTAAGTATGTGCTTCATAACTTTTGAAAGTGCGCTCACTGTATTACTACAGTAGCCTTAAGAATTTTTGTAGGTCAAGACTCTTAAGCATTTTAATTTATCATATTAAGAAGTTCTGCATAA
>NW_008358866.1:8587422-8604807 GCF_000622305.1 Nannospalax galili | reverse complement strand
ATTAGTCTCACAAAGAGAATTTGCCTCCCCAATTATTGGGTTTGCTTTTAATGAAATGGTCTAGAAACAATTTCAGTTTATAAAAAATGCAAGGTTGTCTAGTTATTAAAACATATGAAAAACTGGATGCTGTGTATTTGTCAGTCTTGCCTGCCTCATTCTTTGAGTTTTCTGATAAGTTTTCATCCAGATTTAGCCACTGTTGCCAAATTGATATAGCTTATTAGGGTTTATCATGAAACCAGATTCCTGGGACAGAGTGTGATTAGCCTTGTCACGTACTTAAGTTGAGATAAATGAGTCATAATTTTCTGTAAATTAGGCAACGTACACCAAAGTGGTATGGAAGAGGTATCAGTGATAACAACAATATTCCCTGGCCTGGATGCCTAGATAGTTAACCTTAGGAAGAGTTACAAGTGGATAGGCACCCTGAAACGTATCTAGCAAATTTTGCCCTATATACTTTGATAGTAAAATGTAGTAATATGTTTTCAGACAGCTTTTAATTTAAAAAAATTAAGGGGGAAGTTTTACTTAGCTGAATAGGTTATACTAATGAGCCATACCATATCCTGAATCTCCTACTGTTCAGTTGAGTTTTTATAAAGGTATAAGATTTTTATTTTGTTTTATCTGTTTTGGTGCTGGGGATCAAACTCAAGGATTCATACAAGCTATGCATGCTCTCCATCACTGAGCTATACCCTAGCCCTCTTGAGATACTTTTATGTAGTATGACTCCCTGTATAAGCATCACATGAAACATCACAAATGACTACAGTAGCAGTAGATAAGTATTATATTTTTTACAGGGCTATGTATAGTTTCAAAGCTTTAGCACAGTTATTCATGGAATTCTTGAATTGGTCTTTTGAGTTGGTATGTGGATATTTTTACTTCTGTAATGAAATTATTGACCTGTAATGGAGTTATAGACCTGCTAAGAGCACAAAGTGGACAATTAACAAGGGATAATAACTGGATTAAGCAGGAAAGATCAAGTAGGGACAAGACCTGAAGTCAGATAGAAAAAATAGTACCTGTAAATTTATTAGGATGTTATTCTGTATCTACCACTTATATTTTGTATAAGTGTCCATTTTGTAAAATAATTTTGGGATCTATACTGTAATAGGCCTTAATCCTCACAAAAGAGACTAATATTTTGTTAATAAATAAAACTACTTGAAATCCATTATTTACTGGTCCATAGAGTTATCCCACATAGGAGCTATTCTATTTCTTGGAGTAAGGAAGTTGGAAAGGTTGGTAAACATCATACTCAAGATATGTAAGGATGAGAGAATTTAGAGTGCAAGACAGAGATTATTATTTATAGTGCCCTTACTACCACATTAGGATAAACAGATTGTGAATGGTAGTTATAATACAAAGCAGTAGTTTCTACACCAATCATATTTTAATAAAAACTAAAATTGAGAATCGAAGATTGAATGTTAAGCATTGCTGAACATTTAAGATTTTGAAACTTACATATACCACTTTTCCTCGATGAAATAGATTGTAATAAAATGTTACCACCTTTATTCCAACCAAGTGATGCAATAGGGTTTCTTGACCCTGAAGGATGCCTTGCTGTTGAAGGCTGGTCTCAGTCCTGAGCAAATAGCAATTTTCCTTGCTGTTCATAGGAAGCTTCTCATAAGTTAAAATATGACCCTGAATCTATTAGTTGATTTTCTATATGTTGATCCTATAGTGTCAGAATTACCAGATTTATTTTTAATCAAAAAAAATGTGTGTGTACACACACACATGCATTTGTATGTCTGAGTATAGTCATGCATGAGTGCTGGCACACCTGTAGCACATCACACGTGTAGAAGTCAGAGGACAAACTTGATCAGTCCTTGCCTTCCACCTTGTTTGAGATAGGATTTCTTTGTTAGCAATGACATATGCCAGGCTAGCTGACGCTGAAGCTTCTGGGAATTCTCCCATTTTTGCTTCCCATCTTGCTGTAGGACAGTGGGATTATAGGCACGTACTACTGTGTGCAGTGTTATGTGAGCTCTAGAGATTCAAACCCAGGTCCTCACACTTGTGCAGCAAGCATTTTACACAGAGTCATCTCCCCAGACACCAAAATTACCAGTTTTTATTAGTGCATATAATATGGTTATATATATGGAATTTTTTTTTTGTCTTTTTGAGACAGGGTCTCCTTGTAGCCCTAGCTGTCCTGGAACTCACTATGTAGACCAGGCTGGCCTCTAACTCACAAAGATCTGCCTGCCTCTGCCTCCCAAGTGCTGGGATTAAAGACGTACGCCACCACGCCTAGCTTCATATATATTTTTTAACCTTAAAAAAGCTTTTTGTGTGTTTCTAGATAACAGACCCAAACCCTTGCTTATGTCAGACAAGTGTTTGACACTGAGGGATATCTTCAACCCCTAAAAATTTATTTTCTATTACTGAAAATAATTTATAAGATTAGAAAATCTATTGTTTTTAACCAGATATGGTGGTTGCACCTATAACCCCATCACCTGGGAGGCTGAGGCAGGAGGACCATGAGTTCAAGGCCAGCCTGGGCTACATGTGGAATTCCAGGCCAAAGCTACAATGGGAGACTCTATCTCAACAAAACAAGCAAGCAAAACATTCTCTTAATTTTATCTTTTATCACTTTTTTTATGATTAGGAAAACGAGTGGTACTAATGAAGAAATTTCCCCTGGATGGAGAGAAGATAGGCAGAGAAGCAGCATTATTTATTGTTCCATCAGTTGTCAAAGGTAGCTCCAATTTATCTTGCAAATTTGTATATGCTTTAGATGTTAATTGGAAGTCTATTAGGAATATACATTTATAGTTAGTACTGTAATAGGATTATGCATGTTTTTAAGTTAACAGAAGAAAAACTTACCATAAATGTGTTCATTTCAAAGTAATAGGTAGCTTCTTGGCTGATTAGTAATGTTTTTGTTTCAGTTTTTAAAAGTAAGATGGAGAAGTGAGGAGAGAAGAAATAATTAAAATGAAAAAAATTTTGGCTATAATGGGATTTTTCAAAGGATATGCTAGTAATAGGATAGAAATAGATACATCTTCATTTGAGGCCAAATAATATCAATAGTAGTTCTAAAATACTTTGCCCAGTAGTATTATTAGTAACATTTAGAGAACACAGATCTAATATGAAATTTAATTTGAAGGACATTATGGAATAACAGAAAACAGTTTTGAGTTTCAGTACAGACCCTATAAGCTAATTAATTTTGTGATTTGGGGCAAATCTTTAAGATTTAACTATTTATTTATAAATAGAGACAATATTGTTACCTGCTCCCACTTGGGTCATAGTATGGAAAGAATTTATTGAGACACTCAATATGAAATTACTTTGGAAAGTATAGAGTATTTGGTTTCATGTAAGATAGTTATAATTCTGATGAGAACTTTAATGACCCACCATAGATATCCCATCAACCTGCTTCACGTATTTGCATGTATTTTGTTAGCCAGTTTCTGTGTCCAGCTTTTAAGTTTGAAAGTCTAGCTTTTTTTTTTTTTTTTTTTTTGGTCTTTTTTGGTTTCCCTGTAGCCCCAACTGGCCTGGAACTCACTATGTAGACCAGGCTGGCCTTGGAACTCACAGAGATCTGCCTGCCTCTGCCTCCCAAGTGCTGGGATTAAAGGCCTGGGCCACCATACCCAGTTAAAAGTCCAGCAGTTTGGATGGAATTGGAAATCTTTTTTTTAATTAGATATTTATTTTTATTTTATGTATATGAGTCTTATGGCTGCATGTATGTAAGTGCACCTGTGTCATGCAGTGCCTATGGAGGACAGAAGGGTCTCAGATCCCCTGGAACTGGAGTTATGGATGGTTGTTAATCACCATGTGGTTGCTGGGATTCGAACCCGGGTCTTCTGTAAGAGCAGTCAGTGCTCTTAACTGCTGAGCCATCTCTCTATTGGAAATTTGCAGTGTTACTGAGGAAGAAACAGGAAACAAATTCTGTCATCTTTCACACTTGTAAGTGCTGGGGCCAGTGAGCTGGCCCAACAGGTAAAACTTTGCCACATAAGCCTAACTACCTGAGTTCAGTCCCTGGAACCAACATAAAAAAAGCCAGATGCAGTGGTGTGCATCTGGGATCCCAGCACTCCTACTATGAGATGGTAAAATGGACCAGAAACTCATGGGCCAGCTAACGTGGAGTATGCTACAAGGTGGCAGAAACAAGAAAGACCCTCCCTCAACAAGGTAGAAGGTGAAACCCGACTCCCAAAAGTTTCCCTTGACCTCCATACATGCACTGTAGCACACACATACCCACACTCACACACAGACACACTAAAATTTAAGATTATAAACGTCCATTTACCTAAGTGGACAAAGCCACAAAGCCAAGTATCACTTGAATCCAGCCTTCCAATTCCAAACCCAGAACAGTTTCCATTATATTTCACAAATATTTATAACAGTACTATATATGAAGAACGTATTTGTAAATGTTTACGTAATGGTATAATTCTTCATTTTTCTTTTTCAGATAATACTAAATATACTTACACTCCAGGATGTCCAATTTTTTACTGCTTGCAAGATATTATGAGAATTTGTAGTGAATCCAGTACTCACTTTGCAACACTTACAGCAAGGATGTTAATAGCCTTGGATAAGTAAGAAGTACCATTAAGAATATTTTTAATTAACCATAGTTGAAATTAGTCTGAAAGATGTTTCTGGGGAAAATAATGAAAACAACATTACATTAAGAAGTTGTCAATTTTTCAGTTGATAAGGATGAAAAATTGCCAAAGACTGTCTTGTCTACTTGTAGTAGGTTACTTTCATCTTTCAAAAATAAGCACTGCCCTGGTTTAAGGATCATGATTCTTCTATTACAAAATTAGACGTAGTAGTTACTCCTGTCAGTGAACAAGTCATAGAGCCTGTCTTTTGTGAAATAGCACTTGTCAGTAGTTTAAAATTTAAAAGTACTTCAGTACTTTTTGAAAGTTTTTATGATTATAATGACATATACATACATTTTGCAAAAATTATTTGCTATGTCCTTTTACAAAACTTTTATTAAGTACTTAACACTAATTAAACACTAAAATTATAGAAAAAGTGAGTATTAGAAAGTATCATAAGAGAGTTCTACAGTAGTCTACCTTTTTCATCTTTACTTTTGAACAGGTGTTTCTATTGCCTTTCTTTTCTATTTTGCCAGGTGGTTAGATGAACGACATGCACAGTCTCATTTTATTCCAGCTTTATTCCGACCTTCTCCTCTTGAGAGAATAAAAACTAATGTCATAAATCCTGCATATGCTACTGAATCAGGTCAGACAGAAAACTCACTACACATGGGCTATAGTGCTCTAGAAATAAAGAGTAAAATGTTAGCCCTAGAGAAAGCAGATACCTGCATTTACAACCCTTTGTTTGGATCAGATCTTCAATATACAAATCGGGTAAGAGTTGAATTGGTTACAAAAGACATTTCATTTCAAGTATGGTCATTTTCTTCATAAGAAAGACATACCTGTCATCATTGTCAACATTAAGATAGTTCAGTGCTTTACTTATAGGCATGAAAGTCAAGTATCTGAAGCTTTTAAGGAGTTTTATTTGAAGGCGTTTTCTTTCCCCTTTCTAGGTAGATAAAGTGGTAATAAATCCATACTTTGGTCTAGGAGCTCCAGACTACTCAAAAATCCAAATTCCCAAGCAGGAAAAATGGCAGAGAAGCATGAGCAGTGTCATGGAAGACAAGTACTGTTTTTATTTTACTCTATTTTGCCTGTCTTAAAACTTGTAACTTGTTGTTAAAAGTGTATCTGATCACTAGCTTACAGCTGTGCACTGTTAAGCAGTTTTCATAGATGTATCACATTTGTTTTGAAATAATGTGAATTTCAATGTTTATTATATTTTAAAAATTTCTTTCTGATATTTAGAGAGCGACAGTGGGTAGATGATTTTCCTCTCCATCGAAACGCTTGTGAAGGAGATTCAGAATTACTAAGCCATCTTCTCAGTAAGGGATTTTCAGTAAACCAACTAGATAGTGACCACTGGGCACCCATTCATTATGCATGCTGGTGAGTAGATTACTCGTTTTAGAAAAAAATTGAACACATAGTTATAAATATTAGTGTTTCTTATCAGAAAACTATTCTCATTCCAGACAATTTCAGTACCATGTTTGTCTTCTGAGCTTTTGGTTTTGATCTTTTGATTATTTGCTACTGTTCAGAATTGCCAGATCTGCCCCATGAAAAAAGTACTGTCAGCCTGCTTATTCATTATCAAGTCACTCAAGAAGATAGTTAATAACTAGTTAATGTCACTGAGAACCACACAGTCCATATTCACCCTTGTAGTTACTGTTGTTTTGTATTACGTTAGGTTATTCTTAGACTATAAAATTGACATTTGTTAAGTACATAGGATTTGACTTTGCATCATGTTAGACTAGTATGAAGAAGTCTACCCTTCAAAGAATCACTACCTTCTATTTTATAAGATGTGAGGGCTAGAACAAGATTGGGGTTAGCTCTTGCTATTCATATTCCAATATACTTCTTGGCACTCCTACATAATATTAACACTTCTTAGGCTGAGCTGAGTTCTTAGTGTTCATGGCAGAAGCTAACTGAATGCTATAGCTTATTGTCTTAAAAAGACATAGTCATACCACTTTTCTATAAGAAAATTGCTTTTGGGGGCTGAAGAGCTGGCTCAGCAAATAAGAGCACTGGCTCTTAATTCTAGTTTCAGGGGAATCCAATATTCTCTTCTGACCTCTGCAGCCATTGCATGGCATGGGTGCACTAACACACATGCAGGCAATACAATCATACACATAAAATAAAAATAAATAAAATATTTTTAAAAAAGGAAATCGCTGGCTGGGCGTGGTGGTGCACGCCTTTAATCCCAGCACTTGGGAGGCAGAAGCAGGCAGATCTTTGTAAGTTTGAGGCCAGCCTGGTCTACATAGTGGATTCCAGGACAGCTGGGACTACAGGGAGACCCAAAAAAACCAAAAAAAAAAAAAAAGGAAATTGCTTTTGACCTATTGTTTAGAGCAATTAGCCTTTTTCAATAGTACTATATTGTTTGTTACCTAGTAAGTTCCTACATAGTATCTTTGCTGTGTCACATTGAGCAAGGAACTTTACCTCTTTGCATTTCAGTTTACTTATCTGTATATAAATTACAATACTTAGGGCTGAGAAGAAGGTTGAAGGTAGAAGGCTTGCCAAGTATGTACAAAACCCTGGGTTTAACTTTCCGCACTGCATAAAGTAGCCAGTAGTAATTAGACCTTTTTAGAGTTCTTTCCAATTCAAAATTCTTTTGATTTCTCTGATTCTAGTATTTGTAACAATAAATAGTTGTTTACTATATATGCTTTTTCTGTCTCTAAAAAAATTTTACAAATGTGCTTTTATGCTTTACATTATAAGGGATTTTTATATTTACATTTGGAAAGAATTGCCTTAAATCATCTTTAGTTGATCTAGTAGATTTTTCTTCAGGTAACTAATAATGATTACTTAAAGCTAAAAAGAAGATGTAGAGTGCCTTTCAGTCCCCCCAAATACACCATGGCATTGACAATAATAACAGTGGATCTTAATTTAGGAATTCTGAGTGTAAACTTGACTGTATTTTTTGTTGTTGTTTGGTTGGGTTTTTTGGTTTTTTTGTTTTTTTTTTTGCAGAAGGGGTTATATTCTTCTCTAATAAAGATAATTGTTTTCAGCTACCTATTACATAAAAACAAAAGTATACTGTAACATTTAATGTGCTTTGGGATGTACCTAGGTTTCAGTACCAATGGTTAGTTCCTAAAAGTATAATAATTCACTGTTAAGTTACCTAACATCCTAAAGGTCTGTTTATGTATTTACAAAATGGAGTTTAAAATGGTACTTTTCATAAGATAAAAATAGAAAATGTTGGGACTGGAGACATGGCTTATCAGTTAAGAACACTGGTTGTTCTTGCAGAAGACCTGGGTTCGAATCCCAACACCCGCATGGCAGCTAACAACTGTCTATAACTCCAGTTCCAGGGGATCTGACAGCCTCTTCTGTCCTCCGCACGCATTGCACAACATGGGTGCACTTAACCTACATGCAGGCAATACACATACACATAAAATAAAAAATATTTTAAAAAAATAGAAAATGAGAGCCAGGCATGGTGGCACATGCCTTTAATCCCAGCACTTGGGAGGCAGAGGCAGGTGGATCTCTGTGAGTTCAAGGCCAGCCTGGTCTACATAGTGAGTTCCAGGACAGCTGGGGCTACAGGGAGACCCTGTCTCAAAAAAGACCAAAAAATAGAAAATGCAAATAAAGTAATTGAGAGCACATAGTACATACAATACATGTTGGCTTTGTTTTTAATAAATATAATTAGACTGGGAAGATAGCTCAGTCACATGGCATGTATTTAATATATGAAAGGCTCTGATTCAGTCCTCAGCCAGAAGGAATGAAAGAGGGGAAGGGCAGAGAAGGGGAAAGAAGAAAAAGAATTGTTAAAATGTAAAGAGTTTTCTCCTTTGACAAATTAACCTTCTGACAGCTGAAAATAATGGTCAGTTTAATACGGGAGTAATATAAGTCACTGTGCTGTGTTGTAATCAGGTGCATCATTTGATTGATAGGAATTTGAATACAGAATGGTTTAGGACAGGCAGGGTGGCTCACATTTGTAGTCCTAGCACTTGGGAGGCAGAGGAAGGACCATCACTGCAAGTTTGAAACCAGCCTGGGTCTACATAGCAAGTTCTAGGCCAGCCAGGACTATATAGTGAGATTCTGTCTCAAAAGAAAAAAAAATATTAAATATTTTGTAAAAATCTCATTTTAAGCTGGGCATGGTGGTGCATGCCTATAGTCCCAGCACTTGGGAGGCAGAGGCAGGCGGATCTCTGTGAGTTCAAGGCCAGCCTGGTCTACATAGTGAGTTCCAGGACAGCTGGGGCTGCAGGGAGACCCTGCTTCAAAAAGACAAAAAACAAAAACAAAAACAAAAACAAAAAAAAACACTTAGATTTCATCTAAAATTTGAATTTATAAACATTTCAGATGACTTTTTTAGGTAAGCTTTCTTTTTTTTTTATAGGTATGGAAAAGTTGAGGCCACTCGTATATTATTAGAGAAAGGCAAGTGTAATCCAAACCTTTTAAATGGCCAGCTTAGCTCACCTCTTCATTTTGCTGCTGGAGGAGGACACGCTGAAATAGTACAGATTCTCCTAACCCACCCAGAGATTGACAGAGTAAGTTATTTCCCAGCTTTAGTTTTTAAATGTTCAAATAGTAACTAACAAGTAGTGACATAAAAATGTTTACTTGTATACTTGAGAAGTCAGCTGAAAAGTAAAAACAAATTTTGCTTATAGAGTAATACTTATGAGTTAACTGTACTTTTGACCATAAGTTTTAAATTGCTTTTGTTGTGATAAAGCACATTTCATGTAGTTTGTGATTTTAACCACTTTTACATGTACACTTCATAACATTAAGTACATTCACATTATTATAAACTCATTGCATCTATCCATCTCCATAATGTACATAGATTCATTATATATTGTATTTCCCCAAAAATGTCTGGAAAAAAGAAAACCATTTACCCATTTTCTAGAATTTGTAATAAATATTTCATTAAAGGGAAAATAAAACTGAAAACCTTTCTTATAACTGAACTTTTGAAACCATAATCCTGTTATTACTTTGATTATTACTTTGCCAATTGGCTTTGGCAATTTCTATTTAAGTATAATAAATACAAAGTATGAGTAATATTTACTTAAATATTTGACTAGAGTATTTTTATTGAATAAATAAAAATACTCCCCCAAATTTCCATTTTCAGTATTGATTGAATGATATTTCCTTTAAAACACCATGTATTTATTATATCTTTTTTTTTCTAATCCCTCCCCTATATCTAGCACATAACAGACCAACAAGGAAGATCTCCATTAAATATTTGTGAAGAAAGTAAACAAAATAACTGGATAGAAGCTGCAAAATTGTTGAAGGAAGCCATTAACAAACCAGTAAGAATTATCTTCATTCATAGTTAGAGCCAAATGTTACATTTAAACCGATAGGTAATTTGAATATCTATATTAAGAGTGGAAAGATAAAGTGGTGGTTGACTTCTTTAGTACCATGAAACATGAGTCTTAGAGTTTATATATATATTTAATTTGTTGACATTAGGACATTTGTCCTTATATAACCAAGTGAAACTTGCAAAAATAAATAAAATTTTCAAGACATTTAAAATTAATCTTAATTTCAAAGATATGTATATAACCCAGTGGTAGAGTATATGCTTAGCATGCAAAAGGCCCTAAGTTTAATCCCCTTTACCCCCTCAAATTTCAGTTTTCTAGTATAATCTCAACCTAATCTAATCTCATATAACAAGTATAAAACTATTATGTATATTCTAAGATGCATATCATTGGAAATTTTTGCATTGTGCAAACATCATGGAATATATTTACACAAACATCCATGATTTAGCATACTACATATGTAGGCATTGTGGTATATAGTGCCATATATATGGTATCATTATATATGTGGTTCTGTCATTGACCAAAATGTTACATTATGCATGGCTGTGTTAATTATAAATAGCCCCACTCATTGAAATATATCTCCCTGAACAACATTTTGAATTTGTAAATAGCAGCATTGTACATCATTCATGAAGTCAGTCCCAGCAAGTTAGTGTATAGCAAACTCATTTCCCTCTTCCCAAAAGTGAAATTATAGATGATTTCCTAGCATCGTGTGTTTTGTGTGTGTGAGTATGTACAGTTTTTTTTTGTATTGTAAATGTGATAAAAGGAATCAGGTACTTTAATCCAAAATGAATTAGCCTAGAAATTATTTGGAAGATTAGCTGCAACAATAAAAATCTATTGATAATGCCACAGCTGTCTGGGATTTTCTGAACTGGAGTAAGGAAACTAGCTCAAAATCTCTTTTGTGTGTTTTGTCTGTATGGATGTATGTGTACCATGTATATGCAGTACCTGTAGAGGCCAGAAGAGGGTGTTGGATCCCCTGGAACTGGAGTTAGACAGTTGTTAAGCCACCATATGGATGCTGGGGACCAAACCCAAGTGCTCTTAACCTCTGAGCCCACATGATACATACTTTTTAAAATATGTGTGTGTGTGCCTATGTATATGTATTCAAGTGTGCAGGTGCCCATGGAGGTCAAAAAAGGGTGTTGGGTCCCCTGGAACAAGACTTACAGGCAATTGTGAACCTCCCAATATGGGTGCTGGGAATTGAACTTCAGTATTCTACAAGAATGGCAAACGCCCTTAATACTGAGCCATCGCTTCAGTCTCTTGATGTGTAATTTTTAAACAGCTTCCATGACTTTTTTTTTGTCCTAGTATGAAAAGGTTCGAATTTACAGAATGGATGGATCGTATCGTTCTGTTGAACTGAAGCATGGAAATAATACCACAGTACAGCAGATAATGGAAGGAATGCGTCTCTCTCAAGAAACTCAGCAGTATTTCACTATTTGGATCTGTTCAGAAAACCTTAGTAAGACAGTTTTGAGGGTTTTATTTTATTGTTTAAACTTCATTTTTCCTTTTTGGGAGTGAGTTAGTAAACTTGTATGACATTTATTGTTGACTTTAAAAGTTTAAAATGTTCACACTGCTAAAATAGGTAAACCTGTTGTGCTGGATAGCTTTAGTGTCAACTTGACACACCTGGGTTGAGGGAGCCTCAACTGAGGAATTTCCTGCATTGGACCAGCCTGTGGCCATGTCTGTGGGGGAATTTTCTTGATTGTGAGTGATGTGGGAGGGCCCAACCCACTGTGAGTGGTGCTACCCCTGGGCAGGTGGGCCTATGTTGTATAAGAAAGTAAGTTGACCAAGGGCCAGGGGAGCAAGCCAATAAGCAGTATGCCTCTATGCTATGCTCCAACTCCTGCCCCCAGGTTCCTGCCCTGTGTTCCTTTCTTGGGCTCCCTGATGAACTGTGACTCAGGAGATGTAAGACAACTAAACCCTTTCCTCCCCAAGTCGGTAGTGGTTGGAGTGTTTTGTCACAACAATGGAGAGACAAACTAGAACACCTGTAGACTCCCTCCCCTACTTCATTCAAAACATTTTGAAAGTAGTAAAAACTGGAAGTTTTCTCTGGCAATCCATTTGGTTTGAATCCCATTAAATTAACTTTCATATTACTTGCCTTTGTGTTTTTCTCAAAATTATTGAAATGCTTTTTGTTGTTGTTGTTGTTGGTTGTTTTTCAACAGGGTCTCTCTAGTCACAGCTGACCTGGAAGTCACAATGTGAACAGCTGCCCCCCTGCGCCCCTGCCCCTGCCTCCTCTGCCTCTGCTGGGATTAAAGGCGCACGCTACCATGCCCGGCTAAAATGCTTTTTTTATGTTACTTTTTTTGATCAACCTTTTTATTTAAAAATAAACCCAATGTCACCCTAGATTTGTCCTTCAAAGTTTACTGTAAATACATAAAGGTCTTTACAAATACTAATTCACAGCCCAAGCCCAAGAATACTCTTTTCTTTTTCCTTTTTTTTTTTTTTTTTTGAGATTGGGTCTCATATAATCCAGACTGGCCTCAAACCTACTGAAGGATAACATTGAACTTGTGGTCTTCCTGCTTCTCTCCCCCAGGTGCTGGGTGTGTTCAAGTACCACCACACCTGGCTCCCTAGCACTATTCTTAAAATTATGTTCTTTAAAAACAAGCAGTTATTAGCTGGGCTTGGTGGCGCAAGCCTTTAATCCTGGCATTTGGGAGGCAGAGGCAGGCGTATCTCTGTGAGTTCAAGGCCAGCCTGGTCTACATAGTGAGTTCCAGGACAGCTGGGCTACAGGGAGATCCTGTCTCAAAAAGACCAAAAAAAAAAACAAGCAGTTATCCACAATTTGGGTAGTAAAATATTAAACGTTGATTTAAATTTAGATATTTACACAGTGTCTACTTGGTACTTAGGTATGGATAATTTAATATAAAATTCCTCTACATTGATATAATTGATTTGTTTTTACAGTATCATTTATAAAAGGAAAGCTATCTTTCAGGCCTTCAGCTCAAGCCTTATCATAAACCATTGCAACAAGTTCGTGACTGGCCAGAAATACTTGCTGAATTGACTAATTTGGATCCCCAAAGAGAAACACCACAGCTTTTTCTAAGAAGAGATGTGGGACTTCCTTTAGAAGTTGAGAAAAAGGTTTGCTTAGAAATATTACTTAAAATTGTTTAAACGTACGCAGTCTTTTGGGCTCTCACTGTAGGCAGTAGAGGTCAAATTGTGCTGATTCTATACTAGGAACATTTCTTTCTGTTCAATCATTACATCCCAGTCTTAAGTGTCAGAGTTTTGCTGGGTATACAAACTTTTATTTGGTATTTTTTTTACCCTTTTACTTCTTTTACCTTAAATGATACATTCCCCCCGACCCCTTTTGTGAAAAGAAATAGGGAAGCCATACTAAAGAAAATTAGTGGGCTGAAGAGATGGCTCAGTGGTTAAGAGCCCTGACTGCTCTTGCAGAGGACCTGGGTTCAATTCCCAGCACCCACATGGCAGCTACAAACCGTCCTTAACTCCAGTTCCAGGGAAATCCAAAGCCCTCTTCTGACCTCCGAGGCATTTCACAACATGGGTGCACTCACATACAGGCAGGCAGTACACTCATACACATAAAATAAAAATAATAAAATATTTTTTTAAAAAAAAAGAAAATTAGCAATTGGAGAGATAATTTGTACAGAAAATAAGTTTTTAGACTAGAATGTGTTGTTTAAAGGGCCAGTCAGTTTTATGAATTTCACAGAAGGTATAGGAGAGAGAACAGGAAGAAAAAGACACACAAAACCCTAGGAAGAGAAGAAAACCTTTGCAAAGGGGACTAAGAAAGTTATCGTAAGCAGGAGGATAGTATTCAATCTTGACTTAAACAGATAATTACATTTAAAGTTAAGAACAGAATTTAAATTTGATAGATCTTTTCCAAGCACAAATGTCTGGATTGAATTACTGTAGATTTTAGAGAAAACATAATAATGTCATAAGAAGGATATAGACAAAGAAGGAACCTAAGAGAGAGATTATAACAGACTAGGTGTGATAGTTTCATAGTAGTATCTATGAAAATTGAAAAATAAACACTATCGCCGGGCGTGGTGGTGCACACCTTTGATCCCAGCACTTAGGAGGCAGAGGCAGGCGAATCTTTGTGAGTTCGAGGCCAGCCTGGTCTACGTAGTAAGTTCCAGGACAACTAGGGCTACAAGGAGACCCTGTCTCAAAAAGAAAAAAAAAAAAAAAAGAAAGAAAAAAGAAAAATGAACACTATCTCCGAGATCTGACAATTGTGTTAAAGAAAAATAAATCCAATGTACCTCATAAATATTTATCTAAAGGTATATTAAGCAGACAAGGTTAAGCAAATGTCAGCCCATGGAAATTTCAACAGCTATGTTCAAACTTGGTAGACACTTTTTGTTGGTAATACTGTCTTTATATTATAAAAACAAAGATAATTTTGATCCTCTCTACTAAATATACTGGGAGTTTCATTACATCTTTATGAAATATACCAAACACTAAAGTCTAGATTATTAAACACAAATTAGAATTACATTAATAGGATAAGTGAAAAAAAGCGAAAGAACAGTCATCTCAGTTGTCACAGAAAAGGCATTTGACAAAATCCAGTAACCTTTCATTATAGAAACTCAGAAGACTGGAACTTTCCTCCTGAGATTAGGAACAAGGTAGGATGCCCATTTTCACCATTGCAATTTAACATTCCTGGAAGTTCTAATCAGAGCAATTAGATAAGCAAAAGAAATAGACATCCAAATTAGAAAGGAAAAGGTAAGACTGTTTATTTGCAAATGATACGATCCTATATATAGGAAACCCTAAAAAATCTACAGGAAAGATAGATACTCGACCTAGTAAATTAATTTGGGAAAGTTGCAGGGTATAAGCTCAGCACACAGGTTGTCCTCTGACCTCACATACATTCCTATTCTCAAACATGAACATGTACATGCCCACACACGCACACAGAGTTAAAAAAAAAACTATGAGCCGGGTGTGGTAGTGCATGCCTGTAGTCCCAGCACTTGGGAGGCAGAGGCAGGCAAATCTCTTGAGTTCAAGGCCAGCCTGGTCTACATAGTGAATTCCAGGACAGCTGGGGCTACAGGGAGACCCTGCTTCAAAAAGACAAAAAAAAAAAAATTACCATATGGTCAGCAGTTCTTCTAAGGTGTCTACCTGATAGACTTGAAAACAGGAACTTAGATACTTAAATGTCATTGTTTACTGCATTATTACTCATAATAATCAAGAAATAAAAATAACCTAGGTATTCAGGAAATGATAGGACAAGAAAAATGTAGTGTGTGTGTATGCACACATGATATTCAATGATTGAAATAAATGAGTTTGTGATATTTGTAAGTGAACCTTGAAAATGAATGCTAAATGAGAAAAGACACCAAAGGATAAATACTGTATGATTTGATTTGCATTAATCAATTAGAACAGGCAAATTCATGAAACCAGGAAATATATTAGAAGTTGCCAGAGCTATTGGGGTTGGGTAGATTGGGAGTTTTGTTGTTTGGGTGCTAGGGATCACACCCAAGACCTTGTACCTACTAAGCAGTCACTCTATTAAGATACCTCCAGTCTGAGAAATTAATGATTATAGAGGTTCTGTTTTCAGGATGTGAAATCTTTGGAAATAATGGTGATGTTAGCACAACACTGAAAATATAATTAATGCCATTTGATTGTATACTTATAAATGGTTAAAATGGCAAGTTTTATGTTATATACATTGCCACAATTTTTTAAAATGTATTAGATTTATAAAATACTACAAGTAATCTAAGTATACTTAGTCTGTTTTCTCTGCTCTATAATAGTGTAAAAGTTGTCCAGTATAGCCAGGTGTGGTGGTGCACGCCTTTAATCCGAGCACTTGGGAGGCAGAGGCAGGCAGATCTCTGTGAGTTCAAAGCCAGCCTGGTCTACATAGTGAGTTCCAGGACAGCTGGGGCTACAGGGAGACCCTGTCTCAAAAAAAAAAAAAAAATTTGTATAAATAGAGTATTATAAGGTAAAAGAAATAGACTTACTTTATTGGGTTTGACAAAATCATTTTGCCATAAAGAATTCATGTCTGACTTATATTTGGAAATACTCAGAAACTTTATAATTATTAATTCCAAGTAGAAATATTCTATAGAATAGCATTTCCCAGTCTTATTAATCCTATGGGATGTTTAGAACTTAAGAAAATATTATAATGTACTTGAAAGTGTAGTCTTTTTATTTAAATAAAGTTAAAAATATTTGCCTTGGGCTGGAAAGATGGCTCAGCGGTTAAGAACACTGGTGGTATTCAGTTTCCAGCACCCACATGGCAGCTAACAACCCTCTGCAACTCCAATGCTAGGGGAGTCTACTCCCTCTTCTGGCCTTTTCAGGTACTGCATGCGCATAGTGTACTTGCGTACATGCCGGCAAAATACTCATATACATAAAAGTAAATTAAATTAAAAAAAATTTTTTTAAAGAATGGTGCATTCTCTTAACCACTGGGATGTCTCTCCAGCCTCACTGTTGTGATTTTTGAGACAAGGTGTCACTCCATAGCCCAGGTAAAATATGTGCCTTAAAACTTCCTTATCTAAACTACATTGTTCTTCTAAAAACTGACACATTTTATCTTCCTTGGACTTCACTATTACATTTTATGAAGCATAAATCATAGGAAAATGTCTCATAAATATAAAGATTTAGGTAAGTTTATGCTATAAATTACTCATAGTATAAACCGATGATAATATTAATAGTTGTTAAGTCAAGGGTTAGCAATCTACATACAACCTTTGGCCATATGGTACCTGCTGCCTATTTTTATATAGCCTATAGGCTAAGAACATTAATGATTTTTTTAAGTCAAAAACAATATTTCATGTCATGTGAAAATTGTATGGAATTCAAATTTCAGTGTCTGTACAAAAAGTTGCTGCTTTTATTCTATAGTTGAGTTGAGGGCTTGCAACAGAGATTGTATGGCTCATAAAGCTTAAGACACTGTTGTCTGCCTCTTAGAAGTTTGCCAACTCCTGCTCTAGAGTAGTAATGGCTTATCTCTATACAGTATATAGCTTTGGCTTATTCTACATTGGGTAGGAAAAAATGTACATCTTTAAAAGGAAATTGTAGCTTAATAACAAAATTATGCTTTTTTCTTTTAATAAAGATTGAAGACCCACTAGCTATTCTCATTCTCTTTGATGAAGCCAGATATAATT
>NW_008358866.1:8571281-8587376 GCF_000622305.1 Nannospalax galili | reverse complement strand
TCTACTGTTGCAAATAGTTTATGGGAATTATGAGAGTAAGAAACATAAACAAGGTTTCTTAAAGTAAGTATTTAATAAAATGCATGGTCTTATGAACAAGATTTCTTTTTAACCAATGAAATTTTAAAATATTATTGGACAATGTTTCTATATTGGTAGCCAGACATGGTGGCACCTATTTGTAATCCCAATGAGGCTGAGGCCAGAGTCATGAGTTCCAGACCAGCCTGGGCTATATAGTAAGGCTGTGTTTCAAAATAAAATATTTATACATTAGTTTGAAATTAAATAATAAAAAGCAAATAAAAGAAAAAAATTACTATTAAAGCGTTCTTTTTTGTTGCTAGTAAATATTCCTGAAAGTTTTACTTTTCCCTTGCTATACTTTAATATACTTTACCTTTATAGTTTTTCTTGAATTTGTGTTTCTTTACTGTGTGTTTAAATAAGGTTGCTAAAATATTACTTAATTTAAAAAATTATATAAAGCAGATGTATTTAAAAATTCCACCATAGCCGGGCATGGTGGCGCACACCTTGAATCCCAACACTAGGGAGAGAGAGGCAGGCGGATCTCTGTGAATTCAAGGCCAGCCTGGTCTACATAGTGCGTTCCAGGACATCTGGGGCTACAGGGAGACCCTGTCTCAAAAAGACCGAAAAAAAAAAAAAATTCCGCCATAGAAACTAGTTTCATGTTTAATCCTTGAGAGAAAATACAAAGATTTTAGCACATTTGGACTTTGTTTATTGTGATTTTCTGATTATTGAAAAAGAAAACATTTCTCTAAGGTGCTAATGTTAAGATTGTAGTGCTTTCCCTGAACTCGTAAAATGTTTTAAAACAGTATTTTTCAGCTTAAAATTTCTATTACTTAAAGCCATTTGTGACAGAATTATTACACCTTAGCTACTAAAGATGACTTATTTAAAAGGTGTTGGTATGTGTGCTTACAGTGAAGAAAATCTAAAATCCATTGTACCTATTACTAAACTGAAAAGTAAGGCACCTCACTGGACGAATCGAATACTTCATGAATACAAGGTAAGCTGCTTAATAGAAATAAAAAGACTAGACTATTTGGTGTTTTATTAGTGTTATTAGTGTTTTAAACATGCATTAAATTCTTTTTAAAATTGTTTTTATTTTTATTTTATGTGTATGAGTGTATTACCTGCATGTAAGTGCTTCCCGTGTTGTTCAGTACCTGCAGAGGTCAGAAGAGGGTGCCAGATCCCTTGGAACTGGAGTTATGGACAGTTGTTAGCCACCATGTGGGTGCTGGGAATCAAACCCAGATCCTCGGCACGAATGGCCATTTCTCTTAACCACTGAGCCACCTCTCTAGCCCCCTAAATTCTTAATCTTGGAGTTAAAAATGAGTCTTCTATTTTATAGTGCCTGAAGCTGAAAATAGTAAGATATATTTATTGTTATTAACATGGAGTCTTTTATTGAATACTTTCTATATGCTGAATACTGTGGTAAGAGCTAGAGATAAAACACATAATATACTGTCCTTGCCTGTAAAGCACTTAAATTCCATTAGAATAGACACTTTTGAATTTCACTTAAATTCTATTTAGAATATTAAGACCACAAGAGAAAAAGGACTCTTGGGATAATATACCATAGTTTCATTCTTGTTTGAAGACAGTCTTGATTTTAGAAATTGCTTAGTTGACCTCTTTGAATTATGAAAGGTATAATTCTCCCTTCACATCTTTTATTTTTATTCTACTTTGTTTTCAGAATCTTAGTACAAGTGAGGGTGTCAGTAAGGAAATGCATCACCTGCAGCGCATGTTCTTACAGAACTGTTGGGAAATTCCGACATATGGAGCAGCTTTTTTCACAGGACAGATATTTACAAAGGCAAGCCCCAGCAATCATAAAGTCATCCCTGTGTACGTAGGAGTGAATATAAAGGGACTTCATCTTCTCAACCTGGAAACTAAGGTAGCTTTTCAGCTATTTTTGAATAGTCTATTATATAATATCTAAAATAGCAGTGCCATCCTCCATGAATAATCTAGAAATGACATATATACAAGGACTATTCATGTCATTTTCATTTCTTTCAAAAGATAAGGTACAATATTAAGTAGCTTTCAGTAAAGGACACATTAATTATAAATTTTTGCATTTCAGAATACCTTTCATCCATACAATAGAATAAATAGTATTTTGTAGAATGACTTATTTACAAGTTATATTTAGTGAGAAGGGTACTGAATTTTATGCAATATACTAATATTAGTGTAGAAATGGGAGGAATTGAAGACTGTCTTTACATAAATACAGATTGCATACAAATGTATAAAAAAAATCCGCCAGGCAAGGTGGTGTATGCCTTTAATCCCAGCACTTGGGAGGCAGAGGCAGGCAGATCTGTGAGTTCGAGGCCAGCCTGGTCTACATAGTGAGTTCCAAGCCAGCTGGGGCTACAGGGAGACCCTGTCTCAAAAATATTTTTTTTTTAAATCCACTGAAGCCTTAAAAGAAGTGAATCATGTTCTTGGGAACTTAAAAGGGAGGGTTTTTACCTATGTACCTGTTTCAGTTCAGGCTGCTGTAACAAAGACAGCCAGGCGCGTTGGCATGTGCCTTTAAACCTTATCCCTCTGAACGAGGCGGGCAGATCTATGGGAGTTCCAGGCCAGTCTGGTCTACATAATTCCAGGACTACATCGTGAGACCCTTTTAAAAAAAAATGTACCATAGACTTGGTGACTTTTAAACATTAGAAGTTTAGGGCACCAGCATTGTCAAGTTTCGGGGAGGGCAGCCTTCTAGATTATAGGCTGCTGGCTTTTGTTGTTCCTTACATGGAGGGAAAGTAAGGTGTGGTCTTCTTTTTGCTGTTCCCAGCTAACCTTCTTCTCAACTGTTATTATGATTGTTTATGAGTGCCCTCACTGAGCGTCTTGCCAATTGTAGGTTTTACCTCCTAGGGAGGGCTGCTTTTTCCTCCGGGGCAGATTGATCATATAAAATGACTATGTGGACACTGACTCTTCATATTATTTGGAGTTTCTTAAGAATTCCTTCTCTACCACATTTTCCTTTAACAGCAGATTTTTATTTATTTATTTATTTTTGATCTTTTTTGAGACAGGGTCTCCCTGTAGCCCGAGCTGTCCTGGAACTTACTGTGTAGACCAGGCTGGCCTTGAACTCAGAGATCCGCCTGCCTCTGCCTCCCAAGTGCTGGGACTACAGGTGTGCGCCACCACGCCTGGTCAGATTTTTATTTTTAATGGGGTCAGTAATACTTTTATTGGAAATCTGATCTCCATAGAATTGAGAACTACTATAGTAGACCACTTTTGTGTTTTCTCTTTCTGGGTGTTTGTTTGTTTGTTTGTTTTTGAGACAGGGTCTCCTTGTAGCCCCAGCTGTCCTGGAACTCACTATGTAGATCAGACTGGCCTCGAACTCACAGAGATCTGCCTGCCTCTGCCTCCATAGCACTGGGACTAAAGGTATGTGCCACCACACCTGGCATGTTTTCTGTTTTTGAAGCTATATTACAGGACTGCTTTCTGGCTTATTTTGAATTTCAAGTGACTAAAAGTCTAGTCATTTTAAGGTATTACTGTGTTTTGACTGGTTTCAGTCTGTACCTAAGTAGATAGCATATCCTATAAAGTTAGGTTTTATAACATGAATGTAAATAGCTCATTTTAAACAGATTTTATTAGTTTTTGTATGTAACATACATTCATGTAAATGAACTATATTCTGTTTCATTTACAGAACCTCACCTTAAAAATACCCTAAACCATTATCCTTTGGCATGTCTTTAACTTATTATTTACAGTTAACATTCTAAAAATTGCCATTCATAGATAGCTAATGTTCTTAAACATAGCTGTTTTGAAGAATAGCATGAACATGTTCTTTGTATCTGTATACACCTTCTTCATATATATGTGTATATATGTATTATGTATTTAATGCAATAAAATGCACATTATTTTGTAATTACTACGAAAGAATAATTACAAATAAGAATATCTTTAAATAGCCAGGTGTGGTGGTGCATGCCTTTAATCCCAGCATTCAGGAGGCAGAGGCAGGCAGATCTTTGTGAGTCTGAGGCCAGCCTGGTCTACAAAGTGAGTTCCAGGCTGGCTGGGGCTACAGGGAGACCCTGTCTCAAAAAGACCAAAAAAAAGAATATCTTAAAAGAAAGCGGGGATGGAGAGATGGCTCAGCAGTTAAGAGCACTGGCTGCTCTTGCAGAAGAATGGGATTTGGTTCCCAGCACCCACATGGTGGCCAACAACTGTCTGTAATTCCAGTTC
Organism: Nannospalax galili; assembly: GCF_000622305.1. NCBI lineage: Eukaryota > Metazoa > Chordata > Mammalia > Rodentia > Spalacidae > Nannospalax > Nannospalax galili. The sequence goes on along the minus strand of NW_008358866.1, from coordinate 8,583,065 downwards.
CAGGAGATTTGATGTACTGGAACCTATATGGGCATTGCACAACATGGGTGCACTTACATAGATATATGTAAAGCAGTCCATACACATAAAATACAAATAAATTTTTAAAAATAGAAGAAAGGAATTTCAATCCACTTATCATAAAGAATAATAAAAGTTTAGTTGGGTGTGGTGGAACACACCTTTAATCCCAGCACTTGGGAAGCAGAGGCAGGCGGATCTTTGTGAGTTCGAGGCTAGCCTGGTCTACATAGTGAGTTCCAGGACAGCCTGGGCTACAGGGAGACCCTGTCTCAAAAAAAAAAAAAAAAAAAAAAAAAAAGTTTAAGATTGGTCGGCATGCTGATTATCCTGAGTTGATCACTAATCAATGTATATATGAATGAGAACATCATTTCACACCTCATAGATATACAAATACTATGTGTCAAAAAAATAAACATTTAAAAATAATTAAAATGTAGCTGGCCATGGTGGTGCACACATTTAATCCTAGCACTTGGGAGGCAGAGGCAGAGGCAGGCGAATCTCTGTCAGATCAAGGCCAACTTGGTCTACATTGCAAGTTCCAGGCCAACTAGGGCTACAGGGAGACAAAAACAAAACAAATAATAACTTGAATGCCTACTTAAATGTAACATTGTTAGGAGAATGTATGAGTAGCTTACTCTAGTTGGGTTTTTAAATAGTTCTGTTGAACTTATGAAAGATATATTACTAAGCTTTGTTTTTCTTTTTTCTACAATAAATATTAATGTTTGAGTGTATTTATGTTCAGTGTAATGAAATTGCTGAAATCTTCCTGTTAACCCCATTGCATAAATTTCAGATTTGAAAGCATTTTGTATATATTTGAAAGAAAGATACTAAATGCATTAATATAATTATTATTATTATTATTATTATTTTGTCTTTTTTTGAGACAGGATCTCCCTGTAGCCCCAGCTGTCCTGGAACTCACTACGTAGACCAGGCTGGCCTTGAACTCACAGAGATCTACCTGCCTCTGCCTCCCAGTGCTGGGATTAAAGGCATGTGCAACCACATCTGGCTTTAATACAATTATTTTTAACCTAAAGAAAATAAAACTTGTCCTGTGATCCCTAAGGTCACTAAGAAAGAGCATCTCTAAAAATATTTGTTGATCAGATACAAAGACAGTCATTGCTCATGGTAGTCCTATAGGAATCTGCCTTCTAGGTTCAGTCTGCTGGCTATGTGAGGTTAGTGTGGGTGATATTGAATAGACATTAAAAATAATATTCAAGGGGCGAGAGATGGCTCAGTGGTTAAGAGCACTGACTGCTCTTGCAGAGGACCAGGGTTTGATTGCCAGCACCCACATGGTGACTATGAACCATCCTTAACTCTAGTTCCAGGGGAATCCGATGCCCTCTTCTGACCTCTGAGGCATTGCATGACATGGGTACACTCACATACATCCAGGCAATAGACTCATACACATAAAATAAAAGTAATAAATAAAATATTTAAAAATAATATTCAAAACTTATATTTAATGACTGGATAAATGTATACAGTAAGAGTACATAAATGTTGTGTTTCTTGTTTGGGAGTTTTAGAGACAGGGTCTCATGTAGCTTAGGCTGGCTTCCAACTCACTGTGTAGCCAAGGATGACCTTGAGCATCTAATTATTCTGCCTCTACCTTCCAAGTGCTAGGATCACAGGCATATAGCATCATGCCTCACTGTGTTGCTTCTACAGTCTGTTTTAATATAATTTCTAATTATGTTGCAGGCTTTACTCATCAGTCTTAAGTATTGCTGTTTTACATGGCAATTAGGAGATGCTGGTACTTGTTTTCAGATCCATAGTATGGAAAATAAAATGAGCTTTATAGTACACACAAAACAGGTAAAGTGTTTATAATTCTTTTGGACTAATACTACAGTTTTAGTAAAGTTCTTCTTTCAAATGACAATCCATTTAACTTCCACATAAACCTCTGTTCTTCAATGAAGTTTAAATATTTAAGACCAAGGGGAAAAGTGGAATGCCTTTTCCAAGTATAGGAAGTTAGAATCTGATAGACTAATATATTTCTGTTTTGAAACAGTTAAGCTCCTTATGCCATTTCATTTAATTCTGATTAGTTATTCCTAGATTTTTCTGACAGTTCTTCCCTTTTCTTGACCACATCCTATTTGAACCACTAGTTATATTCAACAGGACACTTCTTAATTTCTTCAAAATCCAGAGTACATTCCTCCTTTGTGCCAAATTTCATGACAGGCTATCTCCTAATAAAGTTCTCTTTCAAATAGTTATGAAACTGCCAGGTACTATGTATGTCTTTCGAACTTTTCTGCATGTTTAATATTTACGTTAACATACGTTTTACCTTTTAGGCTGGTCTTGTTGTAAAACTGCTAATGAAGTTAAATGGACAGTTGATGCCCACTGAAAGAAATTCGTGAAGGAAAGTAGCTGGTACTCAAGCCACCTCATTTTGTAATGCAGAGTTTTTTCCATGAAAGATTTCTTAAAAAGTTACTATTAACAAGGCATTTAGTATCTTGTAATATATATGTATGCTATTACATACACTGTACAGAATCTGTACTTATGTTTGGTGTGGAATATACCAATTAGTTTTATATGATATGCTCATGAGCTATTCTAATTTTTGAGAGAAACACATAAACATAGAGAGTGACAGTCTGTATCATATTAGACAAAATAGTAAGCTTTATAAAGTTATTTTGATAAATGGTAAAGAATTTAGAATAGAATGTGATGAAATTAAGAATATAGCTTTGATATATCTGTGTTAATTCAAAATATACTGAAAATGAACATGATTTGAATAAAATGTATTTTCTACTTGGATCTGATACTTAAAACTTTTTTTCTGTAATCCACAAACATGTCTCAATATGTTTTAAAAATCTTTGTTAAAGAATATGTATAACACAAGATAGTTTTTCTCCCGGTATTCCTGCTAAGCCCCTTGTGACTTTACCTCAGTGTCTCTTAATGTTGAAAGTTTCAGAAGCTCAATCACCACATTCAGTCTCTGGAGGTAACAAGGACTAGAAATACTTTCTTAATTTTTCAAAAATCTCAGACCTCATTAGGAACTTATATTGAGAAATTATACCACTGGTTGATATACAAGCACACATGCACATACTAATTTAATGTAACAATCTCTAGATGCCAGGAGGCAGATTTGTTAAATGCATGCTATATTTTTGTAACTTGACTTAATGGCCTATTTATATTGCCTTTACATTATAGGAATCAATACCAAATGTCTGGTTGTTAATATCATTTAGGGGAATATTGGTATCATAAAGGAGGAACAAACTTGATTAATGTACTTTTTATATAGTCTTTCCAACCTAGTAGACGCATATGTTCTCAATTTCAGAGATGTATTGATCATAACATCCTACAGATTGCAGATAATTTTTATATATTATTTTCTGTTCTTCACATTAATAATATTTTAGTGGTCTATGTCTTATGAAAATTAAGTTACATGGTTAAGTTTTATCTTTAGTTTTAAAAAGCCTGTTTTATCTTTAGTTCTGTGCTAGACATGCTTGATTCTGTATAAATTTTGGTCAGTTTCGTCCCTTTCATGCCTCACTGTTAGCAAATATGCTCGAGTCTGAAATTAAAACTTCAGCCTCAGTCTTCTTCTGAATTCTAGATCTTATTCCAAGTTCCTGTTATTGTGGCTTCATTTACATGGCCTACAAGCAATTTCAGTTGTATCATACCTGGAAGCAGAATTTGTTTCCTCCTTTCCTGCTGTATTTCCTGTTTGGTTAATGACATTGCCAAATTACATCCATTTGCTCAACCTGGAAGTCTTAATTAAAGTGGTCTTCAGCTTTCTCTTCTCTTACTGTATCCATTCTGTTGCTCATATGCAGTCAGGTGTCTTAAGAGTCCTTTCCCATTCCTTTCTGCCTGTACTGCAGCTACCCTAGATGAAGTGCTTGCCATCATTTCCTCAGCTGATAGCCTGACACAGGCTCACTACTCTGCCTATCTACCACACTGATGCCAAGTTTACCTTATTAGTCTGACTACTGTTTCATTGCTCTGCAAAAGCTTCATGATCCATGCTTTAGTCAGGGTTCTCTAGAATATAAATATTATAAAAAGATTTATAGATTGACTTAACACAAAGAGTTGGGTAGTCTAAAACTGGTTGCACACTGGAGAGGCTGAGAGCCCAATAGCTATTTAGTCCATAAAGCTAGCTGCCTCAGGAGTCCCAATATAGTGATGAAAGCCTAGAGGATTCCTGTAGGTCTTTAGTTCACATTGGAAGGCCACAGGAACTGTGTGTTATGGTGTCAGTGAAGGATCATAGCAGTAGCAGTGGCAGCAACAATAAGATAGCTGCAGTCACCAGCAAGAAGTGAGCAGGCAAGCAAGTAGCACTGTTTTCCCACTGCCCTCTTTCTATCTAGGCCTTCCACCATTGGAGAAGATCTTCTTCCCTCTTAGTCCTTCGGTAAATGCCCTTGAAGATCCACCCAGAATTGCGGTTCTTCATTGATTCCAGATCCAGTAAATTTCATATCCAGTTGACAATCTAGAGTAGCCATCACAAGTCATTATGTGTAGAATTAAGTTCCAGATTCCTCAATATTGAACACAGGCCTTTTTTTTATTAATTAAATTTGTTCTTTGGCAGGAATGTATTCTGATAATTCTTGTTCCTCACCCTCCATAATCTACCTCACACTCCTGTCAATTCCTCCTCCTCACTACAGGTCCCTTTCCCATATTCATGTCTTTTTGTTTTGTGACTAACTAGTTTTTAATCAGGGCTGTCTATGTGACCATAGGTGTGGAACTATCCAGTGGATCCTGGTGGCCTCATCAGTGGGTTCACATCTAAAGATAAAAACTCTGCTCCCTCCAATCCTTCAGTAGCCAATCATTTGGCAAAAAGAGGTAGGACTCCCTGTCTTTATCTGGTTTTGGAATTAGAGTAATACTGGCTTCATTAAAGGAGCTTTGTAATATTCCTTCTATTTCTATTTTAGGGACTAATTTGAGAAGCATTAGTTGTAATTCTTCCCTAAGGGTCTGGTAAAATTCTGCTGTAATTCCATCTGGACCTAGTTTTTTTTAGTTAGGAATTTTTTGTTTGTTACTGCTTCAGTCTTCTTGCTTGTTATAGATCTATTTAAATTATTGATCATGTCTTGATTTAACTTTGGTGGGTCAGATGAATCTACAAATTCATCCATTTCTTTTAGCCTTTCCAGCTTATTGGAATACAGGTTTTTTTTTTAAGTATGCCCTTATGATTTTTTTGAATTTCTTTGATACTTGTTTTGATGATTCCTAGTTTATCTCTAATAAATTTGGGTCTTATCACCTTCTTTTGGTTAATTTGGCCAAAGGTTTTGTCAATCTGTTTCTTTTCAAACAACCAAATCTTCATTTCATTAATTCTTTGTATTTTGTTATTTCCATTCCATTAGTTTTTGCCTTTATTTTTTTCTCCATCTACTGCTTTTGAGTTTGATTTGTTCTTGTTTTTCCAAACTCTTTTAAGTTGCATCATTATTTGAGTTCTCTATAATTTTTAATGTAGGCACCTTGAGCTATAAACTTCCCTCCGTAGGGCTGTTTTCATTGTAATCCCAAGGGTTTTGGTATGTTGTGTTTTCATTTCCATTTACTTCAAGGTACTTAGTTCATGATTTCTCCAGTGGCTCATTCATCATTCAGTAGTGTGCTGCTTAATCTCCATGAGTTTGAGTATTTTCTGTAGTTTCTTTAGTTTATCCTTTTCTTTGATAGGAACTCTTATCCAGTTCTACCTTTTCTTCAAACTCTGATACTTTGTCTTCCACACAGTCCATTCTGTTGGTGAGTCTTTCCACTGAGCTTTTTATTAGACTTACTGAATTTTTGTTCCTAGCTTCATTTCAGTTTAGGTTTTTCTCTATATTTCTCTTTGTTGAATTCTATTTTCATGTCATGAATTGTCCTCCTTGTTTCATTCAATTGTTGTGTCTTATTTGACCTTCTATCAGGAGTTTACTCCTGTATTCTTTTAAGATCTTTTGGGTGTTTAGTCATGTCCTCTGAATTCCTTGAACTCACTAATCATGTCTATAATTGTTCTTTTCAATTTTGTATCTTGAGTTTTGTCAAAGTTCTCATTGGAGAACATTTCTGTGGACTTGGTGATTTCTAAATAGGACAAATGGTCCTGATTTTTTGTATTGTTCATCTTTCTGTGATGGGACCTCATTGTCTGGAGTTAGGATCATTGATTATGTTTTTTGATAAGAGTTTCTGGACCCCCTGTTTTGAGTGGGCGTTTGAATCTGTATTTACTGTTAACCTGAATTGGCTAGTTTTGGATCAGCTAGGAGGTGCTTAAAGCTCAATTTTAAAGTCACTCAGTGCTAATTTATGAATAGGTAGCTGAAGTGATTCCAGTTCAGGTAGGGAAATGCATGGCCTCTGACCTCACCAGTTTGTGCTTTGTGAGTCGGCACAGATAAGGGCTTGTTGTGGAGTTGGTAGGCTGCAGCCTCTGCCATGGGGAGCAGGCAGGTCCTCTGTAGCAGGTCTTGAGGTGGCAGGGTTTTGGTATGTTGAAGATACACGTGACAATAGCCTTAGGAGTTGGTGGGCATTTCAGGTGAGTGATGAGACAGTGGGGATAAAGTTAGCTACAGTAGTAGAGATGTAGGCTCTGGTGGGGGGACAAGGGGTTGCTAGGGGCTTCACAAGGGTCCTGACACATTGAGTGCCAATGTGTAGAGGGAGTGGTACATGTCCTGATATAATGGAATTAGGGTGCCAGGAAGAAGGTAAGCGGAGCCACTTTTCTGTGGCACAAGCAGATGCTTCCTGCAAGTCCTCAGCAGGCTTAGAACACCAGAGGGATAGGGAAATGAGGGCTCTACTTGTGGAGCGAGCAGGTGTTTGTACAGGTCCTCAGGTGGTAGGGACGGAGTGCTGGAAGGCAGAGTACATGAGGGCTCTACCTGTGAAACAAGCATGAGGTTCTTCATCTTAGGCACTTCAAGAGGTTCTTACAATGGTAGGCTTCCAATGCCAGTGGGTGGGGAAGATGACCCATCTACCTGCAGATGAACAGGCAGTTGATGCAGGTCCTGAGATAAAGTTGGAATGCCCAAGGGAGGAGACAGTAAGGGCCTAACCTGCAAAGCAGGCAAAGCAGCGAGAGTCCAAGGAAGGTAGGGTTAGAGTACACTAACCACCATGCCCAGCTTCCAACCACTTTAATGAACCCTTAATGTTTGTCAGACACAATATGTGTACTGAGACTTTTCTTTAATAGTTGTATAAATTTCAGTGTTTTATATTGTCCCAGCAGTCCAGTAAGGACAATAAAGTCCATGCCTTTGGGGAACAGAACCTAGCAAGGGAGACAACAAAACTTATGTAAATACCTAGTTTAAAATTCAGTTAATTGAAGGCTGAGGAGAGCCTTTCCTGAGGAAGTAGCTGGTATTTGACTTGGCAGCCCAGGTATAAACAGGAGGAAACTCTGTGAAGACAGGAGATCAGAAAAGGAAATGGGAGAGGTTTGACCCCAGGATAGTCCTGCAGAAGTGATAGAATTATAATTGTCTTGTGTTTAGCTAAAATACAGATTCAAATGATTGCTTATCCAGATTTCAACAAATGAATTTTCATTGTAGAAATAAAACCAGGATATCTGACGCTATATATGATAGTGTTTTAGAGAAAAACTTACTGAAGAACTATAAGGTTAAGAATTACCTGAAAAACTCGCATATAGAAATATTCAACAAAATAAAACACTGCATTTCTTGACCAAATTTTATAGAATTACATCAATAAAATTATATTTCATTTGATCCTGAAGAACTCAGTAGCAACAAAACAAACCCTCTGTAATTGGAAGAATTTGATGACTGCAAGAAGTAATCCATTTACCAGGAATGGTGGTGGTGCATGCCTTTAATCCCAGTACTCAGGAGTCAGAGGCAAGCAGATTCATGGGATTTTGAGGTCAACATAGTCTACATAGCAAGTTCCAAGCCAGCTACTGTTACACAGTGAGACCCTGTCTAAAAAACAAAACAAATGTGGGCACGGGCATGGTGGTACATACTTGTAATTTTTTTTTTTTTTTTTTTTTTTTGTCTTTTTTGAGACAGGGTCTCCCTGCAGCCCCAGCTGGCCTGGAACTCCCTATATAGACCAGGCTGGCCTTGAACTCAGAGATCCACCAGCCTCTGCCTCCCGAGTGCTGGGACTAAAAGTATGGGCCACCACACCTGGCCATACTTGTAATCTGAATACTTGGGAAGTAAAGGCAGGAAGATCAAAACTTAGTGTTGGGAACTGGAGAGATGGCTCAGAGGTTAAGAGCACTGGTTGCTCCTGGAGAGGACCTGGATTGAGTTCCCAGCACCCATATGGCAACCAACAACTGTCCCTAACTCCAGTTCCAGAGCATCTGACCCCCTTTTCTGGCTTCCACAGGCATTGTACACATGGGTGCACTTAAATACATGCAGGCAAAATACTCATCCACATTAGATAGATAGTTAGATGATTGATAGATAGATAGTTCAGTGTCATCCTTGCTATATAGTGAGTTTGAAGCCAGCCTGGATCACATGAGGCCCTGCTTTAAAAAAAAAAAAAAAGAGGGCTAAAGAGATGGCTCAGCAGTTAAAAGCACTGACTACTCTTGCAGAGGACCTGGGTTTGAGTCCCAGTACCCACATGGTGGCCAAGAACTATCCTTAACTCCAGTTCCAAGGGGATCTGACGCCCTCTTCTGACCTCCACGGGCATTGCATGACACAGGTACACTCACTATACATGCAGGCACTTATACACATAAAATAAAAACAATAAATTTTTTTTAAAAAGGAAGCTTCTAATAATTACAGAAAAAATGAAAGTGGGAAAAAATATGAATTGTGTTCTAGTTTGCTTTTTGTTACCATGATTTAAAAAAAAAAAAAACACTAACCAAGGGCTGGAGAGATGGCTCAGCGGTTAAGAGCAGTGAATGCTCTTGCAGAGGATCCGTGTTTGATTCCCAGCACCCACATGACAGCTAAGAATCGTCCTTAGCTCCAGTTCCAGCAAAATCCAACACGCTCTTCTGACCGCCTTGGCATTGTGCCACACAGGCACACTCACATACTTGCAGGCAATACACTCAATACACATATAAATAAGAAAAAAAAAATTTTTTTTTTTTTTTGGTCTTTTTGAGACAGGGTTTCTTTGTAGCCCCAGCTGTCCTGGAACTTACTATGTAGACCAGGCTGGCCTTGAACTCATAGAGATCTGCCTGCCTCTGCCTCCCAAGTGCTGGGATTAAAAGCGTGTGCTATCACATCCCAGCAGAAATATTTTTTAAAAGAACTAACCAAAACCAACTTGAGGAAGAAAAGGTTTATTTGGCTTACACTTCCATGTTATAGTTCATCAATGAAGGAAGTCAGGGCAGCTCAAGTAGGAACCTGGAGGCAGGAACTGAAGCAGAGACCTTGAGGAACACTGCTTGCTGGTATATTTCCTCTGACTTGCTCAGCTACCCTTCTTATACAGCCCAAGTGTGTGTGTGTGTGTGTGTATGTGTGTGTATGTGTGTGTGTGTGTACACTTGCAGAAGCAGAGCCAACCTACGTCAGTTAACAATTAAGAAAATGCCTCACAGATAATGCCCACAAACCAATCTGATGAAGGAAGTTTCTCAGTTGAGGCTCCCTCTTTCCAAGTGTGTCAAGTTTACGTCAAGTTGACAAAACTAACCACACATTGTTCTTGCTGGTGTTTTTGCATTGTGTAGGAAACTGATTAAGAATTGGTCTAGAGTGATGGCTCAGCTGTTAAGAGCACTAGCTGCTCTTGCAGATGACATGGATTTAGTTTCTAACACCCACATGGCAGCTAACAGCTGTCCTTAACTCTAGTTTCTAGGGGAATCCAATTGATGCTCTCTTTTGACCTTTCCCGGCATTGCAGGACATGGGTGTATATTTTCAGCATCAATGGAGAGAGAGAGAGAGAGAGAGAGAGAGAGACTCATACACATTAAAAATAAAAACTAAAATTTTAACAAAAAGTATCTGTGGCAGTACGATTTTCATTTAATGTTAGTATTCATAGTGTCAGAATGCCTGGTTTCAGACATCTGTGGTATATGGAGTTTCCTGTAATATTTAGAGAGGCAGGGATAGGAAGACTGAAAAGGCCCAAAGATAGAACAGGAGTCCTTAGAGGCCAGAATATTTCACAGGCAAAGAACTACCTTTCAATCATTGTAGAATATAGGTGGAAAAAAATTTTTGGAAAAAAAAAGAAAAACCCAACAGTTTCAATGATGTTAATTACTGTGGTAAAAGGAAGCAGTGGGCTGTTCCAGAAGAATGTCTTGATACCTGGGTAGTTAGGAATGTTTTTATTCATTGTTTAATTATATCCTGCCCTCAAAATAATGCTTACTACATAGGTGGCATTGTTTGAAGCACTTTTTAGGCATAGTCACCTACTCCACAACAACCACTGAGGCAGGTACTGTTCCCATTTTACAGGAAAAGAAAAAGTAGCTTGACAAGAAGTTAATAAAAATGGTGACGTGATCTTCATATTTGGGTAGTCTGGCTCAGAGTATAAATGAATCAAAAACATGATGTACGGTATAAGATTCATTTTATACATTTTAGAAGCCAAAGTTCATGACAGTAATTTGTTTTGACTTTTGCATATTGTGTAACTTTGAATACAGTTGTATGCGGAGAGACTGTTAGTTATTCATGGTCCCCAAACTAGTAAGTAGGACAGTCAGAATCTGGTAGTTTGACTCATGAATTCAGGCGTTACGGAAATAATCAGAGATCAACAGCTAAAATCAGGTGAGGAGAGGGAGTTTAATTTGATGCTAGCAGGACTGACACCATGAATCAAAGGAGTCAGACCCCCTGTTCAAGTTTTCAGGGGTTTTATACTCGTGAGGAATGCAAGCAAAATGTACAAAGCATATACATGGTAATTAAGTAAGGTAACAGAGGGCTGCAAAGGTAGTAGAAATGCAAAGGTTACAGGAATGCAAAAGCCTTAGGCAACAAAGATTTCTATACAGGAATGAGATAGCTTTGGCAAAAAAAGACTTCTGGATAACCGTACCGGGGGTAGGGGAAGATTCTTGTTCATGTCCCCATTTCTATCTAGGCTTGCCCTGCTCCAGAGTTCTTAATTACCATCACATTGTTAAAGCTTTTGGCAATTAATATGTGCTTCTATTTCTTCACTATTTCCCTCCTCTTCATTGACATAATCCCTTATGTTTATTCTAGAGGAACCCTGTGATATTCTTGACAAATCATCTGGAGTCTGATGGCTTCTACTTGGTTTTTGATAAATTTACTGAGAATATTTATTATACATGGCCCTATCAGAAGGATTAATAGAATCAGGACTACGTCCTGTAAATGGGGCCAGCCAGGGACCCCGAGTTTTCCAGGTATTCTTCCAGAAAGACTCATTTCCCTCTTCTCCAGCCTTTATTTTTTTTAGCAGTTGCTTTGCATTCTAACTATAACAGATTGATTTGCATAAGAACAGCACAAATACCTTCCTTTCTGATGGTTCTGGCATCTCTATTCTCAGGGATAAGTTTACTGGCAGATCTAAGGAAATTTCCAGCTCCCATTTCAGAAAGAAACTGTTCATTTTCTTTTGGAGTCTTTAAAACTGTCTAATTTTTACCTTTTATTTTTATTACTTTTGAAGAGGTAACCCAATTTGCCC
>NW_008358866.1:8564967-8571262 GCF_000622305.1 Nannospalax galili | reverse complement strand
CAGGACGCAGACTGCTCTGGCTTCTTCCATGCTGAACAGGGACACAGGGTGTGGCAATTGGGGTACCCCTTCAGTGGGTCTATTTAAAAGACTCCCAAATTGCATAAGTTTTAACTGTAGGGAGAAAAGAAAGTCCTTGACCAATGCCAGGGAGATATGAAGAAGTAAAAGCAAGAATAGTTGAAGAGTCAAAATGCAAGAGTCAGAATACACTGACTCCATTTTGGCTAGCTGTTTCAGGCAAGCCTGGGCATGCCCAGGCATGATGTAAATCTCCAGTTGCTACCCCCTCCCCCAAAGCCATAGATTAAGCAAGCCCAGGCACTTAAAAGCCTTATAAGGTAGAAACAGAAACTTCTGGCCCTACAGATAACAGCACATTCCAATGCCCTAAAGACAGCCCCTACCAATAAGAATCCTCCCTGTACTCAGAACATAGGACCATCCAATCATTTTAAAGTGCATCTGGCATGTGCACGCTTCAGCAAAACTACCTATAAAAAGCTTGCCCCACCCTGTTCGGGGCTCTCAGTATGGATCCGCTGAATCAGTGAAATCTGAGGGCCCGAGCTTAAGCCGGAATAAAGGCTCTTTGCTGTTGCATATGCTCTGGACTCCTTGGTGGTCATTGGGGGTCACAAGAGCTGGGCATAACATAGTTAGCATTACAAGTTCTGGACGGGGAACCAGAAAAAATCAGAGCAGGGTAAATTTTAAATGTCCAAATTAAAGTTCTTTGGAATTTCTTGATGAGGGCTTCTAAAAGCATCCAACTATTGGGTTCCTCCTCATTTTTCTTGTGGCTGCCAAGGCTGGACTCAAGAGTGATGAACCTAGGATTTGTTTTCAGGCATTCTGATAGCTGTTGGAGTGGCTAGAATCAGTCTTCTAGATAGGGAGAGAAAATAAATGTAGCCATCATTTTACAACAATTGTAGCTGCAGGTGGGCACTACAGTATTGGAGACCAAGATTTGAAGTCTTACACCTGAGCAGCATTTTCTTGTTAAGAACAAAATCACTACTGAGAAATAATTGTCTAAATAACATTTTACCTGGACTTAAGTCTAATGTCTGGGAAATGCAATCCTTTGGACTCCTAAAGAAATATACTGATTACTTTAAGTTTTGGTTATACTTTTCTTTTGGGTGTTTAAGACCATGCATTTGGCCCAAATAAACCAATTTACTTTTACTTTAAGGTCAGTTAAGGATCTGGTCCTCAGGAGTCACATGGGCTTGGGGGAAGTCCCTGGCTCCTTAGGCTTTTCTTTTACCAGTTCCATCTACGTGACAATAAGTCAAGAGGTCCTGCTTGATTGTGGCTTCGCTTGGAAGCATGGAGGAAATGTTTTCTCTGTGTTGACCCTCTTCTTTGCAGACTGGACACTGGTTTGATTCCCTCTAGTGGGGTCTCCATGACCTCCCTGACCAAGCGAACAGGTGGCCCATCACAGTTACAGGACATATCAAAGGATTCCCATAGTCCCCTGGGACACTGTCAACCTTCCAGGGCAAGGAACAAAACTGTCCCTTAAGCACCTTTGTCCAGATTAGTATGGGCCTTTAAATATGGTTATTAACCATTCAAGAAGGTCAGTTGCACCAGCCTGGTACCTTTAATTACTGTGTAATATATAGATAAAGCTTGAACAAAACCCAAATGTTCTCAATAAACACTGACTGGAAGAGATTTACCATCACAGGTTAACTAGGCACAGCCTGGGAAAGGGACCTTAAAACAAGAATTTCTTTTTTTTTTTTTTTGGTCTTTTTGAGACAGGGTCTCCCTGTAGCCCCAGCTGTCCTGGAACTCGCTATGTAGACCAGGCTGGCCTTGAACTCACAGAGATCCGCCTGCCTCTGCCTCCCAAGTGCTGGGATTAAAGGTGTGCACCACCAAGCCCAGCTAAAACAAGAATTTCTTAAGCCTGTCTCAAGTGAAGGCTGTTCTATTACAAACAGAAGCAGTTTCCTTTTAGTTTTCTATACCTGATTTACAGTTTTCGGAAGGAAGGGAGGCATTACATCACATACCCATGGACAGGAAATAAACTGATCAGAATTCAGACCAAGCTTCACAGAACTCTTTCCTTATAGATTGCAAACATCTGGTTCAAGGAGGTAGACCTAGTTTTTCTTGAGCCAAATCATTCTTGTTATGGGCAAAAGAAAGTGCCAAAAGTAACATTTGCATAATACAGAGAAACATAAAAGGCATCTTTCAGTAGTCATAGGAAACCCAATACTTATCTGTACCCATTTAATCCAAATCTGTAACCCATTTTGCAGTACAAGCCAGGAGTGGACTGAAAATTAACAACTCTGTATCTCGATAAACCTGTTCAGACCTTTTAATAAGTTTGTTTAAAATGAGTTTCATTATCCCTTCTATTCTGGAAATATCCTGTCATTTTAATCTTTATATATAAATCTTTACTACTATAGTCCTTTCAAATTCAGGAGACCATTCACAATTAGGGCAGAATTACATACAGCTGGCTGGGAAGAATGGCTGGGTACCCAGGTGAGGGTCCAATGACCCTGCTTATCTCCTCTTTAATGAAGGAATAACAACCATCAGCAAGCCCAATTATGATAACCTTTTATAAGCAGGCACAGCTGAAGTCATAAAGATGGAGTTCTCTGACTCAGAAGAGTACTGTGCAGCATCATCTTATTATATAAGATAATAAAATGAGTTAATATTACCATATACACATTGTGCTTTAAGTTCCCAGGTAGACCTTATAGTTCAGAGAGTGGTCTATCAAAGACCTCTAAACACAAGGTAAAGAGAAGCAACTGGCACCCAACCTCCAGCATAATCTCTTAAGGAAAACTACTATAACCCTGCTCAGAATTTAATAAACCCTTTTAATAATAATGGTTCCCAGCCAGCCGCTGGGCTAGGCCAGAGCAGCTAAGATGGCCAATTTTGAGGACCTGGTGTCAGACGAGGAAAAGGTAGGCATAGCTGCTAAGTTTATCACCCATACACCCCCAGGAAAGTTTAATGAAGTATTCAATGATGTCTGGCTACTACTTAATGACAATCTCCTCAAGGAAGGGGCAGCACATGCATTTGCCCAGTATAACATGGATCAGTTCACACCTGTGAAGATAGAAGGATATGAAGATCAGGTCCTAATCACTGAGCATGGTGACCTGGGCAGTAGCAGATTTTTAGATCCAAGAAACAAAATTTCCTTTAAGTTTGATCACTTATGGAAAGACACGAGTGACCCCCAACCAGAGGATGTAGATGGAGGTTTGAAGTCATGGAGAGAATCCTGTGACAGCGCTTTAAAAGCTTATATGAAAGATCATTATTCCAATGGCTTCTGTACTGTTTATGCTAAAACTATAAATGGGCAACAGACAATTATTGCATGTATTGAAAGCCACCAGTTTCAGCCTAAAAACTTCTGGAATGGTTGTTGGAGATCAGAGTGGAAGTTCATCATCACACCTGTTGGAGACCTCTGTTATGCAAAGTAGAAGTCCCTTCATGACCAGACAGCTCATGCAGCTCAGGATCATGTGCTGAGGGCTCCTTTCATAGCAGGGTGTCTTCCTGGCATCTTTCCTGTCTCTCCTTTTGAAGTGTCCGCCACAAATGCCATAACATAAACATGGCCTTTGGCTCTGAAAGGTACCATGCCTTCCTGTAATTTCTCCAGGCAGACAGCAGTCTGGCAGAAACCCACTTCCATATGTAAATAGAATGCCTCACAAAGCATCTAACAGTCAAAGCTTTTACCACTACCCCCATGGTATGAGTATCCTAGTTTTCTCTTAACAGACAGAGAACTGGGTTGCAGAAAGCTGTGACACAGAGAGCTGGGTCGCAGAGCTGCTGAATTACTGAGAGCAGAGACATTTAATAAAGCTGTAACACAGACTAAGCCAAGCCTTGAGTCCTGTGCCTTACTACCTGCAACCTAGCCTCTCCTGGGGGCAGCATTCCCTCGTGACCGACTTACGGACATCCTAGCTTTCGCTGTCTTCGTACTTCTCCCGTGAGGTCCAGGTGGCCAGTGGACCTCGCATCCTGAGGAAAAGTACACAGGTGGAAAAGGGACAGGATTTCGGCTGGACAGTGCTCCAGTAGCAGAAAGGCTGTCAGCACCAGAGAGCGCACGCACACCGGCAGGGGAGCCTGCAGATCCGTCGTGCCATTCTGGGAGTGCGCATGCCCCATATCTGGCGGCACAACGTGGGACCCTCTGAACAACGTGGAGCTTAGCCTCTAAACCTCGTGCCAGCTAGGAGCTGGTGCCCACAGAAACGCTAGAATCCGTGAGTATCCCTCCCACTCAGGAGGGTAATCTAATCTCTTCCTCTCTTCTAAAATTTCCTCCTTTCTCTTCCGGTCTAGAAGTCCTTGCGAGGGACCACTAGGACCAGAGAGACAACTGAGGTTTCCTGGCCAGGGCTACCCCCTGGTGTTAACTAAAGGTCTCTCTGAATCCCTGGGGGACCCCGACTGCCTGTATAGGTGTGGACAAAAGACCTCTATCTAGACATCTCTTTAATATCAAACCTGGTGACGCATTGGCCAAGTAAGAACCATTAGGGTTGGCCGCCAGCCTCTCAAATTTGCGGGCAGGTCTTGTGACTGGGAGCCACTGTGATCCCCTGAAATTTTAATTTCAGGAACGTCCCTTTGGAAACCGTCACTTCTCAACTTTTCTATCTGAACACTGTTAGAGAAAAATCCCCAAAGATTCCAGGGATCACGACCTAAGCTTTGGAGTCAGGCAAATTCCTCTACCCTGTCCCAAGCGTTCAAGCAGCAGCAGCTAGAAGCCAGTTCAGTGAAAATTCAAATTAGCTAACTCCTGCCGAGCGCCTGTAGCCAAAAGCGGCTGCCAGAGCAAAATTTAAAACTGCAACTTTTTTTCTGCAAAGGCGCTTCTCCCCTCTAGTGTCCAATTGCTGTAAAAACACCCTCCCTTTACAATGGGAAATTCTGTATCATGCAAAAAAAAAGCTTCAGATTCGTTCTCTTAAAACTCTACTCAAATCCAGAGGACTTAAAATTGCAAAAGAGGAAAGCTTAAAATTTTGGAATGAGGTGTACCAATTTGCACCCTGGATCATATCCGCAGACATATCTGATCCAGAGGTGTGGAGCTTTCTTTCACATTTGGCATATAAGAAAGAAGCCCAAGAAAAGCATAATTTTCCTCTTTCCTTTTTTCCAATAATGGCAGCCATCCAGCAATGTTTAAAAAATCCACCTAGAATTAATGAGAATTTACAGGCACCAGAAAATAATAAAAAAGAGGCTTTAGATCAAAAAGATCCCCAAAACAGCCCAGTAACAAATTCAACAGCCTCAAAATTAAAATCTGACCAAACCAAACAAAATCCACCCATCAGTAGAATTAATCCTTACCCCTCTCTAGCTGATTTAACAAGCCCAGATACTAAAGCCCAAATTTCAAAAGCTTCCAAAAATTCTCAGGCAAAATTCCCTCCTCCCCCTCCACCTCGGCGACCTCCACCCCCTGTGGAGACATGCCTTTCAGTTGCAGAGCAGCTGTGTAACGATAGGGACAATGAAAGCTGCCAGCCTCAAAATTTCCAGCCTCAGCGGTCTCAGGACCCCCAAAACCCACCAATAGAGGCTTTTCCTGTCAATTTACAAATAACCAGGCAGCGTCCCCTAGCCTGGTATCCACTCCCTGCAGCAGAGCTTAAAGATTTGAGACAGGCTGTAAGGGAGGATGGAATTCATGCTCCTTGGACTAAATCCATACTGCAGACATTTAATACTAACCTGCTTCCCCAGGATTGGAGAGACATTTGTAGATCTACCCTCCCCAGTCCATTATTTGTACAATGGGAAGCCTTATTTAGAGATGAGTGCCTAATGCAAGCTAAGAGAAATGAAACTCATAATCAGCAGCTGAGACCTCAACCAGGACAGGATCCACCAACTGGAATTGGAATTATGACCAGCTTTTTGGCCAGGGTAATTACTCCACAGGAATTCAGCAAGCTGAAATCCCTGCTGGATGTATAGAGCAGATTCGCTTATGTGCCCTGCAAGCTTGGGATCGCTAAACACCATTGTCCCACGTGCCTGGAGAAACTTCTGCATTAACCTTTTTGAAGCAGAAGCCAACTGAGGCTCTTCCAGATTTTATACTAAGAGTGCAGACCAGTTTAGATAGAAAAATAACAGATCCTGCAGCCCAAGCAATGCTTTTAAATAACCTTGTCTGAGAATGAATGATCCCTGAGCACAGACAAGCATGCCAGGGACTAAAGAATGAACATTATGA
>NW_008358866.1:8561194-8562945 GCF_000622305.1 Nannospalax galili | reverse complement strand
TCACCCTGGCACCCCTTACACCCCACAGGGACAAGCCATTGTGGAAAGGTCACACAAAATCTTAAAGGACCAATTAAAAAGACAGGCTCAAACAACATATTCTCCCAATATTCAATTAACATTAGCCTTGTTTACCCTTGACGCACTTAAAGTATATTAGAGGGACAGATGTTCCTCCCATCACCCGACACTGGGCTCAAACACACCCAGTACCACCCATCATGGTTAAATGGAGGGACCCCTTTGATGGATTCTGGAAAGGACCAGATCCATTGTTAACAACAGGGAGAGGATTTGCTTGTGTTTTTCCACAGGACCAACCAAAACCTATCTGGGTTCCAGCTAGAAATGTAAGAAATCTCCCCACCCATGAAGAAGATGGCTTGCATGACCCTGACAGAGACAAAGAAAAGAAAGAGGCAGCGACGTCACCCAAAGCCACACAGGATCAGGTGGAGAGAGATCCATGACCTAGTGGAAACTGCACGACACAAATGTCCTCCTGGAGCTCCTTTCTCTGTCATTCTCATGGCAGTCTTTACCCTGCTTAGCACCAACACTTCAGACAGCCACCACTCTCCATAATACCATGTTCTAGAGATTTTACTTTTCTAGAAAAGAATCAGATCCATGTGACAATCTCTGGAGCATTAAAGTAATAACAAAATTCTTCTTAGATGTATTCTCTAGGTACCCCACAGCTAACTTTCATGTCTCTCAACAGCTCACAGCTGCAGCCAAGTCTGTGTTAATTTACAATGTTATTCCACAGGAAAGACAGAGGACCAGATACTATGTCCTGAAACAAGTTTAACTTTCTTCCCACCTACCCCAATGCCTGTTTCTTTTGTGTATCCAGTAATAGATTTTTTTGACAACAGTACCAGCTACCACCCTTCTCTACCCAGGAGCAGAAAAAGACTTCACTGACTCTCATCTAAGTGGTTTCAAACACCTAGTTAACTATTACATTTCAGGTGTGAGAAGCTTTTTTCTCCTATACAGCTGCAAGCAGAGAGAAGACCTTCCTCCCCCCGCTGGCAGAGACCGAACTTACACTGGATGCTGGAGACGTTGCTATGACAGCAAGCTGCATCTGATTCTGCTCTAAGCTGAGACAAGCTGTGACATCAGTGACTGACAGCCTGAAGTTTCTCCAACAACAAATAAACTTTCTCACCAAAACTATACTTCACAATAAAAGAACATTGGACTTGATAACTGCTGAACATGGGGACTATGTGATATTGGGAAAAGTACTGTTTCTTTGTAATTGAATCAAATGTTGTTGAAACCAATGTTAACACTCTCAAAACTTTGTAATCTATTTGGCTTAGCAATCCCTTGTTTGCATGGCTCCCACCCCTTGATAATACTGTGTATTGTGCTTGCTCATTGTTTTTTAAGATTTCTCTGCTGATAGTTACTGCCATTTGCTAAAAATCATTACAGGAAACAGGTCATGGTCAGTTATCAAATTTTGGATTCTCCCGAGATGAAATGAGTTGACCCTTAGGGCTGGCATGGCACTTCTTCATATTTAAATCAAAGAGAGGGAGATGTTGGGGACCTCTGTTATGCAAAGTAGAAGTCCCTTCACGACCAGACAGCTCATGCAGCTTGGGATCATGTGCTGCGGGCTCCATTCATAGCAGGGTGCTTTCCTGGCATCTTTTCTGACTCTTCTTTTGAAGTGCCCGCCACAAGTGCTTTAACATAAACATGGCCTTTGGCTCTGAAAGGTACCATGC
>NW_008358866.1:8555954-8560621 GCF_000622305.1 Nannospalax galili | reverse complement strand
CACAAATGCCATAACATAAACATGGCCTTTGTCTCTGAAAGATACCATGCCTTCCTGTGATTTTTCCTAGCAGACAGCAGCCTGGCAGAAACCCACTTCCATATGTAAATAGAATGCCTCACAAAGCATCTAACAGCCAAAGCTTTTACCACTACCCCCATGGTATAAGTATCCTAGTTTTCTCTTAATAGGCAGAGAGCTAGGTCGCAGAGAGCTAGGTTGCAGAAAGCTGTGACACAGAGAGCTGGGTCGCAGAAAGCTGTGACACAGAGAGCTGGGTCGCAGAGCTGCTGAATTACTGAGAGCAGAGACACTTAATAAAGCTGTAACACAGACTAAGCCAAGTCTTGAGTCCTGTGCCTTACTACCTGCAACCTAGCCTCTCCGGGGGGCAGCACTCCCTCGTGACCGACTTACGGACATCCTAGCTTTCGCTGTCTTCGTACTTCTCCCGCGAGGTCCAGGTGGCCAGTGGACCTCACATCCTGAGGAAAAGTACATGGGTGGAAAAGGGACAGGATTTCAGCTGGACAATGCTCCAGTAGCAGAAAGGCTGTCAGCACCAGAGAGCGCGCGCACACCAGCGGGGGAGCCTGCGGATCCGCCGTGCCATTCTGGGAGTGTGCACGCCCCATAACACCATCTACAGCTCAGGTGGTTGGAGTGCTTAAGATTCAGGTTCATGGGGCTGGAGAGATGGCTTGGTGGTTAAGAGCACTGACTGCTCTTGCACAGGACCCGGGTTCGATTCCCATCACCCACATGGTGGCTGCAAACTGTCCTTAACTCCAGTTCCAGGGGAATCTGAAGCCCTCTTCCAGCCTCCACGGCATTGCATGACACAGGTGCACTCACTTACGTGCAGGCAATACACTCATAAAATAGAAATAATAAAATATTTTTTTAAAATTCAGGTTCATTATTATGAGGATGGAGATGTTCAGTTGGTTAGTCATAAAGATATGCAAGATTCGATCCCCATTTCTACAGCAATTAGTGAAAACTATCAAATGATGTCAGACACCACGTTCAAGGCAGCTTCCAGTTCCTCGCAACAAAATCTACTGGAACAAGATTCTCAGCTACAAGACTGGCAAGGAAATGCAAAATGCTTAAAGGCTGACTGTAGAGGTCTCCAGTATGTGGAAAGAAAAGGATTCAAGATGATGTGGTCATATGATAAATAAGAGATTTATAAACATAAACAAGAGTGATATTTTGCTAGTTAACAAAGTTAACATTTTCTAGCCTCATGGAATACTGTTGAACCTATAACATTGTCTTGATTTTTTGTCTGTGTTCTCTGCCTTGTAATTTTCTGTTATCACTCTATCCACTTGTGAATCTTTTTTTTAAATTTTGTTACATTTAATGTTGAAGAGATCTATCCTAAAGTCATTTTACTGTTTAGAAATTTTCCTAGCAATGAAATCCTGTTACTGGTTTATACAGATAATCTGTTCAGTCTTTTTTTGGTTTTTACCAAAGCATTTCCAGTACTTCAGTGGTTTTTATTGATCCACCAACTGCTAAGCATGCTATGCTACACACTGCAACTCAGTGGAAGATGCAGTCCTCCTTCTCTCTCCAGCTGCTTTGATCATTTATAGCATCTCATAACTGTACTTTTCAAACATTTGGATTGGGGCTCTTCAGGTTCATTTGGGGAGCTAAAGGAAGTTTCCTAGAAATTCTACAACAGCCAGCTTCTCTGGGGGGACTTGTTTTTAATCCAAAGACTTGAGCCACAATCCCTGCACATGAACATTGCTTAGTCTCTCGCTGACTCCATCTAGTCCTGTTGTAGTTACAGACTTCTGCATTTTAGAAGAGTTTTGCCCCATATATGTTTCTACTTAATATTCAAGGACTGCTGACATACTGTGGATATAATAGAATCTAAAACTTGAATAATACGGATTGTGAAGGAATAATAGGTATTTGTGCTATAATACCTACTGGCAGGATTGTTCTGTGACCAGATAAATCAACTATGTAAACTCATAGAACTGAAGATGAACCAAAGTGAAAAGGGCAACTTCCAGGCAGCATCTTTCTATTGTAACCTGTTATTTAAGAGAATACTAGTGTTTCCTTCTAAGCAGGATGGACAACTCATTCCAAATTACTCTTCTTCCATCAGTCCTGCCTGCCAAAAATTCCTTGTAACTGTGATATAGCAAGCCTTCCCAGGTATAATGGCAGGTAGGTGTGTGATCTCAGAAAGCGCAAGTAAGGTAGCAAAATAATAATAATAAGCACAAAAATAATAATAACAGTTCCCTTAGTATTAAACATAAATCTACACTTCACAACAGTCTCATACAATAAATACTGTGGTTAGATACAATGTCATGACAAACCAGTTTCAAAACCAAGACCAATTACCTTGATAAAATTCTGATCAGAAGTATAGAAAAGAAACTCTTAAAAACCAGCAGTACTGGGCCAGGCATGGTGGCACATGCCTTTAATCCCAGCTCTTGGGTGGCAGAGGCAGGCAGATCTCTGTAAGTTCAAGGCCAGTGTGGTCTACATAGTTCCAGGACAGCTGGGGCTACAGGGAGACTCTGTCTCAAAAAGACCAAAAAAAACAAAAAAAAAACCCAGCAGTACTTTACACACACACACACACACACACACACACACACGTGAGAATCTCATCTCAAAAAATAGCTGTGCCGAACAAAGCCATACACACTGATGCTAGACATAAGGGCTTTCACTTGAAGAAAGCATTTTCAGAACTATCATTAAAGACAATTCCATGAAATGAGAGGGTAAAGAATGGGATGGTAAAAAGTATTTAGTCCTAATAAGGCAATACAGAATCAATCTATTTATTATTAAAGACCATTTAAGACTGACAATACCAAAAGCATAGAGTATAAGAAAATAGTTTTCATGAGTATGATTCAATTACAGCTGTCTACAGTTAACTTTCCCATAGTAGCATGCAGCTTTGAAAGTAGTGTGAGAGGTTTGAAAGGACAAGAGCACAGCACACAGGGTCAGAGGAATCAGCATGCCAAGTCTGCAGGGCTGGCGGTCTGTGACAGCAACAGCTCAGGCTCAGCGTTGTTTTTTTGCTTCCTATGAGGAAAAGGTGTGCGTGGGGGGTGGCACTTAAGGAAATAAGCGCAAAATCATATCACTGCCAGAGTCTAAGAAGACACACTGTAGCGAACAGTTATAAGCTAATTCTCAGAGATGTCTAGAGGTCGTTCAGTGTATGCATAAAAGTACATGGTAATTTTTACAAGATAAGCATAGTAATGTTTATAAGCAGTTATTCTGAACACATTGTAGTTGTCTCTTTTTGTCACAGGCTGTTCTGGAGGCAAGAAACTGGCTCAGGCCATCTTGGGGATCAGTTCTTGCAAGGTACCCCAGAAGAAGCCATGTGCTATTGTGTCTAACTCAGGTGTCCTCTAGCCAGAGAAACAAAAGCACTGCTGCAACATGGCCATCTCCAGGAGCCTAGTAGAGCTCCATTCAAGCCAAACTAAGATTCCTGGTTTCAATTACTGATAGTTTTAGGAATAGCTAATAAAAAGGCAGTTTAATAAAGACTTAAACATGAGAGCTAAAGGCAAGAGTTGTTCCAAGGGAGAAAAGTACAGAACCACATCTAAGCCAGTAGAGTTTCCAGGGACAAAAAGCACCCCCCCCCCGCAAACAGGCCACATCTGCCTGCATACTGAGCAGTGCTGCAGGAAACAGGGAAAAGGACAAGGCCAAAAGGATGAGACAGGAAGACCAGTCCCAGAATTCATCTCCAGCAATGAAGATGAGTTAATATATTGAATCAAACCTATAACCAACAGGAATTCAATTTTCTCAAACCATTTTCAGGCCTTTATAGGTCTGAAAGCAACACCAACCAGATCCAGAATGTCAAAATCAAAATACTCCCAAAGCGAGCAAACCTTAAAACAAACACCATGAAAACAAACCCTGTGGGAGACAGGCTTGAGCCTAGGGTGAAAGTCTTATTGACAGCCATACAGCAGGCCTGAGGCAACGGCCCGACTGCTGGAGCCACAAGGAACACCTTGTGACATTTTCCTCCTAATGGCAGATCATGAGACTGATGCCTAGAGCTCACCACTCCCTAATCACCACCCTTGGAATCAAGGTATCCTACTTGCTGTACTGTGATATGATGCTAAACCTGTTATGCTAATAAGGTATCCTACTTGCTGTGCTGTGATTGGACCACTATCCCTATATAAGCTTGTGCCTTCCTGCAATAAAGCAGATCTGTGTCACTGAACCTAGTCTCCTGTGTCTGAATGCTGCTCAGCTGACACAGTCTCCTCACCAGGCCTGGGGTCCAGACCAGAGGACTGATCAGAGGAACTAAGAGAGCAGGAGAGCGGCCATAGCCAGAGGAGAGCAGCCACAGCCGGCAACAGCTGGCACCCAACGTGGGGCACAAAGCCTCCTGCCCCACGGAGCTGTAACACACTGAGCTGTAACAGTCGGGGCTCCCAAGTCCCCCTTTGCCAGTGATTCTTCCATGGGTGCTAGCCACTTTTGTTCTCCTGTGCTTCTTCTTCTGGCTCGCAGTCTTTGGTTTCGGGTGTCGTTCCTGTCTCCACTGATCATCTTCCTGAATGGTTCCTGAGTCCCTTTGGGTACGTCTTGCAGGGTGAGTGACCTCC
>NW_008358866.1:8552893-8555630 GCF_000622305.1 Nannospalax galili | reverse complement strand
CAATTGAGGGACACCTAGGTTGCTTCCATCTCTTAGCTATTGTGAAAAGAGCAGCAACAAACATGGATGTATAAGTGTCTCTGCAATAGGACGAGTCATCCAGCTGCTGCCAGACCCTGCACTGTTGCACTGGTTTCTCTCCTCAGGAGTAGGCAAATTAGGGTAACAGAAAAGGATATAACTAAGGTTTTAGATGAAGTACTAGCTCTTGCCCCCTGGTTTACAGATTCTTGTTGCTGGGATCCTGAACAATGGGCTTGCATATTCTTGGCACGGCATAGAGAAGTCAGGGAAGGACACCCACAATCTGGGCTGTTCTACCCCATTGTGACAGTCATTCTGGCCTCCCTTCAGGGGGTTCCCCTGAAGCCCCTGAACAGGAAAATCTAATAAAGGAGATAGATGAGCAAATACAACAACAGGAGGCTGGGGACAGCCTGTCCCAGGCATGTCCAGTTAAAACAAAGCTAACGGATTCTTATTCTGATGAAACAATGACTGCTAATGATGATATAAAAAACAAGGAATTGGTGTTTGAGGGCTCCCTTGATGAAAAACAAGAAGTTAAGGCCGCCTCTGCTCCACCATTATGGGGCGGTGGCTACCCTCTGCCATCTTATACTGGCTTTAAGGAAGTTTCCCCCAGTCCATCCACCCCTCCCTCCCAGAGGAGGACTGGAAGCCTCTCCTGTCTAGGCTCCTCTTCTATGATACAATGGGAGATTTTCCACAGTTTTTCCCGGTTACCATCAATCAGGGACTACAGAACCCTAATACCTGGAATCCATATTCTCATGATACCTTAAGGAAGCTGTGTAAGGCAGCAGTTGAGGATGGCATTCCCTCCCCCTGGTTTGGTCAGTTATTAGATACAATCAGTCATTTGGTCAATACCCCCTATGATTGGCAGAATATCGCCCTTGCCTGCTTACAGGGAGGTGATTTTCTTTTATGGAAAGCTGCTTACCAAGATGAATGTGAAAAACAGGCAGAGTGCAATAGAAATGCCAATGTCCAAAACATTGGAATTGATGCTCTAGTAGGACACAGCAATTTTAAGACCCCCCCCCCAAGCTCAGGCACAGGGACCTCCCCGCTATGTTGAGCAAGTACGGCTGCGCGCTCTGTGCTTTCCAAAGTATGCCAACTCGTGAGGATACCAAATTGACCAGACTGATACAAAAAACAGGTGAGCCTTTCTCTGAATTCATTAAAAGTTTCCAACAAAGCATTAATAGGAAAATCAACCATCGGGGGGGCCACAGATTCTTTGCTCAAGGATCTTGTATATGAAGGCTGCTCTACCGAGTGTTGCCTTGCCATAGGACGTGTTAGACACAAGGATGTCTCTGAATGGATTCTGGCCTGTCAGGATGTGGGGACCACTCGAGCTCATGACATGGCTCTCGCTGAGGCACTGGCTGCTCACCAGCCACGGGCTGAGATGGACAAAGGCAAATGTTGGGCTTGTGGAGGACAGGGTCATTGGTCTTGAAGATCTGGCAGATAGACATTCTCAAATATATCCATCATATTATTGACACCTGTTGTTAACGCAAGGGTGAGCCTAAGCTTGTGTCTTTCCAGATAGTGTTCCAGCCCCCATTTGGATTCCAGCCCAGAACATCAGAATTGCCTATGATAAAACCCTCCCTCCATGACCACCAACCCCAGAGATGGCAGCCCTGACCCTGGAGGAAGCAACCCACCTCTCAACTACCAAGAGACCGATCTCGCAGACCACGAAAGCCACCAACCTGGGGAGACTTCGAACATCTCTGTCTACAAACAGAGACATTAGCTAAGCTAAGTCCTCAATCCAGAGAAAAACCTTTGTGTTCCTTATTATATGTGCCATCATTACTGCTAACTCCTGATTTTTGGACCTTGCATTGTTAAGGGTCTCGGTAATTTTGTTAAAACTTGTATTTCTCTGATTCAGTTAGCTGTTGCCTTGCCTCCAGATCTTGCCAGGCATGTCTCTGCAAACAAGGACCCGCTGTTCTTTGCCCTTACCAACCTATAATAATAGAGATATGAAAATTAGGCTTGAGCATAGGTGTAAAATCTTACAGAACAACCATGCAACGGACCTGAGACAATGGCCCGACTGCCAGGGCCACAGGAAATGCCTTGAGATATATACTCCTGTTGGCAGACTGTGAGACTAATGCCTAGAACTTGCCACTCCCTAATCCCCATCGTTACCCCAGATGGGACGACCCCATTCCCTCGGCTTTTATTGAATTCTTAGCCCCTTAAGAGGCCTTTTCATGGGCCGAAGCTTGATAAACTGCCTCTCCCTCCGCCAGACCATACCAAGGCACTCACCCTTCGAGGGCTGGTAGTCAATGACGGGTAAGATCCCAAAAGATGGGACAACCTAAGACAGGCACAGTCCATAACACCCCAGATGGGACGACCCCATTCCCTCGGCTTTTATTGAATTCTTAGCCCCTTAAGAGGCCTTTTCATGGGCCGAAGCTTGATAAACTGCCTCTCCCTCCGCCAGACCATACCAAGGCACTCACCCTTCGAGGGCTGGTAGTCAATGACGGGTAAGATCCCAAAAGATGGGACAACCTAAGACAGGCACAGTCCATAACGCTGGGTGACCCTTGAGGTAGAGACAACAATGCTGAGGCAAAGAATCTCAACTCCCACTGATCGGCACAGAATTGGCCAGATTGCCGTTAAAGAGACTCAACATCATAGAGGAGGAGGCCCACAATAAAAG
>NW_008358866.1:8544499-8552605 GCF_000622305.1 Nannospalax galili | reverse complement strand
TTGCTGTACTGTGATAGGATGCTAAACCTGTTATGCTAATAATGTATCCTATTGCTGTGCTGTGATTGGACCACTATCCCTATATAAGCTTGTGTCTTCCTGCAATAAAGCAGATCTGTGTCACTGAACCTGGTCTCCTGTGTCTGAATGTGGCTCCGCTGACACAGTCTCCTCACCAGCCCTGAGGTACGGACCAGACCAATGATTGGAGGAACTAAGAGAGCAGGAGAGCGGCCATAGCCGGAGGAGAGCAGCCACAGCCGGTGACCACAAAACCCAAACCAAAAGGTATGTAACAAATAAGGTCCTTAAACAACCAGCTCAGATACTGTTTTTTTGGTATTTGAGACAGGGTCTCCCTGTAGCCCCAACTGGCCTGGAACTCACTATGCAGACCAGGCTAGCCTTGAACTCAGAGATCTGCCTGCCTCTGCCTTGTGAGTGCTGGGATTAAAGGCATGCACCACCACATCTAGCTTCAGATACTGTTTTGTATTAAACAACTAGCAGTTAAAAGTTTTGTGAAACATTTAGACCTAGAGACGTTGTCCAATAAATTTAAAGATATTTAGGGTACCCAAATTTATAAGTCCTTTGAATGACATTATTTATAAATCTGCATGTCTAATTTTGTGCACAATAAATGAAAATAATAACTGAAGTGGCCAGTTTGTTTTGATGGAAACATGAAGACAATGATCACAGACACACATGACAGAATTATTTGAGATCTCAACACATGAGAAAACTTAGACATACATGACATAATTGCATGAAATCTCAAATACATGGAAAATTATTATCATAGACACACATGACATAATTCCACACAAACTAAGTACACCCAAAACACAAAAATCAAGGAGTTTGATTAGGATGTCCTTTGCATGTAAGGCACTCATCCTTTAAAGGTGGGTTGGAGAGCACTTCCTCCATAATCTCATAGCTATGGGGAAGTTCTCCCTCTTCTTCTGGTATGAGGCTGGGTTTTAGGGTTCAAGTAGCCTCCATCCAGACTCAGGGATTCTTATCCAGCATGGCCTGATTTCAAGTCACTGGACTTCACAGAAAGTATTTAAATTGGAGAGTTTTGTCTTAATGCCTTAATTTCCTGCATAGCCTAGTTTGAAGTTGTCCAGCATCACCTGGAGGACAGTCTGGGTCTGACACTTGGACTGGGAGGAGCCCATCTGAAATTTTATATGTGCCTGGGATGTATGTAACGTGTGCATAGGAGGGGGTGGAAAGTGGTAGTCCCCCTCATTCAGATGCCTTCCTGGCTGGCCACCTCTTGGTGACCTAAGAGGTCTTACCTTAGGGCCACGCGTAGACTCCCTATGCTTGGTCACCTGAAGGTGAGTGCCCATTTAGGTTACACAACCTCAGCAGAACTGCAGGGTGAGGCCCAGTCAGATTCCATGGCCGTGGAACCATTGCTTTCACTCTGACATTCACACGCACTCATTTGGTGTTTAAGACAGTTCCCTAGTTATTCCCACTAAATTCCTGTTCTGCCTAAAATGGGGCCAGGACCTTGGAATCACATCAAGGTTTAGTTGTGGCCCAGTTTGCTTCCTGATTCCTGTCCTGCTTTACCTTAAATGGGGCCAGCACCTCAGAATCATGTCAAGGTTTTAGTTGCAGTCCCTTTCATACCTGACTGAAGGCCAGTGCCATCTTGGAATCACATCAAGACTTCATATGCAGCCTCCTGTGGGGGATCAGCCCACAACAGCTTTCATCTGTCTAACCTGGGACCCTTTACCTGGTCTGGGTCTATTCTGGGTCTTCGTTTCTTCACCTGATGAGAGGCTCCAGTCTGGGGTCATGCAGCTCTCTCTGGCCTCCTGAAAGGAGACCCCAGAGGAAATTCTTTGGTGGTGCCCACTTATCTGTTCCAGAGGCCAAGAGGGGCTGGAGGGTCCAGGAGCAGCAGCATCTATACCATTGAGGGTACAATAACTTGATCTCACTGAGGTCTCCAGAAATGTTATGGAAATAATCAGAGATCAACAGCCGAAATCAGGTGAGGAGAGGGAGTTTAATTTGACATTATCAGGACTGACACCACAAATCAAAGGTATTAGACCCCCTGTTCAAGTTTTTGGGGGTTTTATACTCATGTGAGGAATGCAAGCAAAAGGTAAAAAGCATATACATGGTAATTAAGTAACAGAGGGCTGCAAAGGTAGTAGAGATGCAAAGGTTACAGGAATGCAAAAGCCTTAGGCAACAAAGATTTCTATAGAGGAATGAGATAGCTTTGGGAAAAAAAGACTTCTATCCTAGATAACCATAGGGGGGCAGGGGAAGATTCTCTTCACTTCCCCATTTCTATCTCTAGGCTTTCCCTGCTCCAGAGTTCTTAATTACCATCACGTTGTAAAAGCTTTTAGTATCTAATATGCACTTCTATATCTTCAATATAGGCATTAGGTGATAAGTAACTAGAGAAGTTTGTTTTTGTTTTTTGTTTTTTGTTTTTTGTTTTTTTTTAAGGATCACATTTTGAAGGATGCTGTACTCTCTGCTATTGAGGCACTGCAGCCTTAGGACTTGATTCAGATTTTCACAAAGATCACCCTGGGACAGTTTGTAGGAAAGCTAGAAATGAATGCTTGCATAAGACAGGGCCTGTAGGAGGTGTTTTGAAAAGTTTGAGTTTCTAGTAATGTGTAATAGGCAACAGAATTCAACTCAAAAGGCTCTGCAGGAGATGGCAGTGACAGCCCCAGATTAAATATTTTTTAAAATTGCCATTATAGGCTGGGGTGATGGCTCAGTGGTTAAGAACACTGACTGCTCTTGCAGAGGACCTGGGTTCAATTCCGAGCACCCACATGGTGGCTGACAACCATCTGTAACTCCAGTTCCAGAGGATCCAATGTCCCCTTCTGACCTCCTCAGGCACTGTATGACACACGCACACTTAGACACATGCAGGCATTCCACTGATAAAATAAAAATAAAATAAAACTTAAAAAATAAATAAAAGTTGCCATTACTAACTAGGGGAAATCTATTTTACTGTCACAGAGCACAGTCATTTATGGATATGTTTAATGGCTATGAGAAATGAGGTATTTGATGCTTTTTAATGAGCATAGTAAAAGAAAAGCAAAAGCGTCAGGACTTGGAGCAACTGGAACTCATGTACCTAGTCAGAATGCAAAATGGCACAACAATTTTTGGAAAAACAGTTATGAATTGAACATATACCTCTTATAGGATTCCGAATTCCACTGCCAGCCATTTATCCCTTAAATTAAAATTTATGTTTACATGTAACTCTACAAGCAAATGTTTGCAGGAAGTGTGGGGAGAAGACTTAGTAACCCGCGTAAATAGCAAAGCTGGGTGTGGTGGCAGGCACACTTGAAATCCCAGTTCTGGAGCGGCAAAGATGATTGGATCCCTGGAGCTCACTAACCAGCCAGCCCTTCCTACTTGGAAAGTTCTAGGACAGTGACAGAGCCTGTCTCAAAAAAAGGTAGACAAAGGCAGTGGAACAACACTGAAGTTGTCCCGTGGCCTCCACACACAATGTGTACACACGTACTCATACACATGACCACAGAAATACATGCACACACACTGGTCAAAGGATACATTTTCAGTTTTTTTCATTATGAAATGTAATTACTCATAACTGCCAAAAGCTGCAAACGCAAGTCTTTCAATGGGTGAATGAATAAACTTAGGTGCATCCTTAAAATTGAATACTATTCATAAAAAAGAATGAACTTGATGAACATGAACTTCACATCCACTGTCTAACTGAAGAAGCCAGACTCAAAGGGTTTATAGTATGGCATTGCTTTTAAAGAACACTCTGGGCAAGATAAAATTACAGGATCAGTGTGGGTGCACAGACCTTTAGTACCAGCACTGTGGAGGCAGAGGCAGGCAGATCTCTGTGAGATCAAGCCAGCCTGGTTGTACATAGCAAATTCTATCTAGACCAGTTGGGGCTACAGGGAGACCCAACAAAAAACAAAAAGAAGAAAGAAAGCATTAGCAATTGCCAGAGGTTAAGGGTGGAAGTGAGAAGACAGGACTATAAAGGGGGCAATATGGAGTATTTGGGGGACAGGGAAGAATATTCTGATGGTGATTGAAATACTATATCTCAGAGTGGATAGAAGCTGGTCTTACTGCACATAAATTTTGGAAAACTTTAAAAATACAAAGCTTTATTAGAAATGTGTCAGTACCCAAGTTCCACTTAGGTGGTCAAAGACATTGTTAGGTAAGTTAGATACTTGGAAATGAAGGCAACTTGTTAAAAATAAGCACAAATGTCTCACAGCTCAACTCAAACCTCCTAAATCAAAACAGAGCAGGCCGCAAGATCTCCCTGGGACGTGCCAGTCAACTGGCAGCAGGAGCACAACTTCAGGGACTGAATGACAGTCCGGCCCACCCCTCGGCTACTCCCACGTGACCAAGGGCCAGCTCACAAAAGCCCAAGGGCCTTGGGACACAGCTTGGGCAGCCGCAGCAGCCACAGTCGCCACAATCCCACAATCGCTGGCGTTTGCCCCGCACGCTCCCTGCCCGCCTTGGAGCCGGGTGCCGTAGGAGCCCACAGGTAAGGCCGAGCGCGGTGACTTGTCCAGGGCCCTCTAAGTCAAGGCCAGGTTATCCCCTTCCTCCCACGTACCCGCTGCACCTGTAGCTTTGCAGGTCCTCCTCCTCCACGCTCCAATCCTACCGTTTACATTCGGTTCCAAGTTGCTTTGGCCTCTGTTAGTGCTCTTCTTCCCACACCCTGGGAAGCAATTTGTTTGTCATTTTCCATGAAAAAGTCCCAAGTTTCCCTGAGTGTCTACCTCTTTCAGATATGTGACAAATTACCATGCATCTTTAATATTTGTTAAGACAAGGTTTGGATCTATTTTTGTCTATCAAATTGGTAGTATGTGGTTTTAGATGGAACTCGATGATTGTGAAAATGAAGGGAGGGGTTTCTCAAATACATTTTTAGAATGTTATTTAGTTGTATCAATCTTAATTACATTTATTTATTTATTTATTATTTATTTAGTTAGTTATTTAGTATGTGAATGTATGTGTACACACACTCACATGTGGAAGTCAGAGGACAACTTACAGGAGTTGTCTCTCTCCTTCCACCCACGATCATATTCAGACTCATGCTCAGGTTTGGCAACAAACACCTGTACCGGCTGAGCCCATCAGCCTTAAAATATTTATATGGGAATTAGATAATTGATGGCAACTTCTTCAGTAAAATACTTTACAGCCATAAAAAATTATTTTTCAAACACCGTTTTCAAATTACCTGGTTAACTACCATGATGAAAATTCAAACACTTCACACTGCTTAATAAGGTAGTCACTAGCCATGGGGCTAGTGTGACTGAGGAGCTGATTTGTAATTTTACTTAACTTCTATTAACTTCTGTAGCTATAGGTGGCTAGCATTTGCCTTATTGGAAAAAAATACAACATATTAATCTTTCTGTTTTTTTCTTTCCTCCTCAAAAAAAAGTATGTGGGTAACATCACCAATTGTTATTACTAAGAAATGTAGAAATTGCATTTGCTTCTCCAGCATCTGATTTTTTCTTTGGGTTCTCCTCTCTATAGCACCTGGGATTTAGGGACGGCAGATGCTATTCCTGGCTTAGGCTGAACCATGTAGCACTAAGACAGCAGCATTGTTCCAGCTCCTGGCCACAGACATTGGTTCAGAGTTGGATATGTGACCTAATTTAGGCCAGTGGAGGAGAAGCACTAATCTCTCTCTGCTCAGTTCTCTCCAGCACTGAGACTACTGGGTACAGCATTCAATCAATCTGTAGATACCCCCACACTGAGCCAGGGCCATCCTTGTTTTTAAAGAGTTTTGTGTCTTTTAAAACTAATTTTATTACAGGGACACCCTGTCTCACAAAAATTAATTTTGTTGCACAACAATGTAAATGTTCCTAAGGCCATGAACTGAA
The DNA here is from genome assembly GCF_000622305.1 of Nannospalax galili. Lineage (NCBI taxonomy): Eukaryota > Metazoa > Chordata > Mammalia > Rodentia > Spalacidae > Nannospalax > Nannospalax galili. Next base: position 8,546,633 of record NW_008358866.1, on the reverse strand, counting down.
CTTTTAAAATGGTTAAAATTGCGGTTGGAGAGATGGCTCAGCCATTAAGAGCACTGGTTGCTCTTGCAGAGGACCCAAGTTCAATTCCCAGCACCCACATGGCGGCTAACAACTGTAACTCCAGTTCCTGGGGATTCAAGGCCCTTTTCTGACTTCTGTGGGCATTGCACAACATGGGTGCACTTACACATGCAGGCAATCCATTCATACACATAAAATAAAAATAATAAATAAAATACTTAAAATAGTTAAAGTGGATGTGGTTGAGTACACCTGTAATCCCAGTGTCCAGAAGGCTAAGGCTAAGACAGGAAGATCTTGAATTTAGATCATACGTATAGAAAGGCCCAGTCTAAAAAGAAAAAAAAAAAAAAGGCAAAACGACATATTTTATGTTCAAATCACAAGAGGAACATTTTGTCTTAAAAAAAAAAAAATGTACTGTAAACATTGCTTCCTAAAACTGTGGGCTGCGAGCTCATGTGGAGCAGCATAACTGAATGTGAGGATTATGAAAAAACTGGGCAACACTAAAAGGTTTCTGAATGAACAAAAACTCAAACTAAAATGCGTAATGAATCTGAGATCTTTCTGGCAGCATCTGCCAATGTTGCATATCATGATTTCACAGTAGCCTTGGTTCTAAACACAAAATATGCACACTCTGCACTGTGCATGCCATTACACCACACAACAAACCTTGCTGAAACACCTCAGATGGCAGTTTCTACTGTACATACAAAGTTTTCTCCTCTTAATGAAATATATTGGTTTCATTATGGAAAACAAAAAAATTGTAATTTTTATTTTACCAACATCCCTCAAGCATGTAAGCATCAATTACTTTATTTTTGGGTTGGATTATATTAGAATTTTTTGTTTTTTAAAATTACCATTTGAGTTGCTGACTTCTGGTTTCATAAAAATACTGTCTAATCAGTTTTGCTTGAGTTTAGAACAGAATTGCCAACAGTGTCTGAAATGGTCCTAAACATACTTCTACCTTATCTTGGTGTCTTAACTTGCAAATTTGATTTCATCTTTAATAAGTGGTAAAATTATATATCAAAGAATTATATTAAATTTCCTTGTAACTTATTATCAGTAAATATTTTATTTGTATAGCCACTTTATTTATATTTATTTATTTGTATAGCCACTTCTCCTCTCCAACTCCCTCTGTAGCCCCTCCAACAGGTAGGTCCCCCTCCCACCATCATGACTTCTTTTTAACATTTTTTTTGATAATCTACTAAATCCAAGTGGTGCTACCCACATGTGCACTGGAGCATGGGAAACCTTGAAAAAGGATGGTTCTTCCTCCCTCGCTCCCTCTCTCCCCTCCCCAGCAACTATCACCTGACAATAGCTCCTCAGTATGGGTGGGGTCTAGAAAGAGCCTCCCCATCAATGCTGGAATTTTAACTGGCTTGATCATGCGTAGATATAGTACAGGTAACCACAGTGGCTATGAGTTCATGAATATAATAGCTATGTCATGTCCAGAAGACAGAAATTCACAGCACTCCTCCCCGTCCTCCAGCTCTTATATTCTTTCTTTCTCCACTTCTTCAGTGTTTCCCAAATCTTGGCATTAGGCGGGGACATACACCTATTTTATATGCCCAGACTCCTATATAAATTTAGTTAACAGGGGCAGGGAGATGGCTCAATGATTAAGAGCACTGGCTGCTCTTTCAGAGCTGGGTTCCCAGCAACGACGGCAGCTAACGTCAGTTCCAAGGGATCTGATGCTCTCTTCTGGTCGCCATGAACATTGCATGCACAGGTGCACTTACATACGTGCAAGCAAAACACTCATACACATAAAATAAAAATAAAATATTTAAATAAAAAAATATTTGGAGAAAAATGGTCACGTGTAGAAAAAGTTTAAGCAACCATGCTAAGAAACAGTGATCCATCAAGATAATAGTCCCAAATATGCCATATGTACTAAAGCGCAAGTCTAAAGTCATCTGAAAACTGGGGCTAGAGAAATTGCTCAGCAGTTAAGAGCACTGACTGCTCTTGCAGAGGACCTGGGTTCGATTCCAAGCACCCACATGGCGGCTGCGAACCGTAAGTCCAGTTCCAGGGGAATCCAAAGCCCTCTTCTGGCCTCCGTGACATA
>NW_008358866.1:8524647-8544462 GCF_000622305.1 Nannospalax galili | reverse complement strand
AATTATTAAATTTTAATATTTAAAATATTTCTTAAAAAGTCATCTGAAAACTCCACACTCTTAATAACTAATTGTACAGTCTGGGCTGCTACAGAAAGCCCAGGGTAAAACTATGAAGCCATACATAAACAATCAACACTAGCAAGCCTAAAGCCTTAATAATTGTTTTTTAGCAGATCAAATACCAGTCATATTTTTTTCAAAAATGTTTCCTTCAAAGCCTCAAATGTTGGCATTTGGAAGATTATCAAAGAATTAATAATCTTTTCTCTTCTTCAAAGTTCTACACCATTCAATATAGTCAGGCAGTTAGAGATGAAAATATCACCTTTGTTATGGATAAAGCAGCTTAGAGAAAATATTGATCTAAAGCTAGACTTAATATTTTGCACCTGAATTTGGAATAATTGTGGCCAGTTCTAACTGAAATCACACCAAGTCAGTTTGTGAAACTTGACACACTGATTCTAAAATTCACCTGGTAATATAAAGGATTGTGAGTAACTACCATCACTTTGAGATGAAAGGATAGTGAGAGGACTTCCCTTAGCTGATATCAAGATGTATTAAAAGTTTAATAATTAAAATGTGGTATTTATGGAAGCTTAGAAAAATAGAAAAGAAACAGAACTCTATGCCCAGAACTACTTCCACACATGCATGATGCATATTTGAAACAGCATTAGAAATCATTGAGTAAAGAATGTACTGTTCATTAAATTGTTGAATACAGTTGACTAGGCATATGAGAAAATAAATTACAGCCTTATCTTACAGCATCCACAAAGCATCTTCCATAGGAACTAAATAACTCAGAAAAGCAAAGGATAACAGATTTTAGAATTTGTGGTTTCCCTACTCTCTGCCCACACCTTTGTAAATCAGCACTTGCTAAACTTTCCCCAAATCACCCAATTTGAGTGGGTCTTCTTTTTACTGTGGGATCCTAAAATAGTTAAAAATATGGAAGAATTTCTTTTTATTTTTAAATTTATTCATTTTAAGGAAGCATTGAGATAAGTTAATTTATTTTTATTTTATATGTACGAGTGTTTTGCATGCATGTATGTAAGTGCACCATGTGGCCCCCAATGCCCACTGAGGCCAGAAGAGGCCATCAGGTTCCCTGGAACTGGAGTGGCAGACCGTTGTTAGCCTCTGTGTGGGTGCTAGGGACAGAACTCAAGTACTCTGAAAGCAGCCAGAGCCTTTAACCACTGAGCCAGCTCTCGAGCTCCTTGTTTGTTTACTTGTTTGCTTGTGTATTGGTTTATTTGTTAATTGGCATATTGGTTTTTTTGAGACAGGGTCTCACTATGTCGCCTTCGCTGGCCTGGGACTTGCTATGTAGACTAGGCTGGCCTAGAACTCACAGAGATTCACTTGACCCTGCCTCCTGAATGCTGAAATTAAAAATATGCACCACCACATCAGGCTTGAATTTCTTTTTTTCTGTTAAAACATATACTTAGTTCCCATATCACCAACCATAGACTATGTCATGATTGTGAGTTGTTAAACTTTATCTCTCCTCAGGAAAACAATAACTTGTGTGATTATGGAATCCTGTGGAGTTTTCAGTCTTTGGTCATCACATTAAGAATTCTTCACCTGGCGTGGTGGTGCACGCCTTTAATCCCAGCACTCAGGAGGCAGAGCGGATCTCTGTGAGTTCAAGTCCAGCCTGGTCTACATAGTGAGTTCCAGGACAGCTGGGGCTATAAGGAGACCCTGGCTCAAAAAGAACCCCCCCCCCAAAAAGAATTCTTCAAGACTAGACATATAGCTCAGCGTTAGAGTGTTTGCCTAACATGTGTAGCCCTGCAAAAAGAAAGTATAAAAATCATCTCAATTAAAAAAGAATATGAGCTCCGGGCATGGTGGCACACACCTTTAATCCCAGCACTGGGGAGGCAGAGACAGGTGAATCCTCTGTGAGTTAGAGGCCAACCTGGTCTGCAGAGTGAGTTCCAGGCAGCTGGAGCTACAGGGAGACCCTGTCTCAAAAAGACCAAAAAAAAAAAAAAGAATATGAAATATAACCATGTGTGGTAGTATATGACTATAATCCTGGCACTCAAGAAGTTGAGGCAAGAGGATCATAAATTCAAGGCCAACCTGGGCTACATAAGAAGACCTTGTTTCAAAAAACATGAACATTGTAGAAGTCATTCATCTTCTTGGTTAGCTTTATTCATAGGTTTTTTTGGGGGTTTTTTTTGGAAGCTATTGCAAATGGGATATTTTTCCTAAATTTCTTTCATGAGAAGTTCATTATATATAGAAGAACTTTTGATTATTTTTCTGGTAGAGTCTTTAGGATCTTCTAAGTATTGAATCATATAGTCTGCAAATAGGGCTGATTTGACTTTTTCCCTATTTGTAGCTCTTTTATTCTTACTCTAGTCTCTGAACTTGCTAATACTTTGGGGACTATACTGAATAAGAATGGAGAAAGTGGGTGCCCTTGTCTTGTTCCACACTGAGAGGAAATACTCTTACTTTTCCCCTATTTAGCTACAGTTCTGTGATATATATACCCTTTATTATGATGAAATATGTTCTTTTTGTTGTGGTTCATGTGTTTGAACAGTTGGTCCCCAGCGGTGGCGATGCTGTTTGGAAAGATTGTGGAACCTTTAGGAGGTGGAAACTTATTGGAGGAAGTGTGTCACTGAGGGCATGCCTTGGGGTTTTATAGCCCAACCTCACTTCCTGTTCACTTTCCACTTCCTGTGGATGCAATGTGACCAGCTATCTCCTGCTCATGCTGTCATGATTTCCCCACCATGATGGACTGTATCCCCTTGAATTGTAAGCTAAAATAAATCCTTCTTCCCTTATATTGCTTCTTGTCAAGTATTTTGTCACAAGAAAAGTAACGAACATTCCTAGTTTTGAGATGATCATGTGATATCTGTCCTTAAATCTGCTCGAATGCTATATTACATTTGTTGATTTATATTGAATCAACCTTGCCTCTGTGGGGTAAAATCAACTTGGTCAAGACATAAAATCTTCTTAATGTGTTCCTGAATTTTGTTTATAAGTACTCCATTGAGAATTGTGGTGCCTGTGTTTATCAGGGAACTTGATCTATAGTTAGAAGCTCCTGCACAGCAAACAAAACAATCACCAGAATGAAGAGAAGCTCTTTACCAACTATATAGCAGGTAGGGGGTTAACATTTAGAATATATAAAGAACTACAAAAATTAAACACTAAAACCTCCACAAATCTTCTAGTCAGTAAATGTGCTAATCAATCAATAGACAATTCTCAAGAGAAGCACCAAAGGACCCTAAGTTCTACCACAGAGACACTTGGACATCTGTGCTTCTTGCTGCACTATTCATATTAGATAAGAAATGGAATGAGCTTAAATTGTACATATACACTTCTACTTCCACACAGAAAAAATGAAAGTACGACATTTTCAGGAAGATGGATGTAACTGCAAATCATTAATTTGTGATATAATTCAGACTCATTGATTTTAATTGTGTATATATAAGTGTGTGTGTGTGTGTGTTTGTGATGAAAGGCAACCACAGAGGGGAAGAAGAGAACCTAAGAGATGAGGAAGAGGGGAAGAAAGAAAAAGGGAGGAGGCAATGGAATACCTGTGACATGGGAGTAGAGGAGATGTGGGTGCGAGAGTGGTAGGAAAGAGAAGTAGACCGGCAAGAGAAGGTAGGGAGAAGGGCATGAGTAAGAACAAAGTATGTGGAGCTAGGAGCATGGTAGCTCCATTGGTAGAATGCTTGAAGTCCCTGGGTTCAGCCTCAGCACCAAAAACAGAAAGGGTAGCTCATCCCTATAATTCAAGCAATCAGGAGCTGGAGGCAGATGGATCAGAAGTTCAAGGATATTCTTAGCTACATAGTTCAAGGATACACTGGGCTACATGAGACTCTGTCTCAATAAAAGAACAATTATATGCGAATATGTCATAATAAAACCCATTAGTTTGTATGGTAGTCTAAAAATTCATTTTAAAAATAAAGAAGGAGGCCAGGCGTGGTGGTGCACACCTTTAATCCCAGCACTCAGGAGGCAGAGGCCCGTGGATCTCTGTGAGTTCAAGGCCAGCCTGGTCTACATAGTGAGTTCCAGGACAGCTGGGGCTACAGGGAGACCCTGTCTCAAAAAGACTAAAAAAAGGAAAGAAGGAAGACAGAAATGAAGGTCTTTACAGCCCTACAAGAAGTTCTTAAAGCACAAAGAGCAAAACCCATAAAATTAATATGTCATAAAAATTCTGATAAAGATTTATAAACGTAAATACTTTGACTCAGATATAGTAAAAATTACAGTAAAAACCATAAGCCACATGTTATGGAAAACTTGAAATTAAGATCTTTGGGAACGGCTGGGTGTGGTGGACCATGCCTTTAGTCCCAGCACTTGGGAGGCAGAGGCAGGTGGATCGCTGTGAGTTCAAGGCCAGCCTGGTCTACATACTGAGTTTCAGGACAGCGGGGGCTACAGGGAAAACCTGTCTCAAAAAGACAAAAAAAAAAAAAAAATCTTTGGAAACAAATTCTGTGATAACAAAGAAAGAGAAAGTGAAAGTATATTGATTAAATCCCATTCCAACAGATGTAGTTAAGTGTCTCCTATTATGGACATAAATTTTATTGCCAATCTGTTGCCATTACAAACAATGCTCTTAATGCCAGTTAAGTATTCATTCCATGCGGGTGTGGTGGTGCATGCCTTTAATCCCAGCACTCGGGAGGCAGAGGCAAGGCCAGCCTGGTCTACATAGTGAGTTCCAGGACAGCTGGGGCTACAGGGTGACCCTGTCTCAAAAAGATCAAAAAAAAGAGAATTCGTTCCTAATCCCTAGGTCATGAAGATATTCTCCAATATTATTAACTAACTACTTGAAGCTTTGTTTCATTTTTCACGTTTAAACCTATAGAAGAATCCTGTGAATGGAGATGTAAGAGTTAAATATAGTTTTCTTCCTGTATGGATACCCACTTAACTCAGATAAAACCATCCTTTCCCCACTGCTCTGTGGAGTTACCTTTGTCAGGGTTCTACCCTTTTAAATTCAACTTTTCAGTCACCTTATGCTTTCTTTCATAAATAACATGTAAAGTTGCTTTTTTGTTTTGTTTTATAAATATGGTGTGCGTGTGATGTATGCATGCATGTACACATGTTATCTGTGCATGTGAGGGCCAGACTGAATAGCAAGTGTCTTCCTCAATTGCCCTCCACCTCTTTTTTTTTGGTCTTTTTGAGACAGGGTCTCCCTGTAGCCCCAGCTGTCCTGGAACTCACTATGTAGACCAGGCTGGCCTTGAACTCACAGAGATCTGCCTGCCTCTGCCTCCTGAATGCTGGGATTAAAGGAATGTGCTACCATGCCCGACTACTTTTAATCCTTTTGATAACCTAAAATTTAGCCAAGCAGTGTGGTACACATCCATTGTCTCAGTACTAGGGAGGCTGAGTCAGGAAGATCTCTTGAGCTCAAGAGGTACACAGCAGCCTGGGCAACATAGTAAGATCCTCTCTCTTCCAAAAAAACAAGTACACTAACTTTACAATTATACTCTATCAAAAACACCTTATAATTTTCTCAAATTCTATCAAGCATGTTTAAGAGTCTTAAAAAAATTCTCAATCACTCTAGCCGGGTGTGGTGGCGCATGCCTTTAATCCCAGCACTCGAGAGGCAGAGGCAGGCGGATCTCTGTGAGTTCAAGGCTAGCCTGGTCTACATAGTGAGTTCCAGGACAGCTGGGGCTACAGGGAGACCCAGTCTCAAAAAGACAAAAAAAAATTTTCCTAAACTACTCTAAATAAAAAGACTTTAGAATACTTAAGTTCAGACTCTCTAATTGTTGGCTTTGGGCGGGGGTAATTCTTAACTTATATACATTATATAATTTCCAGTTCCTTTTAATGATACACAATAGTCATTTTACTGTTTACACAGATTATTTTTCTTTGAATTTGTATCTCCCTTTCTTTCTTTTATGAGAATAATGTGATAAACATATGCAATCAATAAACTACCATTAATAGAAAGTTATATATATAATTAGTTTGTTATAAATATAGTCTTTTTATGCTTAATAAATTATTCCTTCTGGAATAAGACAGTTTTATTACAATGCATTTCTAATTTTGACATCTTTATTGTAATTTTTAATATCAATATCTGTTTTGTAGGTTCAAAGGCAAAAAACATGAAAAAATAGAGTTATGATCTTGAATTGATATAAGAGCCATCAGGAAATAAGATGTCTGAAGAAGAGGATACTTCAGAGCTGGAAGGAATCACTAGATCCCAGTCAGTGGAGGAGCCTGAATTTATTGCAGAAACATCAGATTCATCAAATAAAGACACTTCTTACCTGGAAAGGAAACATTTCACCCAATTTGATGAAACATATCCTTCAAAGGATACAGCTTCCTTTGGAAACAATTTTGGCAGAAATGAAGAGAAAAGGGAAAAAATCCAGTTTTCTGACACAAGAATTACAGATGCCAGCCCACTGTCAAAACAAGAAGCTTCCCAAAGTTCCATGTCATTAATTACTAAGATGACTACAGACTATCAAACAGCTAAATTCCCACCTCAAGAGAATGGAGGAAGAGTTAGTTCACAAAACTCTGAAGAAAAGCAGAAAGAATTGGACTTAGAGTCAGATAACGCCACAGTTCATCTTGAGGCCAAAGGTTTACAACAATTTCCTGTGGACATTTTAAAAGTAAAATATGTTAAATATCTCTATTTAGATAAAAATCAAATAAAAACTTTTCAAGGAGCAGATCCAGGGGATCTGCTAGGACTTGAAATTCTGTCCTTGGAAGAAAATGAATTACCATCAATTCCATTGGAAATTCAGCTGTTTTACAATTTAAGGACATTGAATGTCAGTCACAACCAAATATCACAGATACCTAAAGAAATCTTACAACTTGGGAGTATGCGAGAACTCTTTTTAAATAATAATTTTATTGAAAAATTTCCTTCTGGCTTAGAAAGTCTTAGAAACTTGGAAATTTTAAGTTTGGGAAATAATATGTTGACTTATATCCCAGATTCATTGTCTAGTTTGAAAAACCTGAGTGTTCTTAATCTGGAATATAACAAATTAACAATATTTTCTAAATCTCTGTGCTTCCTTCCAAAATTAACTTCACTAAATCTTACTGGAAACTTGATAGGCAGTTTGCCAAAAGAAATTAGAGAACTTAAAAATTTAGAAAACTTTTTAATGGATCACAATAAACTTACTTTTTTGGCTGTGGAAATTTTTCAGTTATCCAAAATAAAAGAACTCCATCTGGCTGACAATAAATTGGAAGCTATTTCACACAAAATTGAGAATTTCAGAGAACTTAGGCTTCTTAATCTTGATAAAAATTTATTGAAAGACATACCAGATAAAATTTCCCGGTGTGTAATGTTAGAAAGCCTTAGCCTTAGTGACAATAAATTAGAAGAACTTCCTAAGAAGATTCATAAGCTTAAACATTTAAGAAAACTCCATGTAAACAGAAATAAAATGGTGAGAATATCGGGAGAAATCTCACATCTTAGTAATATATGTAGCCTGGAATTTTCAGGAAATCTGATTGCACATGTTCCTATTGAAATAAAAAACTGCAGAAAAATAACTAGAGTTCAATTGAATTATAATAAAATAATGTATTTTCCAGTGGGATTGTGTGCTTTAGAGTTACTCAATTATGTGAGTTTTAATGCAAATTATATTTCAGAAATACCTGTGGATATATCTTTCTGTAAGCAACTGCTTCATTTAGAGTTGAATAAAAACAAACTCCTGACATTTTCGGAGTACCTCTGTTCTCTCACTAATCTTAAATACCTGGATCTTGGTGAAAACCAAATAAAGAAAATTCCGCCATCTATTTATGAAATGGTATCCCTCCATGTACTTATTTTGTCTGGTAATAAGTTTGAAACTTTCCCAAGAGAACTATGTGCTTTAAGAAATCTGCAAGTGCTTGATCTCTCTCAAAACCAATTACAGAAAATACCTTCAGAAATATGCCATTTAAAAGGAATTCAGAAATTAAATTTCTCAAATAATCAGTTTATATATTTTCCTATTGAACTGTGTCAACTTCAGTCACTGGAAGAGCTGAATATAAGTCAGACCAATGGGAAAAAGGTAAGAGTAATATTTTGGGCAATGGAGGAAAGGGAGACTACAGGGATCTGAACATGAGGTGCAATGTGTGTGCAAGTGCTTGTTATGTGTATTTGTGTTCTAAGCAGATAGAAGACCATGTTTGGAAAGAACACTCTTCCAAACCAGAACCTAGTTTACGAATACACTTCTCAACACAAAGGCTTTATAGGAAAATATTTTATTCAAATTTAATGTGAAAGAAGGCTGACAAACTTGCAGGGTTTTCCTATTTGGTTAATTATAAGAAGATTTTTTTAATGTTATTTATTCTTATTTTATGTATATGAGTGTTTTGCCTGCCTGTATGTAAGTGCACCTGTGTGTGCAATGCCTACAGAGGTCAGAGTAGGGTGTTGGATTCCTTGGAACTGGAGTTACAGACAGTTGTTAGCTGCCATTTGGGTGCTGGGGACCAAATCCTGGTCCTCTGCAAGAGCAACCAGTGTTCTTAACTGCTGGGCCATCTGTCCAGCCCCAGATATTTTTTATCATATGTATGTGATGTATGTATTCATTCATGTATGCATGTGTGTGTGTGCATGCATGCAGAAGACAGGGGTGGGTGTAGTGTCTTTTTTGTTGTTGTTGTCTTTTTGAGACAGGGTCTCCCTGTAGCCCCAGCTGTCCTGGAACTCACTGTGTAGACCAGGCTGGCCACGAACTCACAGAGATCCACCTGCCTCTGCCTCTCGAGTGCTGGGATTAAAGGCATGGTAGTGTCATTTTTAATTGTTCACCATCTTATTTTTTGAGACATGGTCTCCCACTGAACCTGGAGCTCACTGATTGGCTAGACTGGCTGGCCAATAATCCTGTTTCCACCCTCAACACCCCAGCACAAGGGTTACATGTGTGGGCCCAGTTTTTATGTGGGTGCTGAGGATCCAAACCCAGCTCTTCATTCTTGCAGGCACTTTATTGACTGAAACATCTGCCTGCCCTAGTATAAGAAGTTTTAAAGTTTCAAATATCATATAAACACATTGTTGAGCTGGAAATGTAGCTCAGTGGTAAAACACTTGCCTGATGTATGCGTGACTCTGGGTTTGATCTCCACTCCCCAAAACACATTGTTGAAAATTAGAAAACTGAGAAATTAAGAATTATTTTACAAGCATACTGTCATAATAAAACTATTGGTACATATTGCTTTCTTGTGCTTTTAGTCTCTTTTCTTACATAGTTTTATAAGCAATAAGAAAAAGACTATAAGCCCGGCGGGTGGCGCACGGCTTTAATCCCAGCACTCGGGAGGCAGAGGCAGGCGGATCGCTATGAGTTCAAGGCCAGCCTGGTATTCCTTGGCTACATAGTGAATTCGAGACCAGCCTGGGCTAAAAAAAAAAAAAAAAAAAAAAAAAAAAAAAAAAGAAAGAAAAAAAGAAAAAGACTATAAACTCAAATTTAAATTTTATTCCTGTTAAGCATTTAGAATAGTAATTTTCTTTATAATAATATAATGAATTTCTTCATAGGTATATTCAGGTTGTTTTCTTTGGAAATTCCTCCTGAAAAATTGGTAAATTATTTATTTATTTACTTATTTATCTGTTTACTTTGTTTATTGTGGTGCTGGGGAATCAAACCCAGGTCTCACAAATGGTTGGTAAATGTTCTACTACTAAATTATACCTCAAGCCCTGGAAATACTTTTTTGTCTTTTGAGGAAGGGTCTCTCTGTAGCCCCAGATAACCTGGAACTCACCATAGACCAGGCTGGCTTCAATCTCACAGGGATCTACTAGTCTCCTGAGTGATGAGATTAAAGGCATGCACCATTGACTATATGGAAACAGTCCTACAGACTCCTGGGACTCTTCTCATATGAACTTACAACAATGGTGTCAGCATGCACAAGACCCATGCAAACTCAAGCAGACAAAAACCCAGCATAGAACTGTGAAAATGAGCAGCAGGCCCCAATCTTAGTCGAAGAATTATTGGCAGCTGATTACTGCTGGGTGAGGAAGAGCTGATCTTCTTAAAGAGAGGGACTCTAGATAGGCTGACTAGATCCCAGTGGATGAACTTGCACTGAGGGACATCTGGGGACACCAACTTTACATGATAAGCCTTAACATAAATGATGGATTGTATGAACTCCAGTGAGGGGACTATGGCAGGGTGCCAAAGGGGAAGAGGTTAGTATAAAGATGATTTTCTGTATGAAATGCACAAAAATTCAATTAAAAAATTTAAAAATAATAATTTTTTAAAAAAGAAAAAAAACTGTTGTATGAAATGTACAAAAGCTCAATAAAATTTTTTTAATTAAAAAAAAGGCACCACCAACACCTGACTGGAAATACTTTTTAAAAATTAAAAAAATTTTGATTTATCCTAAGATCTCAATAATGACAACTATTGTTGGACTATCTTTAATACTAGACTGTTATCTAAAGCACTTCTAGCCCCCTAAAAGACACTTTTTGGTGCTGCAATATTGTCAATATAGTCATTCGCTAATTTATTGACTAATTTACCATACCCTGACTCCTTCCTCCTGTATCTTAATTGCGATTGTCACTAGAGTATGTCCCTAACTTTCTCTTTTTCACTAACTCCTTCTTTGACCTTATCCTCCCTGATGTCACATGCATAATTCCAGAATGTATATAACTAAAATTATCTCAACTAGCACTCTAGTTCCACAGTTGGCAATTTTTCCTGGAATTTCTAATGTCACTTTCTCTATCACAGCCCATGTTTATCATTTGTTTCATGCCTAGATTACTCCAGAGACCCCCTGACTATGCTCTCTGACTTAGTCTTCTCCAGTTTAGCAGGTCTTGTCAAACTTATCAGACTTTATTCCAGGGAACTGTACTTTTTTATTTATTTATTTATTGTTTGTTTGTTTTGTTTTTTATAGAAAGGGCCTCAGTCTGTAGCCCTGGCTGGCCTAGGACTTGCTATATAAACCAGGCTGGTCTCGAGCTCATAGAAATCCACCTGCCTCTGTCTCCCGAATGGTGGGTTAAAGGCATGTGCTATCAAGCCTGGCCTAGGTAACTATTCTTAATGTGTTGTATTTGGCATGGTGGTACATGCCCATAATCCTAGTACTCAGGAGGGTGAGGTAGGAGGACTGTGAGTGCAAGGTCAACCTGGACTACAGAGTTAGATTATGTCCAGGTAAAGAAGGAAGGAGGAAAGGAAGGAAGGAAGGAAGGAAGGAAGGAAGGAAGGAAGGAAGACAAGGAAGAAGAGGGGGAAGGAAGGAGGAAGGGGGGAGGAAGGAAGGAGGAGGGAGGGAGGGGGAAGGAAGGAAGGAAGGAAGGAGGAAGGAAGGAGGAAGGAAGGAAGGAAGAAGGAAGGAAGAAAGGAAGGAAGGAAGGAAAAGGAAGCAAAGAGGGAATTCAGGATGCTTGTCTATTGCCTACTCAAGTTGCCAGAGGACTCAGTTACATCTTTGCAGCATCATTTCACAAGTCTCCAAGGTGGAAAAAAATTATTTACAAGAATTCTTCTTGGGGCTGGAGAGATGGCTCAGTGGTTAAGAACACTGACTGTTCTTGCAGAAGACCCAGGTTTGTATCCTAGCACCCACATGGCAGCTAACAATTGTCCATAACTCCAGTTCCAGGGGATCCAACAGTCTCTTCTGTCCTCCGCGGGCATTACACGACGTGGGTGTACTTACCTACATGCAGGCAATACACACATACACATAAAATAAAATTAAAAAAAAAAAAGAATTCTTCTCAAGGGTGTGGTGGAGCATGCTTTTAATCCCAGCACTTAAGAGGCAGAGGCAGGCAGATTTCTGTGAGTTTGAGGCCAGCCTGGTCTACATAGTGAGTTCCAGGTCAGCTGGGCCTCAGGGAGACCCTGTCTGAAAAAAACCAAAAAATAATAAAAAATAAAATAAAAAGAATTCTTCTCAAGAAGAATATCCTATTTGGTTGAAAACACGCCTTTGATGAAGGAGGGATGAAATGCTTGAAGAACTATTTTACTTAACAATTGATCATTAACCAGCCATCTAAATAAGATGAATCAGGTTAATCACAGAGCTTCTATTTGGCAAAGTGAAGGATAGCCAGCAGAAATCTTCTTTCAACAGTAATTCCATTGCTACACAGTTAACTCTCAGATACTTTCTCTGGTAAATGTTGAACAAGTAGTTAAATAATATTTGTTTGAAGGCAATTCAAATGATGGGCCTGCCCATGTAAGTCGATCTAACTCCTACTACATAGGGTTAGCTCTCAGTCTTACATAGACTGATTCCTTACTCACCCAAGTATACTCTAAACTTCTGATCACTTCTCGGTACTGGTCACCTTCTCACTAGCCATATTTATGCATGATGTTTATCTTGCTTTAAGTAACATAACATCATTACATCTGTTCTTGGTGGGGGGGGCATATATGTGTGTGCATATGTATGAAGGTGGGGGATACAAGCCCGAGTATGCATAGGTATGAGGGTGGGGGTTATATGCCTGTGTGCGCATAGGTATGAAGGTGGGTGTATCTTCTTCTGTTGTTCTCTATGCTGATAAGAGCCAGAAGAAATTGTGACTGAGTAATTGGAAAGACTTCAGGGAGGAAAAGAAGCTAAAGCAGCATCAGCTCTAGGGAGAAAAGGGGTAAGCCTTGGCAATGGATGCCTAGTGTCAGGAGAGTGAAGAAAGTGGGCCTCAAGCAACAGGGCTGAACAGGTAGCACTGATCAGATTGTGGAGGTACTTGGATGCTACCCAAGAGCTTGAGGATTTTTAGGACATGGAGTCACAAAGAATCTGTGACAAAATGAAAATATCTCTTTTCTTTCTTTGTTCTTGAATATCTCTTTTTTTAGACAATGACTGAAAGAAAATTCTATCCTTTGATCTTAGAAAAAATTGTAGTCATACAAATATTTATGGATTTATAAAAGCATAAATATTTATTTAATCTTTGTTGCAGTTAACAAGACTTCCAGAAGAGCTGTCTAATATGACTCAACTTAAAACACTTGATATTTCAAATAATGTAATCAGAGAGATTCCAAGAAACATAGGGGAGCTGAGAAGGCTAGTTGCTTTACATGCATACAACAATGAAATAACTTCTCTTCCACCATCTTTTCTATCTTTAAAAGTTCTCCAGCACCTAGACCTTAGAGGTAAGTGTCAGACTTAATGATTAAAGTAGAATCAATAAGTATATTAATATCTGAGCTGCAAATTTTGGTGACAGGATAAAGAATGGGAAACAATTGACTGTATTAAGTGGGCATCAGAGGTAGAGGAGCACACAGATCCATTTCTTAGGTACATAAAATGAGAGCGAAGTTGAAGACCCAGTTTCTTCCCTGAAAGAGCTCAATCTTGATTATGATGGTGAGTATACTTTCTCTGCACATACCCAGTCATTTAGTATTTCTTTGCTTTCTGACTCTGACCTTGCCCTTCCCTCTCTATACCTGCCTGTGCAACTTCAGATTGTGAAAGCTTATACAGACTTTCACAAAGTTAACTTGTCAAAATCAGAACAAAATAATAATGATATAAAAGAGAAAGTAAATGACTCACTCGAAAGATATCAGAAAAGGGATTGGAGAGAGGCTCAGTAGTTAAGAGCATTGACTGCTCTGTCAGAGGACCTGGGTTCGATTCCCAGCACCCATAAGGCAGTCAACAACCATCTGTAACTCTAGTTCCAGGGGATCTGATGCCCTTTTCTGACCTTCACAGGCATTACACAACACAGGCGGGTGCACTTACATACATTTAGGCAATATACTCATACACATAAAATAAACATAAGTAAAATATAAAAGAAGATCAGAAAAGATTCCCCAAAGTAGAAGAAATACTTAGTATTTTTCATAACAGTTTCCAGTATAAAATATTTCAAAACTTAGAGAAAATAATAAACACTTATATACCTACATCTAAATACAGGGTACTAACATTTTATAATATTAATATTTTGTCAATGCTTTTGAGATATCTTGTCATTAAAAGATAAGATTTCAAATTTTGTTTGTACTTCTTTCCTCAATCTGGAAGTAACCACTATAGTGAAACTGCTATATAACTTTTTAAAATCCGTATTTTTACGCTTCTGTCTCTCCATAAAAAGTAGTACTATTTTGAGTTTTTAGTATTATTTATTTGTATCAGACTGTAAGATCATTCTGTAAGTTGCATTTTACCATCATTATAGTTTTAAAATCAATCCATTTTCATATGTGTGAGGTCTAGTCCTCTCCTTTTAAATGATGTAGAATCGTCAACTGAATGATTAAATAATAATCAATCTGTTATCATGCTGGATAGATCATGAGGTTGTTTCTAACTGTTCCTGTTACAAATGCCCTTATGTACATTCCTGGTATAATCTGCTTGAGTGTCTCTGGGGCCTAAAGCTATTAAACAGAGTTGTTGGATCGAAGTTTATGTATGTCTTCAACTTCCTCAGATCCTGACAGGAAGTTGAAGGTCCTTGGGTATTTTACCAAGGTAAACGTCCTTGGGTATTTTACCAAGACAATACAGTTATTGAATAGTTCCCGTCTCTATAATTTTACAGAAGTATAATCTGCTTGAGTGTCTCTGGGGCCTAAAGCTATTAAACAGAGTTGTTGGATCGAAGTTTATGTATGTCTTCAACTTCCTCAGATCCTGACAGGAAGTTGAAGGTCCTTGGGTATTTTACCAAGGTAAACGTCCTTGGGTATTTTACCAAGACAATACAGTTATGGAATAGTTCCCGTCTCTATAATTTTACAGAAAAGTGTAGTTCATTGTTTTTTTTTTTTCTGATAGGAAATAATCTGACAGCTCTGCCTAGTGCCATCTATAGTCTTTTTTCCCTGAAGGAGATAAATTTTGATGACAACCCTTTGCTAAGACCTCCAATGGAAATCTGTAAAGGAAAACAGTTGTATACTATTGCACACTATCTACAAAGGGCAGATGAAAGAGATGGTGGGTAATGAGTGATTAGCTGCTTTGTGTGTAATTTCTGTATCATCTATAAGATATAAAATAACTTGCTTTGATTGGAGCCTTTAATCGACACAGACATTAGATATTTATCACCTTTCCCTTTCTGAAGACTAGTAGTTTATTATGTTACTAACCCAGATTATTTAATCATTGTTTATGTAAACCGAGCTTTTGGAAACAGGCAAACCCCTGTGGAGGTGTGGGCTACTTCCTATCCATTGACCTTAAAGACTTTCAATAGGTTTTCATCACAGTTGTGGGAAGACACAATCCACATGTGATTTTCATCATTTTTGTCCATTTTACCAGATATAATTGTCCTAAAAGGAAAATTTGCCTTGAAAAAGAATCATAGACCCTTTTTACTGATAGCAGTCAGTTTGGTGCCTACTATGACCATCTGCTTGAATTATTCAACAGTTTTCATCCCTTCTGCCTTGGGTATCTGCATTTCCCAAATCTTCTCTAGGAGAGTAGGTCCGTTCTCTTTAAATGACCTTCCCACTGACCCAGACTGGCAACTAGTTTCTCCAAACCTCTAGGGTGGACGCTTCATGTCCAACTCTTTTCCTGTGGCTGAGTTCCTGCAATTAGGCCTCTATAATTTCTCAAAAAAAATTGATTATAGAGTGTGGGAGATCCCTAGTTCTTGAAAATTCTCATAGTACTTTGGTTAACGAGAAAAGAAGAATCTAGATCAAATATCTAGAAACTTCCTTTTAAAAAACATACCAGGAGGCCAGGCATTGTGGTACACACCTTTAATCCCAGCACTTGGCAGGCAGAGGCAGGCGGATCTATGTGAGTTTGAGGCCAGCCTGGTCTACATAGTGAGTTCCAGGCCAGCTGGGGCTACAGGGAGACCCTGTCTCAAAAGGACAAAAAACAAAACAAAACAAAACAAAACAAAACAAAAAACAGGGGCTGGAGAGATTGCTCAGTGCTTAGGACCACTGGCTGCTCTTGCAGAAGACCCAGGTTCGATTTCCAGCACCCACATGGTGGCTAACAACCATCCATAACTCTAGTTCCTGGGCACTCCAACGCTCTCTTCTGACCTATTTGGGCATTGCACAACACAGGTGTATGTCACATATGCAGGCAATACACTCATATACATAAAGTAAAAATAATAAATAAAACATTTGAAATAATAATGAATGAAAAATTTAAAGTATATAATATCTAAGTGAGCGATCAATGATTTTAATATGCATATATATATCATATTAACAGTAGATATTAGTTTCTCAAGTTAGTTCATCAATAAGCACACAAAACAGCCAGACTTGAAGGAATACATCAAATTCATTTCAAATCCTGAAAAAAAATTAAAGAGTTTGCGATCACTTTAAAGTCATTTATATTATCCTTTTTAAGTAGCTATTTTAGGTTTTAGGACTTCTCTGATTCTAGAAGTAATGAAATGAATGGTTTAAATTTCAGATATTTTAGGGCTATATTGTCATTTTAAATTTTATTTGATATATACATTTGATAAAAGCACAGAAAACTAAATGTTAACTCAAAATGAGTATCTTTTTTTGAAAGAAATAACTTGACGTTTCTTTTATGTTCAAATGCAGAGAAAATCTTAGAGAAGATATTCAAGATAGTTGCCAACAATATCACTGAAACAAACTTTGAATTTCTGCATCAAAAACTAAACATGACAATCTCAGAAACGAGTACTGCTGCAAAGAGGTGAGTATGAATGACATTTGGCACATATTTATTCTCATATTCTGCTTTATATGATATTGATGCCACAGTTTTGAAATAATATATTAATATAAACTCTACTGTAGAAAACTGACTTTAGCTTATTACATACTTTTGATCCTTGTTGGAAGATCATACAATGTAATAAAGAAGAAGGAAGGAGGGATGGAGAGACAACTCAGTGGTTAAGAGCTCTGGCTGTTCGGTTCAGAAGATCTTGAATAAGCACCCATAGGGTGGCTAACAACCATCTATAACTCCAGTGCTAGGGGATCTGACACCCTTTTCTGTACTCCATGAGCACTGCATGACACAGGTGCACTTAAGTACATTCAGACATAACACTCATACACATGAAATATAAATAAATAACTAAATAATAAATAATTTTTTTAAAGGATAGAAGGGCTATAAGAATAAACTCCTGGGCTTGCAATCCAGCTGGCTTTCTGACCTTGAGCAACATCCTTTTATTTTTCTGTGCTTCAGTTTCTTCAATGGTAAAATAGATAAACTAACCTAAGAAGTAGTCATGAGGATGAAGTGAGATCAAGCTGTAAAGCAAGCACTGCAGTAGCAGTTTGTATTTGTTTATAGTAAATAACCCACACTGCTTATTCTAATTCATCTCTTGAGAAATGAATGTAAATTGAAGTGTTGTCTTTTTATAAAGATAAAAGAGATAGGATGGAGCTAACTTACTTCCATTTGCCAAGCTCATGGGAAACTACATATGGACAGACTGTCTTCACTAATTAATTTTAGACTCACTTGAATCTGATAAGTGAGTTTGAAAACATTTAAGTAGTTCAAAATGATGTTCTTAATTGATAATTAAAATAATTGTTATTTAAATTTTTGCAGCAATGTTCCATTAAATGAAAGAGTCTACCAAACATTTGTTAAATGGAAAGCTGAAAAGAACTCACCATTAACTGCTGCTGCCTTAAGAGACCAGCTATTTCGGGCACTAAATATGATTGCAGCATATGACATAATGGACAAGATCACAGCTTTGAATCTTTATACAAGTGCAATTAAATTTTAACCATATTAAAAATTGAAAATGTACAATGCATTTATATAATTGAAACTGGATTTTTGAGCTATCTCATTTATTGATACAAGGAAATTAAATGTGTGTCCTGTCTCTTTTTATGCATTACTAAGATGATACCAACTTATGCCTACCATTCTAGTATTATCATATATGATAATATATGTCATTTTATGCATTACTAGCATCTATGATAATATATATCATTTTATGCATTACTAAGATGATACCAACTTATGCCTAGCATTCTAGTATTATCATATAATATATATCATATATTAACACAATATGAAACATATCTTTGCATATGTTTTTACTGTTGCCTTAGTGAAGCTATTGAATTTGAAAAGAATTCTATTAAAATTTTGTTATGTAGTACTCTTACAGTCCAAGGCTTATAGGTAATAAGGTTGCTAGTGACTTTATTTGGATTTAGAAAGCAGAGACATTTCAGGCATAATGAAAATGAGCATACCATCTCCACTTTTGTTCAGTTTATGTTATCAGGAATAGAATGGCTTCACAAAACATAAAATGGGGCTAGAACTAGCATTCTTTCAGTCCAGATGGGATTAATGGGATGGACAACTCTTATCTTCCTCTCCTGTGTTTTTTTCCTTTTCTTCTGCTACCAGAAGCTCTCTTCCACAGGGGAATGTATTACAAATATTTTAGTTGCAACTGCCCTTGACATATGTAATCCCTTTTCCCCTTTGCTGTAGCCACTAATATTAAGGTCTGAGTGACTTGTGGTGAGCTGTTTGACTCAAGCAAGGACAATGAGTTTCCTTTGGACTTTTCTGGGGACCTCTAAGGTAAGATGTACTCTTTCTGTTTGTGAGTCTAGGAGCTTTGTGGTCATCTGGCAAGTGTCACGTGGAGAGACAGAACTCTTGATTTTATTTTTTGGGCCCCAAATCCAGTCACACCCGAACCTCACTCTGCTTCTGAACTTTCCACTTTCACTCATCTAAGTTAGTGGGACTCCCCCTCCCCATGGGTTTTTATGTCTTTGAATGGAAAGAGACCAAATTTAAGCAATTAATAATATTGTAGACACAGTGCAGTTTGTTGCCTTAAAAAAAAAACTCTACAAGAGGCTGAAGAGATGGTCTAACTTAGTTAAGAGCACTGACTGCTCTTGCAGAGGACCCAGATTTGATTTTCAGCACCCAACATGGAAACTAACAACTGTCTGTAACTCCAGTTCCAGGGGAATCCAACGCCCTCTTTCTGACTCTGCAGGCATTGCATGACACAGGTGCACTTACATACAGGTATACAGTATACATACACATAAAGGTAATAAATAGCCGGGCGTGGTGGTGCACGCCTTTAGTCTCAGCACTCGGGAGGCAGAGGCAGGTGGATCTCTGTGAGTTCAAGGCCAGCCTGGTCTAAATAGTGAGTTCTAGGCCAGCTGGGGCTACAGAGAGACCCTGTCTTAAAAAGACCGAAAATAAAAAGAGTAATAAATAAAGTATTTTTAAAAACCTACATGAGAAGTAATTATAGAAATAAATTTATTGGAGGCTGGAGAGACAGCTCAGTGGTTAAGAGCACTGGCTGTTTTGCAGAGGACCCGGATTCAATTCCCAGCACCCACATGGCAGTTAACAACTATGTGTAGCTCCAGTACCAGGGCATCTGATACCCTTGACCTCCACAGGTATTGCACAACATGGGTACACCCACCAACATGTAGGCATTACACTCATACAAATAAAAATAATAACTAGAATATTTTAAAAAAGAAATTTATCGCTGGGTGTGGTGGCACACCCCTTTAATCGCAACACTTGGGAGGCAGAGGCAGGCAGATCTCTGTGAGTTCAAGGCCAGCCTGGTCTACAAAGCAAGTTCCAGGCCAGCTGGGGCTACAGAGAGACTCTGTCTCAAAAAGACCA
>NW_008358866.1:8515825-8524242 GCF_000622305.1 Nannospalax galili | reverse complement strand
AAATAAATAAATAAATAAATAAATAAATAAATAAATAAATAAAAAGCCTACCTCCCTAGTTTGTCCCTATTTTGAACCATTTTCCAATAGTATGGATGCTACTCTAGGTTTATATTAGCTTAATGTCAGCTGTTGCCAATGTTCCTCACTAGTGGCAAGGCACTCTCATAGAACATTAAAGTGGGAAGAATTGGAGCTGAAGAGATGGCTCAGCAGTTAAGAACACAGGCTGTTCTTACAGAAGACCCAGGTTTACATCCCAGCACCCACGTGGCAGCTAACAACTGTCCTGTAACTCTAGTTCCAGGGCATCCAACAGCCACTTCTGCCCTCTGCGGGCATTGCACGACACGGGTGCGCTTACGTACATGCAGGCATAACACTTATACACATAAAATAGAAATAATAAATAAATTATTTTTTAAAAAGTGGGAAGAATTGTGGTGGTTTGAATGAAAAATGTCCCATCTAGGCTCATGTAGAGAACACATGATCTCCTGTTGGTGGTGCTGTTTAGAGAGGTTATGGAACCTCTTGCTGGGGAGAGCATGCCCCTGGAGCACAGGCTTTGAAAGCTTATGGCCTCACTCCACTTCCACTACACTCTCTCTGCTTTCTTTATGTGACTGAGTGAGCATCCTGCTTCACCTGTCTGCTGTCATGCCTCCCTGCCATTATAGACTCTCCCTCTGGAACCGAAGACCCAAATAAACTCTTTCTTCTTTAAAATTGCCTTTGGTCATGGTGTTTTATCACAACAAAAAGTAACTGATAAGCAGATCTTGAAAAATATCTAGTGATGTCTGTTCATTTTTCAAATGAATGAACTTAAAGTGAGAGATGAGAAGGAGAGGAAGAAATACATATTTCTCTTACCTCTGTTTTTTCATCTGACTAAAATTTTGTTGTTGTTGTTGTTTTCAGACAGAGTCTGTCTATGCAGCCCTGGCTGGCTTGGACTTACTATGTAGACCAGGCTGGCCAGATCCACCTACCTTTGCCACTCAAGAGCTGGGATTAAAGGTGTGTGCAACCACATTTGGTCATATTTTTACTTTTAAAAACCTTTATTGTCTAGCTTAAATCTTTCCATATTTCTTCTAGTTATTATTCAGTCAAGCTAAGTTATTTATTGTCTTTATCTTATATGTATGGTATGAGTGTTTGGCTTGAAAGCATATAAGTGCACCACATGCATGCAGTGCCAGCAAAGGTCAAAAGAGTGTGTCAGATCTCATGGAACTGGAGTCGTAGACAGTTGTTAGCTGCCATATGGGTGCTGAGAATTGACCCTGGGTCCTCTGCAAGAACAGTCAGTGCTCTTCACTGCTGGGCCATCTCTCTACCCAAGCTAAGCTATTTTAAACCCACAAATATCCCATGAATGCTCACCTTTCTCTCTTGCATTTACTTTTCTTCTACATGGAGCATGTCTTGCTTTTCTTTGTATTCTCTTCCCTTCCTGACCAATTTCTGAAGACCTCCTATGAGACTTGTTAGATCATGGGCCTACCACTTT
Organism: Nannospalax galili; assembly: GCF_000622305.1. NCBI lineage: Eukaryota > Metazoa > Chordata > Mammalia > Rodentia > Spalacidae > Nannospalax > Nannospalax galili. The sequence goes on along the minus strand of NW_008358866.1, from coordinate 8,522,723 downwards.
AAAACCAAATCAGTCCCCTCTCTGGTCTGGTCTGTCACTTAAGAAAAGAATTGACAAGTTCCCTGATGTTCTGAACCCTATCTCCTAGGATATAACAGGAAGTTGTAAACAAATATACTTTCTTTGTTTCTGTGATTGGATGCTCCTTGAAACTGGCTTTGAGCTATGGCCAGGTTCACCACCCTCCTGGGAAACTTATAAATGCTCTCTCCCTAGGGCTCGGTCTATATCGCTGACTGGAGCAATCTCTCTCTCTCTCTCTCTCTCTCTCTCTCTCTCTCTCTCTCTCTCTCTCTCTCTCTTTTCTCTCTCCCCCCACCCCCCACCTTCCTTCTCTTCAGGACCCTGGTCTCCTTCAGTCTCCTTAACTCTTTCACCTTAAGCTAATTTTCTTCATGTTTCTATGTGCTTTCCCCCTTCATGGGCCTGTCATTTGCCTCTGGTATGATGTACTGTCCCTCATATTGCTCAGCCACATCATGGCCCAATGGTGGCATCCATGCTTCTGTAGGCTCCTCTTTCCTAAGGAAGCTCAGTTTCTGAAGGTCAATTTCATGTTAGCTCATTTCCCAAACTGAACGGCCACTCACTCCTCTCTTCTCATTAACAAGGCTTAACAGAGATCATACCTGTCCTCTCTTTGAGAACCATATCATGAAATTTGAAATGAAATTTCAAATATATTTTTAACTCGTATTTTTACTTTGGTCTTTTTGAGACAGGGTCTCCCTGTAGCCCCAGCTGGCCTGGAACTCACAATATAGACCAGGCTGGCCTTGAACTCACAGTGATCCCTTTGCCTCTGTCTCCCGAGTTCTGGGACTAAAGGTGTGCACCACCACACCCAGCACAAATGTATTTTTAAAATAATGAATATAATAACCTGTGTTTTTAAATTATGCTCTGCATGTATCATACATTAATATTTATAAAACTAGAAAAGAAATGATAGAATCACATTTAAATGAATAAGTATACAACACCAAGTCCAAATATATTAAAAGCTATAGCTAAGCATGGTGGTGTATAACTGTAATCCTTGCACTTAGGAAGCCAAGACAGGAGAAGTGTGAGTTTCAGTCCAGCCTAGGCTACATAGGCTTTGTATCAAAAATAAATAAATAGGCCAGGCATAGTGGCACATGTCTTTAATCCCAGCACTTGGGAGGCAGAAGCAGGCGAATCTCTGAGGGTTCAAGGCCAGTCTGGTCTACATAGTGAGTTCAAGGCCACCTGGGCTTCAGGGAGACCCTGTCTCAAAAAGACCAAAATGATTAAATAATAAATAAATAAAGTAATTTTGCTCTCAGCATAGACATGAGGAAATGAGTAAGAAGCTTCAACTCCACCTAAGGAAATTGTGGCAACAATGGCTACTGGGAGGGGCAGAGACAGTCTCTTTTAAGGATGGGACTCTTGGTAGGTTAACCAGGCTCTAGTGGATGGACCATCACTAAAGGACATTTGGGGATACAAATTAGACTCTATAGGCCTTACTATATATATAAAATAGAGTACATTAAATTGGGCGGGGGGGCAATAAAGGGAGGGGGGAATGGGGGAGGGAATCTAAACACCATCAAATTTTATTGTTTGAAAATCACAAAAAATTTTAAAAAAGTATTAAAAAATTGGGTGTGGTGGCGCAGGCCAGCCTGGTCTACATAGTGAGTTCCAGGACAGCTGGGGCTACAGGGAGACCCTGCTTCAAAAAGACAAAAAAAAAAGTATTAAAAAATTAATTAAAAAGTAAATTAAATAATTTTTGAAAAGCTATGTCAGTTTTAATTAGAACCCTACTATGGTCACAATATTAATTCTGTAGTTAACTATGCATTCCTATTGATTTACACAGAATCTGCTTGCCTCACTACTAGGTTTCTTTGCTTCCTATTTTTGATGGTCTTCATTTAGTTCATATCAATGTTTTAGAAACTAGTGTTTAGATCTTGAAAGATTCTATTAAATATACATTTTTTGTAGAAATTTTTAAGTAAAATTTCATTTTTTAGAAGTTTTTAATTTTTATTTTTAATTATGTGTATGTGTGTATGTCTGTGTGTGAGTTTGTGCACATAAGAGCACCCATGAAGACTAGAAGAAGGCGTTCAATCCCCTGGAGCTTGAGTTACAGCATCCTGCATGAGTACTGGGAACTGAACTTGGGTCCTCTTCAAGAGCAGTACACATTCTTAACCACTGAACCAGTCCCATTATGTCACTTTTTAAGACAGTGAGCAAGTTTAGTCTTTTGATATGAATATATAACCCAATTACATTATATATAATTTGGGCAATATTTGGATTTTCACTAAATTTAACCTTATAAGTATATGACTCAATGAGTTTTAGTGTAACCAAAAGGTATGCTTCCTTCAGACTGGCTACCACCAATCTGCTTCTGTCCTTATGGCTTTTCCTATTCTGAATATTTACTATAAATGGAAGAAGTATTATGTAGCCTTTTGAATGACTTCTTTTTAATTTAAAAAAATTGTATGTGTATTAGTGTTTTGCCTGCATGTATATAAATGTATCATGTGCATGAAATACCCATGAAGGCCAGAAGGGGGTGTCAGATCATCGGGAACTGGGGTTACAGACAGTTGTGAGCTGCCATGTGAGTGCTTGGAACTGAACCTGGCTCCTCTGCAAGAGCAGCCACTGCCCTTAATCTCTGAGCCATCTCTCCAACCCTTTGAATGCATTTTTTTTTAAAAAATCCTGCATTTATTCATTTAATGTTTGTGTACAAGCGGGTGCCATGCCATGGCATGTATATGGCAGTCAGAAGAGAACTTGCAGGCATCAGTTCTCACTTTCCACCATGTGAGTCCTTGGGATTGAACTCAGGTTGTCAGGCTTGGCCTCAAGCACATTTAACCACTGAGCAATCTCTCCAGCTCCCTGAATACATCCTTTTACTTAATGTTGTGTTGGCTATTCTTGATTGTCAACTTGTCTAGACTAAGAAACACCTCACCTAGATTAGTAAAGCATATCTCTTGGTCTGTTTATGACAGCATTTTTTTAAGACAATACATTATCAGTGTTCTAACCTGATGAATTAATCCTTTGACAGATTCATACTATGATGGCTTTATTGGAAGGTGAGGTTGAAAGTGGGGTCTAGTTGAAGGAAGTATCCTGGTTCTTTCCTGTATTGCCTTTTCTCTGCTTCTGTCTACAGTCAGATGAAGAAGGTCCTCAGCTCCACACTCCTGTTACCATGATGTTAAGTTCCATTGAAGAACACAGGGCCAAGTAGTCATGAACTGAATTCTTTGAAGCCATAAGCCAAAATAAATCCTTCTTCTTTTATGTTGTTTCAGTTAGATATTCTAGTCAGTGACACAAATGTAACTGATATGTAATTTTGCAAAGTTTATTCATTACAGATTATGTATCAGTATTTCATTCCTTTTTAAGGCTGAATTGCATGGAAATACCTCAATGTATTTACTCCTTCATTAGTTAATATACTGGATTGTTTCTATATTCTGTTTTCTATGAATATTAGTGTACACATTTCTGATTAAATATCTTACAAAATATTCCTTTGACTCCCGACACCCTGTTCTCCTTTTAGCCTTGGGCCTAGGCCCACTCCTGCTCTTTCCACCTCAGATCTCTGGACTAGCCTCCTAGTCCAGAGTCTGTCAACTTGTGTCCTGATCCCCTGTACCCAGACCAGCTGCATTCTCCAGTTTCAGGGCCCACACCTACTACTCACCTACTGTGAGACCCTCCACAGGCTGTCCCCACCCTTATCTTGCATTTGGCCACCTGATCTGCCTGTCACACACCTGCCTATTACCCTGTTAAGAAATGGAAACTACTAAATCTCCCTCAACTGAAAAATGGATAATGAAAATGTGGCACACTTGCACAATGGAGTTCTACACAGCAGTAAAGAAAGATACAATCATGAAATTCACAAGTAAATGGATGGAACTAGAAACTGTATACTAAGAGAAGTAACCCAGACTCAGAAACACAAGCAATATATGTTCTCCTTCATATGTGGATCTTAGTACCAAATCCCTATATGTGCGTGTATGCCCTGATTTAACTGCAGGAGCCAGGAAAAGGGAAAGGAACCATGGAGGTAAAAGTAAAGGAAGAGCCCAAGAGAGGGGGATAGTAGGAAACAGATTATTTACTAAGGGGAAAATGGGGAAAATGGAGGTATTCGACTGGGAAGGGAGGAAGGAAGGACATACAAGGAACCATAGGGGTAAAGGGGAAGAAGAAGCTTAGGGTGGGGAGGCTCACAGGAGACAGGTATTATTATAAGGGGAAGATGGGAGTACTTTAATGGGGGAGGGAGGAGGATGTTTAGATGGGGGGCAGAGATATCAAGGAGAGATAAATAAGGCTTAGGTGGTGTGAAAAACCAGAAGGAAATATATTAGCTCAAAAAACCTACTGAAAAATACATTCTAACCTTGAGTGCAGGTGCACCTGAAGGCTATATCACAGGAAACACAGTGCCAGACAGGAGAAACCTCCCTTGGAGTTGTTAGTCACACAGTATTCCAAGAGACTCCCAAAATAACACAGACTATTGCCACAGCCCTTGACTACCTCCCAGAACTTGAAAATAAGACCCTATTGCTGAAGACAGGACATACTTCGGACACAGGACTCAGAGCAATGAAGCTGGAACTGGCCTGGAAACCTCCTCCCTGAAAACTAGCTCTCATAGTTCTAGAGGAAGGCTGCTAAAGGAAAAAAATCAATCAGTGGTCCAACCCCAGCCTTAAAGCCTAATAACCACAACAATGAGACAACATAGTGGTGAAGTAGTGACACTTTTATCTTGGAGGTAATCAACAGCTATCTAATTGGACTTAAAGCCCTCTCAATGGGAGGGAAATCATGTGTGGCACTGTAAATATAGCCAAATACATATGGTTGAAGAAGTCATAGACCCTGGAGAAAATCCTTCCTCTGTCATAACCCTAGACAAATATAATTTCTTACTGTATGCTAAATATGGATCTTTATATTTACAGACAAGTATATCATTTGCCACTCATCAAAGAAGCTTCTTTTTGCAGCAGATGGAAATTGTTACAGAGTTCCACAACTGATCACACACAGAGAATATATATCTGAGAGATGCCCAGCCCTCAGTGACACATCTATAATGTGATCTCTACACCTAAGGCTCATGGAATGTAGTGGAACAGGGGGTAGAGAGAACACTAGTGCATATCTCAACACTCACAGCAAAGCTTCCTCATGCAACAGAGTACGATGTACACAGAAGGCCACAACTATCCAATGTGTAGAGAATAAGAGACTGCAGAGTGTGTGTCCCTAGACAGGACTCCTATATTAAACCTCACCCACCCATGGCTCAGAGGTTATTGTGGAAGAGGGGTGGGAAAAGTCTAAGAACCAGGGTTGGTGCATGAACATAAGGAAACAGAATCTTCTAGGCCTCTGGGAAATTGCTCATATGGACTTGCAGCAATGGTGATAGCATGCACAAGACCCATGCAGACTCAATCAGACAAAAACCCAGAATAGAACTGGGGAAACAGGCAGCAGGCTCCAACCTTAGCTGAGGAACTATTGGTAACTGCTGGATAAAGAAAGGTTGATCTTCTTTAAGGGAGTGACTAGATAGGCTGACTAGACTCCAGTGAATGAACTTGCACTGAGGGACAACTAGGTACAAAAGCTTGACTTAATAGGTCTAAATATATAGAACTGAATGCATAAAATCTGATGTGTGTGTGTTGGGGGGGCCTATGGGAGGGTGCAGATGGAGAAGGGGGGTCTAAATATGATTAAGATTTATTGTATGAAATGCACAAAAATTCAATAAAAATATGCATAAAATTCATTTGGCACATATCATAGATTTGAATACTTGAGTCATATAGTAACTCTGTGTTTGAATCTTTGAAGAATCATCAAACTGTTTTCCACAATGAACCTATTTATGTTCCACCAACACAGTATGAGAAGTTCGATCTCTGTGTCCATCTCTTCAACACTTGCTGTCTTCCTTTTTCTAAAAATTGTATACATAAGGCTGGGTGTGATGGCTCACACCCCTGATCCCAGTACTTAGAAGGCAGAAACAGACAGATCTCTGTGAGACTGAAGCCCTCTGGTCTACATAGTGAATTTCACCTATTTATGTTCCACCAACACAGTATGAGAAGTTCGATCTCTGTGTCCATCTCTTCAACACTTGCTGTCTTCCTTTTTCTAAAAATTGTATACATAAGGCTGGGTGTGATGGCTCACACCCCTGATCCCAGTACTTAGAAGGCAGAAACAGACAGATCTCTGTGAGACTGAAGCCCTCTGGTCTACATAGTGAATTTCTGCCCTGACCCTCAGAGCAACAGCGTGGGGCACCGAGACTGAACCTGGAGGAATGAATAGACAGGGGGCATGAAGAAATGGAGACAAGACAGTATTCTGATCAAGTCTCTTTTATTGAGCAATCACACAGTGTTAATATAGTAAAGCGGAGGGTGGGGGAAGGTAAAGGGCGGAGAGAAGGCTGGGGGGAGTGGAAGGCGGCAAGGCCCTGCTGGGGAATTTCTACTACAGTCATGAGCCCTGGTGGTTTCACAAGATAAGGAAGTAAAATGTAGAAAAAAATCAGGGCAAGAAAAACATGTTTTTACAAGGCCACCTGGTTGTTTCAAACTGGGGCAGGGGTACACTTAAGACTTGGCCTCCAACAACTCCTCCCTTCTACTTTAATAAAGGTAATCCAGACTCCTCCCGTGAGAGGCTATAGTTCTCACAGTTTTTGCTCTTGGTACTTTTGGGGAGGCGAGGCAGAGCAGTGAGGGACCTTTGGGTCCCTGCCCGGGTGACTGCGCCTGTCTTAGGTTGGAAGGGATCTCCCCCAAATCATACACCC
>NW_008358866.1:8514606-8515706 GCF_000622305.1 Nannospalax galili | reverse complement strand
ATGTTAGGGAGTTATGTTATAAGTCCAAGGTTAAGGTACCAGGAGACCTCAAGGGTCTGTCATATTCAGTTTCCAGGGGCTCAGTTATCTCTAAGTATTGATAGTGGATTTGAATGGGCTTAGATAAAATTGAATCAACCTGTTGTTTGATAAATTTTGTGATCCTATTGAATGCCCAGGGCCCAAGGGAAATTACTATCAGAAGGCCGAGGAGGGGGCCAAGGAGGGGAAGGAGGTAGGGCATGAGTCCACCAAGTCCGGTCCAGAAGGGATTATCTTGTAGTTCTCGACATTGCTTTTCTAATTGTTCTTGGAAATTTTTGATCTTATCTCGAACTATGCCGGATTTGTTGGTGTAGAAACAGCACTTCTCCTGTAAAAACAAGCAGATGCCTCCCTTTTTGGCAGTTAACAAGTCTAGACCTCTTCTGTTTTAAAGGACTACCTCAGCCAGCCTATCAAGTTGTGTCTGGATCTCTATTATGGTTTCTGAGAGAAGTTGAACATCATCAATCAATTGTTGGGAGAGTTTATAGTAGGTGTGGGTGGCCATCCCCAAGCCTGCAGTTCCAGTAGCCAGCCCAGCAGTTACACCGAGTGTTATCATTAAGGGAATCATTTGGACGGCTCTTTTGGGATGGCCTTCCACATATTCAAAGGCAGGAACGGGGAGGGGCTCACTGCCTAGAATGATATCTAGATCTGGAAATAAGACGGCGAGGGCACATTGACCTGTCCAATTGACCGGAAGGAAGTTATGTGCCCATCCGCCTCCACAAACAAAGACACTCCCAGCAGGTGGGCAAACATCAGCATCATATGAAACAGAAATGTTTGAGCTGCAGGAAGTTGAATAAATGTTCCCCAAATCGACACGGGAGCCATTTGGGTATGGTGTGGCAGAAACACAGAGCCTGGGTAATATGGGCATGGATTGGACTCGTATGGGAGGAGCTAGGGTGCAATTGTGGGGTGGCTTAAATAGCTCAGACTCTGAGGTATTGGAGATGGTGAAAGCGTTAATGATCACAGCAAGGGGTTTGGGGGGGTCCAAACTTTTTGCAGATCCAGCAGTCCTCGGCTATAGACGGGGCTGTCTA
>NW_008358866.1:8502460-8504793 GCF_000622305.1 Nannospalax galili | reverse complement strand
GATGAGGGCAGGGCCAGGACCAGAAGCGGTGCTCCTGGAGCCCAAGAAAGGGCCTGAGTTGCTCTGGGTGAGAAGGATCAGGAAACAGTATTGGTTCCCCAGGTGTCTGGGGCCCCAAGACTAGGAATGGCACAGGGTCCAAACTAGAGTATAGAATGGCGGGCGGGAGGCAGGCGGGTAGGGGGTGGGGTGGAAGGGTGAATGAGGCTTAGGGAGTCCCAGCGCGGAGAGCTGCGCTATAGACTTACCCCAAGAGGCCTGAGGATAGTAGTCCCCCTGATTAATTTTTATGGGCCCAAGAGTGGAAAAGACTAAAAGTGCAAGTTGTCCAGTGAAGCTATTATCTATTATTTCTAGGGCTATTTGGAGACCTTCCAAGAGCATGCCTCCTCTGCCTATTACATATCCTGTCAATTCAGGTGCAAATGGCCCAAAAATATCTGTGGATATGAGTTGAAACCCTAGTTCTGGAATTAATATTGTAGGGGTGGAGGCACAGAGGTCCAATCCGGTACTCCTGGGGATAGCTCTGAGGAGGGAGCTAAATTCTTGATCTGTGCTGGTGGGGTGAACCTGATAGCCCCAGGGTTTAATCCCTTTGATGGGGCCAGGGGCTGGCCCCATGAGAAGTTTCCCTGTCTAGGGGTTAGGGTTTTTCTTTCATTATCAGTTTTAGAGTGGCATTCATTGGCCCAATGGTGCCCCTTTTTGCACCTAGGGCAAATGATCTTGGGCAAGCCACATGGGGCTCTGGACCCAGCAGGGCATTCTTTAGAAAAGTGACCAGGTTGTTTGCAATTGAAGAAAGTTTTATGCCCAGTAAAATTTTGAAAGGCAGCTCCTATTACGAGGCCCATTGCATGGGCTGTCCCAATTCTTGAACATAGTTTAATGTAGTCAGAAAGAGGGCCATGCCTGTGGGGCCTGATGGCTTCTTGGCATGCTGAATTAGCATTTTCATAGGCCAAGTGTTTAACAAAGGCACTATCTTCAGATTCTCCGACTTCTTTGGTGAGGCGGCTGATAAAGTCAGCGTATGACTCATCTGGCCCTTGGCGTATCTTAGCCAGCGAGGAAGTGGCAGGCCCCTTAGGGGGAAGACGCCGCCATGCCTTGAGTGCAGCATTCTGTATCTGAGCTAAGAGGCCCAGGGGAAAGGCAGCCTGTACCTCGTTGGAGTCATAGGGGCTGCGACACAAGAGTTTGTCTCGGGTCCAAGAGCGTGACTCCTTATTCTCTTTGTTGCGCTGTGCAGTTTCCCTACAGTTTTCCACAAAGTCTGTGCGCCATAAAACATAATCCCCTCCTGACAAGGTGGCCCGTGCCAGGGAAAGCCAATCATTGGGTGTGAGCCAGTTTTCACTTACATTTTCAAGGAGGGCTAGTGTGTACGGGGCGGTAGGCCCATAGCCTGTCACGGCCGATTTTAGCTCCTTTAATTCTTTAAGTCTCAATGGGCTGTGTTTACTTCGGGCGGCGGGGGCCTTAAATTCCTCATCACTATCTGACCCACTTCCCTCAGAGCTAGAACATTTATCACAGGGCCCTGGGCCCTCAGATGGCTCGATTTCAGTTTCCTCAGAGAGGCCAGTTTCGTTTTTGTCGTGGCTCCGGGTAACAGGAAAGGTTAGAATAGGAGCCTTGAGCCTTTTATGCTTTTGTTTCTCAGTTTTTAATTTGTCTCTCTCTCTAGGAGAAATGGTCAGGGTAAGTAGCTCGGCGTCAAGAGCCTGTATTTCCTTGACTAATTGCAGATGTTCCCTCTTTTGTTCAAGAATATTACGAAGAGAGGAAACATCTTGGGTAAGGGAAACTTTGGCCCAATGAAGGGGATCTGAGCGTGGTGTTTTTGAAAGGGGGAAGTTATAATTATAAGGTGGTGGCCTAGAGCCTTCAGAAGGTTCTTTTAGTTCTGAATTTTGGTAAGGAGCAAGGTTGGGGTAGATTCCCTCCTGTGTGGGGGAGTCCCTATTAATGTTGGTCTGTTCGGCTTCAAGGACTGGGAAGTTGTTCTTCTCTTCTACTACTTGTGATTCAGGTGGGCTCTCGCTCCCGGGGGGCAGTTCCTCGCACGGCGTTGTTACACGTGCTCCGTCCTTGAGGACTTCCTCTCCCCTTTTAATGATCTCCCAAATATCTGGGTCTAAGGTATGGGTCTCAAGGATTTCTCGGATAAGGTTCCAATAAGAAAAGGCAGTTACAGGAACCTTCTCAGGTCCAAAGGTCCGATAATAATCCTGAAGTGCATCGCCTACTCTTTTCCATCTTTTTTGGTCAATTGTCCCTTCCAGGGGGAACCAAGGACATGTATCATGAATAAAGGAGAAAAATTG
>NW_008358866.1:8488425-8501938 GCF_000622305.1 Nannospalax galili | reverse complement strand
GCGTGGGGCACCGAGACTGAACCTGGAGGAATGAATAGACAGGGGGCACGAAGAAATGGAGACAAGACAGTATTCTGATAAAGTCTCTTTTATGAGCAATCACACAGTGTTAATATAGTAAAGCGGAGGGTGGGGGAAGGTAAAGGGCAGAGAGAAGGCGGGGGGAGTGGAAGGTGGCAGGGCCCTGCTGAGGAATTTCTACTACAGTCATGAGCCCTGGTAGTTTCACAAGATAAGGAAGTAAAATGTAGAAAAAAATCAGGGCAAGAAAAACATGTTTTTACAAGGCCATCTGGTTGTTTCAAACTGGGGCAGGGGTACACTTAAGGCTTGGCCTCCAACAAGTTTCAGTTCACCTGGGGCCACAGGAAGACCTTGTGTCATCACCCCCATCCCCCAGATTGTATACATTATAATGGCATAACATTGTTGCTTTGAATTTGCTTCATGGCTAAATCACCTAGGGCTACCTAAATCTCACCTTAAAAGTGGTAAGGTTCAGTTAGCTCTGCCCCCTCATCAACAGGGCCTCACAGACCTCTCAAACCCCTGAGAAAAGGGAACCAAGTTGATAACCACCCTGATCTTTGAAGTCAAGAGAAGCAAACTTTTCTCCACTGTTTGGCCAACACAGCAGGCTTCCCCTTTGATCTCTAAAGAGGGCAGGTTTTAACAGTCCTGCTCTCCTGCCACCTTTTAAAAAAATATATCTTCCTGCCTTCTGCACCCCCCAGGAGCCTCCCCCTTTAAAAGACCCCAGCTCATGACCAGGGAAGATATTTTCCCTGCCGGGAAGGGAATCTATCCCATGTATTCCTTTGCTAATAAACTGTATTCTAATGGAGGTTTATCTGTGTCCTGGTGCTTTCTCCTGATCAACTGGATTCATCCATCACCTACTTTATCTATCAAAAAGCAAAAGAAAACTAGAGAATTTATCAGTAAGAAATACCAAATAACCTGTAAATGGAGATTTTGCTGTATATATATTTTTTCTTGTGTTTCTATCATATAATCGCTCATGTCCCATGTTCCTGGGAGCAGAGGAGGTTCTGAGAGCTGCCTGATTCCTGAGTCATTCTTTGTACAGATAAACTCTTAAACTTAATTTGAAGTTTTTCTTCTAAAAGGAACTAGCTTCTGTTTTCCTTTTTGTTTGCTGTTTGTTTTCTGAGACAGCTTCCTATAGCTTAGGCAGCTCTTGAACTTGCTATATCCTGATGGCCTTGAACTCCTGAACCTCTTGTTTCCAACCCCTAAGTGCTGGGATTGGAAACATGGGCTACCATGGCCAGCACAATATATGTGTGTGTGTGTGTGTGTGTGTGTGTGTGTGAAAACCAGAAAAGGAGATTTAGTCAATGAAGCATATTGGGAAGAGAGAGCCAGTGATCTCAAGTCCATCTTCCAGATCCTGACATGAGGCTCAGGTTTGAATAGATGGCGAGAGGTGAGACTAGCTAAGCAGTTCCACCCATCATTACCTCAGTTTCAGTCCCTCCAGCAAGGTCAGTCTCTTTGGCAAGGTCAGTCTCTCCAGCCTGCTCAAACAAGTGGTATATCTTTGGCCCTGAGACAAGTTCCTCTTCTAGTTACCCATAAGGCCTCAGCGTTTTGTCCTTCCAGTATGAGATTCCTAGGGAAATTCCAATTTCTCAGGGTCCATTGTTTAAATAACAGCCAAAGGGAGAGGCACAAAGTGTCTCTTTGGAACATTCTCATTCCTATCAGGCAAGCTGCTTATATGTATCAACTCTTTGTTTTTGTTTTGTTAATATTTTATTATTATTTATTATTATTATTTTGTCTTTTTGAGACAGGGTTTCTCTGTAGCTCCAGCTGGCCTAGAACTCACTATGCAGAAGAGGCTGACCTTGAACTCAAAGAGATCTGCCTGCTTCTGCCTCCCAAGTGCTGGGATTAAAGGCATGGGCCACCACATATGGCTTGTTACTTTTTTTAAAATTAATTTATTTATTTTTATTTTTATGTATATGAGTGTATTGCCTGCATGTAGGTGCGTGCACCTGTGTCATGCAATGCCAACAGAGGACAGAAGAGGCCATCGGATCCCCTGGAACTGGAGTTACAGATAGTTGTTAGCTGCCATGTGGGTGCTGGATTTGAACCGGGGTCTTCTGCAAGAACAATCAGTATTCTTAACCACTGAGCCATCTCTCCAGCCCCTATTTTTATTTTTTATGTCTGTGAATGTATTGCCTGCATGTATGTAAGTGCACTTGTGTTGCACAATGTCCACTGAGGTCAGACGAGGGCATCAGATCTCCTGGAACTAGCATTACAGTTGCTTGTTAGCTACCATGTGGGCACTAGAAATCAAACCCGGGTCCTCTACAAGAGAAGCCAGTGCCCTTAACTGCTGAACTCTCTCTCCAGCCCCCCACTCTTCATTTTAACATCTCAGTCTTGAGGTGAAATATGCCTATGCCTGAGGGAAGATCATAAACAGAATATAAGTAGGAACTAAAATGTTACCAGGGAAATTGGAGTCCCCTCTTGGGGTTCTTAGTCTCATTAATAAAATAATTTAAGAACAGACTCAAAAGGAAGCTCAAGGTCAAATTTATTAGCGTTTAAGGAAAAAACCCAGAGCAGGCAAGCTATAAATCTTGCCAGCTACCTGGAGAGCGAAGATGGAGCAGAGAAAGAGAAAAAGCCATGCCATTTGAGTTAAGCCAGCATGGAAGTCAGCCACATACATGGCAAGCGGCCACATAGCTTGGAGGGAGCTTTCCAGGAAGAGTGAAAAAGCCCAAAGTGTTAGGGAAAGCATACTTAGAAAACATAAAGGTAAGGGCAGTTACATTTTTCCCACTCTAAGGGGTGGAAATTCTGGCAAGGAAAAGTACACCATCTCATTAAAGGGATAATTATTCTGCCCACCTCTTCAGCATAGCTTAATGCAGACCTACCTTCTTGAGAGGTGATCCCCTGGCCAGGTGATTAACTGGTCTAACTGGATGAACTCTTAAGGGAGGAGACAATGGCATGTCCCCACCCAGAGACAGATCACACTCTTCATGGGAACACTCTCCCCTCTGAAGAGGTAACCCTAAAATCATTTAGGAGATTGGCTCAAATTGGGGAAATAGATGTAACCTACTTTAACCATGAAATTCTAGAGATCTAGTTTCAAAGCTGTTTACCAGAAGACATTAATGTCTGGACTGGAGTTCCCACTCTCTCCTGTATCCTCTAGGCAGGGTGCTCATTTAGAAGGAGATAGGAAAGGCCCTTTTGGCCTTCCTGGCAAAATAACTGAGTGCATTTTTGGAACTGGTGCTTTCAGGGTCTCTTTCCTAAGTCTGCCTACCCAGTTTCTATCTCCTGTCCTCACAGGCAGCAGAGTGCTGGGTGCTCTTAGCTGGTCTTCAGCCTTCTCTGCTTAGGGCCTGGATATCTGGAAGGCCTGAGTTCTCTAACAGGTAGTACATACAAAGTGTTAGGTAAGTGTACTTAAGGATCATTTCTCTATAATCTCTTGGCTTTAGTTAGTTTTGGAAGGGCTGGCACAAGCAACTCCATTCCAGTCTACTCCATTCCCAGGGAATGGCTGTTTGGATCAGCTGTTTCCAGGTTCTCAGTGTCTTAATCGAAGAACTAAAGGAGCGCACACAGATTACAGAGTGGCAAGGAACTGTATAGAAGCAAAGCAACAATACAGTTCAAATCACTGCAAATGAAAAGCAGGCTTTTTGAATTAGATTACTCATGGGCTACTGCCCATGGACTCCTTTTATAGGGTTCAGGAGGAGGAACTGGTTGTTAAGGGATATAGTAGTATGGATGGTTCTGTTTTGATTGACAGGCTTGGTTTATGCAAGCTTTTTCTATGCCTGTGCCTTTTCCCATAATCTATCTGATTTTAATCTAATGCATGCCCAATTATGCACAAGGATAAGATGATGAGTAGGTTTTTTCCCCACCTAAAAGTTCACTTAGAGCACAGTTTGCCTTACATACACCCCAAACTAGTTCAGCTGGATTAGCCTTTTCACTTCAAAGTTCCCTGTTATGTTTCTACACAGGTTTGAATGGAAAATGATTACAAAAGGGGAGTTTCCAAGAAGTTGGTAAGGGAGGAATGACTTATTCTATTGTTGGAAGTGAGGTAAATGGCACAGCTTGACACAGGTGAAAGTCCTAGGTTGCTGGGTACATGGTTAGGAGAGGGGTGAGTAGATAGCCCATGACAAATGGAGTCCCAGGTTGCTAAGCTACCCCTATGCTTGCCTGCCTCACTGGTCTTGCTGTGAAGTCTAAGATAGCCTCAAGCTCATAATCATCCTCCTTCTACTTCCCAAGTGCTGGGATTACAGACAAGCACTACTATGCTCAGCACAGCTTCATTTCCATTCTGAAAGCTTTTCCTCTTGTCTCAAAACATTATTTTCTGAAAACATTGTTGATTAGCCTTTAACTTCTATTTTAAACTTTAAAAAAAATTATTTTATTTTTTATTTTATGTGTATGCATGTATTGCCTGCATGTATGTAAATGCCCCCATCTCATGCAGTGTTGGCGGAGGACAGAAGAGGCTGTCAGATCCCCTGGAAATGGAGTTATGGACAGTTTTTAGCTGCCATGTGGATGCTGGGATTCGAACCCAGGTCTTCTGCAAGAGCAACCAGTGTTCTTTACCACTGAGCCATCTCTCCACCCCCTTAACTTCTATTTTAAAGAGGGAAATAATATTTTTTCATGTTTTAAGTATTTTTATTATAGACGAAGTGTTCTCAGAATTATAAAAAATATATTAAGGGTATTGCTGAAATCAAAAAAATTTCTACTTTCAAGGTTTTTTTTTCTGAAACCAGATATTCAAATATAAAACTGATAAATATTTAAATTAATTAGAGTCATGCTGCTTAATAATTAGGAAGCATTACAAGAACTATGTTATTAGGCAGTTTCATTGTTGTGTAGAATATTATGGGCTGTACATACTTAAATCTGTATGATACAAGTCATTCATTTGAAGTGACCTGTTGTTATTTAGAAACACAGTAAACGCATGATTGTGTGAGACTGATGCTGGTATAGCTGGACATGCTGTTTTTTGTTTGTTTTTATTAAATTTTGTTATATTTCATACAGAATACCTCAAACAATCTGAATCATCTTTATAGACCTGTCCCCACCAGCACCCTCCCATAGCCCCCTCACTGGAACTCATATACTATGTCCTGGGTGTTAGGCCCACTGTGTCAAGTCAATGCCCTCAGACATTTCCCAGTGCAAGTCCATTCACTTGTGGTTTAGTCAGACCTCTCTCATCTAGCTATCCAAATATCTATCACTTTCTTTCTTTTTTTTTTAACAGAGCATAGGGTGGAGGTTTATTTACAGAGGAGTAGGTGCCCCCAACTTATGGCTGCACTGGAAAGTCCACACTCAAATATAGATCCTGTGACTTCCCAACAGCAGCAGGAAGTGGTGAGAGAGGTGCCTCCTGGCATTCTCACCTTATATATCCTTAGCCCCTCCCCCACATGCCACTAAGGTTGACTGATTGGGTGGGAGGCATAACTGACTTCCCTCGACTTCTTGGTGAGCATGGGAAGGAGGTGTGACTATAGTTTGCCAGTATGGTGGTCAGAGGACACTTCTAGTTAACACTCCACTCCTTCCTCCAGCTCTTACATTCTTTCTGCCAACCTCTTCTGCAAAAGTCCCTGAGCCTTGGAAGGGGATGTAGGTATGAGATGATCTTCCTCCTATCATGGCAAGGTACTGAATTTTCAGGCCTCTGAATCATCAGTTTTCCATGGGCTGTTGGCACATTTCAGTGGAATTCTATCTACGATAAAAACAAAAACAGCAAGAAGCAAGAACATCTAAACAGTGCCTGCTATAATAACTTAACCTATGGGTGTAAACAAAAATGCTTGGATGGTACTTTAGCAGGTGCATCACATTCATCTAACGACAACAACAACAACACAAAAGCCACTGCAAAAAAACAATTGCAGTGGCTTTCCACTCATCGGGGCCTATATTCTCCCCTGCCACTGGTCTGGTCTACAGTCCCAGATATGTGTTCCACACCTAGAAGCAGGCATTTCATCCAGTTGAAAACTTGCTGGTTGTACATACACTAGACACCCCACTATTGCACCAACAGGAATATCTTGTTTGGTATGTTGCTAGTGCAACATACAGGGTCCATTGTTGAGCAGAATTATAGGGGACAATTCTCCCCCAGTCATCTGCATATTGCCTTTTGGCACCAAGAAAGCCACACATCCAGTGGCAGGGAGTTCCAAGCTGGACATACTCTCTTATAGTGAACTATTTTCTCCATTAATTAAAAAGTAATATTTTTTTTTCCTTTATAATCTTAACCCTTGGCAGGAGAATCTTGAGTTTAAGACTTGAACTATAGGGCTGGAGAGATGGCTCAGCAGTTAAGAACACTGACTGCTCTTGCAGAGGACCCAGGTTCCATTCCCAGCACCCACATGGTGGCTACAAACCATCCTTAACAACAGTTCCAGGGGAATCCAAAGCCCTCTTCTGACCTCTGTGGCATTGCACGTGCACTAACATACATGCAGGCAGTACACTCATACACATAAAATAAAAATGATAAAACAAAATATTAAAAAAAGACTTGAACTATATAGTTTGACCAGCTTGTACAACCTATCATAAAAACAAACAAACAACAATGAAAGAACACATTCTAAGGTGACAATAAAAACACATTTAGTATATAGTAAATACATAAGCTAGTACATTGTGTGTGTGTGTATGTGTGTGTGTGTGTGTGTGTGTGTAGGTTGGTTTGAAAACAACTTTGTGAGTTAGTTGCCTTAAACCTCTTTGAAGCAGGATCTCTCTTGTTTCTGGTACAGCACTCTGTACTGTACTGTGTACCTCTGGCCTATGAACTTCCAGGAGAGTCTCCTGTTTCTGTCTCTTATCTTGCAGTAGGAGTCCTGTTCCCTCCTTTTTTTGTTGGTTCCAGGATGTCAGTCTTGTGCAGCTGGCTCTTTACCTACTGAGTCAATTCCTTGGTCCAAAGTAGTAATATACTATTCTTATCATCATCATCATCATCACCACCAAGTTTTACGTACTGTATATGATTGTATGTGCTGTACTTTGTAGTTTTTTTAAGGGCATGATTTTACTTGGAACTTACCTTGTAACCTATTCTGGCTTCAAACATTGTTGATTAGCCATTAACTTCTATTTTAAAGAGGGAAATAATATTTTTATTTTTTTATATTTTTACCAAAGATAGGGACTTTTATTTTATAGCTACATTCAGAAAGTGGAAAGTATCAGAATATATTTTTCTGTCTCCACCTCTTCTTTTAATTTTTTTTCTATGCTTTAGCCACATTTTCTCATGCTCTTTTTTTCTGACATGGGATGCCTATTGGCAGCTCGTCAATTAAAAAAATTGATTTCTTTATATCTAGATACTCCATAAAAAAGTCTGATTGACCTAGTTTGTACCATGAACTCACATTTTAGGCTGATCACTGATCAGTGATACGGGATACCATGAGGTGTTGGGATAAGCCAAGTCTGTGTCATGTGCTGGTTCTGTGTTTGGACTGGTCACACCACCATAACTATATCAAACAGGAAGGGAGCAGTTCAAATAGAAAGATGAAGGTTGGAGCTGGGGGAATGACTCAGTGGTAAGAGCACTTGCCATGCAAGCATGAGGACTTGAATTCAGATCCCCACCGCCCAAGTAAAAAGCTGGACATGGCCATACATGCATGTAAACCCAGTACTTCAAGAGGCAGAGATAGTATGATCACTGGGACTTGCTAGCTGCCAGCTTCAGTCCAGGTTTAGTGAGAGACCCTGTTTCAAGGAAGTAAGTCAGAAGGGGATAGAGCAGGACATGGGATGTCTTCTGGCCTTTGTGCGTGCTTAGGGGCATGTATACCCATGCATGCACACACACAGTGAAAGAGGGATGTGCTGTGAAGAGATTTGGACTTTTCCTCTGTTGGACATACAGAAACAAAATATATGTGATGTGCATATTCTTATTTCCACTATGGGACTTTGAAAACAACATGTACTGGAAAACTAAACTGAAAAATGTAGATGACTCCATTAGTCTATAGTGGTTATATTTTAGTGGCTTGCAGTCACCACAGGTGAATAACTCTCTTTATCTCTCCTCTTTTCAAGATCTGATGAGGGAGAAAAGTGAATTTAAGAAAAAACAAACCAGAAACAGGAAATTATACTTTAAGTAGTGTTACCATGTCAACAATATAGTTATACCTGAATAAACAGCCTAAGTCTTAACTTTAGTTATAAAAGCAGGCCTAAACCCAGAGGACACCCATTCCCCCAGATGTCTCTTAGAACAGTGCTGTGAAACTGTGCTGTGGAGCTAGGTCTCATCCATAATTTTATTGAAAACCATTTCTCCAGCATCAATTTGTTGAATTACAAGCTTAGATCCAGCCTTTTCTTATCAATCTTGCCCTTTCATCCCTATCCCTAAAACAACGCACACACACTATCCAACATTCTTCTCAATCTTTATTGGTTTTTTTTTTTTTTGTCTTTTTGAGACAGGGTCTCCCTGTAGCCCCAGCTGTCCTGGAACTCACTATGTAGACCAGGCTGGCCTTGAACTCAGAGATCCGCCTGCCTCTGCCTCCAGAGTGATTAAAGGTGTACACCACCACGCCCCGCTAATCTTCATTGTTTTTAGTGAAGATGTGCTGCCTTTCAGTGCTTTGATATGTTAAATTCTTAAGCATGCCCACATTCATTCACTATCTTTGGGTGGAGCAGCAAATTGAGGTTCCAAGGAATCTAGGTCAGATGCTCAAGTGACAAAAGTACATGGTTCAGTGGCTTTGTAGTTTATCAGCTGGAAGTTTAAAAGTCCAGATTCTGTCCATTTTATTAAAATCATTCCTACAGCTGAGGTTAAAACTGAGGTGACAAATATCCATTCTGGCCAGAATACAGCACATATGTGGTCACATTACCTTCTCACCCAAAACTTCCTTTCCTGAGCATGCCAGACTCTATTTTGAAGGTTCTGTAATTGATTTCCCAACAATGAAATACAGCTGGAAGTATTGTAAGGTACTGCTAGATCTATTTCCTAAAATCTTTTCCATGTATCCTGTCTGACTGGAGTTCTTGGACATGATGCACCCACAGAATTAGGGAGTCTCAGTGCATGAGCCTGAGATTGAAAGAGACTTTACGAATAGGCACAGTCACTTTATACTGTTAAAGGACTAAGAACTAGACTTTATTAAGAGTTTGAAGTCTTGGGACTGCTGCTGTAGCAGTTAGTCTACCCTGACTATATGAGTGGCATCTCCTAAGTAATAGCTTCAGACCAATCTTAATGCCAAACTTGCAGAGGAAGAATAAGGATTCAAGGAATGCCCTAACCTTGACTTCATTTTTATCCCCATTCCTCTCTTATTGGTAGAATAAAGAGTCAAGTAGAAGAATGGAGAGGAGACTGTAATATTCTGAGGAGACCACCCAAAGAGAAATGTGTGTTATATAGAAGATGCTTAATAAGTGGGAGCTAGTAATAGTTCATTCAACATAAAACAATTTTAAGCCCCGTCAATCTTTGTGACAGTTATGTCCTTCTGGTGGATTTTGAGTTAATTCCTTACTGTTGACCTTGTCTTATTATTTGCACAATCACTTCAGTACATTTTAATTAGAAAATATGGTTAAATAATATTTTAGAAGTTTGAAAAGCCTGAAACAACAAAATAGTGGTTTAAGTCTGGGGGACTGAGATGTTTTTTTTCTGTTCATTTATGTGTGTGTGTGTGTGTGTGTGTGTGTGTGTGTGTGTGTGTGTGTGGTGTGTTGGGGGGCTATATGCACATGCCAGTGCAGGTCCCTGCAAAAACCAGAAAAGGACATTGTATACACATAGGAGTCTTGTGGGAAGAGGTTCTCTCTTTCTACCTTGTGGATTCTGGGGCTAGAACTCAAGTTGTTGTTGCCTTTACCCACTGAACTATCTTGCTGAACCCCTAGCAACTATTATTTCTTATTATTTCATATTCTATATTTTTTTCATTTTCTGTGTGGTTTACATAATTATAAATATACATATATACATATGGTTTATACATATATATGGGTCTTTTTGAGACAGGGTCTCCCTGTAGCCCCAGTTGGCCTGGAACTCACTATGTAGACCAGTCTGGCCTTGAACTCACAGAGGTCTGCCTGCCTCTGCCTCCTGAGTGCTTGGAACAAAGGTGTGTGCCACAATGCCTATATATATATATATGTATATATTCTTTTTATTTTTCCTTTGAGACAGGGTCTCTCTGTAGCCCCAGGTGGCCTGGGCCTTGATATATAGATAGGGCTGGGCCTCAGTCTTACAGAGATCTGCCTGCCTCTGCTTCCTGAATGCTGCAATTAAAGGTGTACATCACTACATGCAGCTACATAATTATATTTTAATAACCAAGTCTTCCTTTGAAAAAATATTTCATCATGGGGCTGGAGAGATGGCTCAGTGGTTAAGAACTCTGGCTATTCTTGCAGGGGACCTGGGTTTGAATCCCAGCACCCACATGGCAGCTAACAACTGTCTATAACTCCACTTCAAGGGGATCTAACAGCCTCTTCTGTCCTCTGTGGGTATTTCATGACAGGGGTGCACTTACACACATGCAGGGAGTACACACGTATACATAAAATAAAATTAATAAACAAAATATTAAAAATAATATTCCATCATGGGGCTGGAGAGATGGCTCAGTGGTTAAGAGCACTGGCTGCTCTTGCAGAGGACCTGGGTTTGGTTCCCAGTGTTAGGGTTCCAAATAGCAGCTCCCCCCGCTCCCCAACAGGGACCTACAAACTCTGCTGAGAAGCAGCCTGCCTTTCCTCTGACCTCCAAAGTTAAGATAAGCAGATTTCCTCTTATCTTAAGAGGGAAAAAGTAAACACTTCCAGACCCTAATCCTACTTGCTTCCCCCTCCCTCCCTTTTTATTTTAGAAGTTGTTTATCACAACAGCTTTTCTCTTATCTTAAGAGGGAAAAAGTAAACACTTCCAGACCCTAATCCAACCTGCTTTTCCTGCTTCCCCCTCCCTGATTTCTCCCCCAAACATCCCCCCTTCCACACCCCAAAGCCCCCATATATAAAGTCCCAGCCCTTCCCTTCCCTTCCCTTCCCCTTCCCTTCCCTGACATCTTTCCCTCTGTCGACATTTTTCCCTTCCCGAGGGAAAGGTGCCCCGTGCGAAATAAATCTGTGTCCCGCTGAGAATTCCATCTGCGCCTCCATGCCTCATCCATCCGCTCGTGCCTCCTCCATCCGTGCCACTCGCTCCCGCCCCTTCTCTACCTATCAGATGGTGCCAAAACCCGGCTCTTACTTCAAGGGACCTCGCACGTAAAACTTTCAGACTCGCTTGTCATTACTGGTCTCTGCGAACACCACTAATTCGGCATTAAGGTACACTTCCACCCTCTATCTCTCTCCCCTCTCCCGTTCCTTTTAGCTCTCCCTCTCTCTCCCTCTTTCTCTCTCCCCTTTCCCCTTCACTACTCTCCGCCAGTTCTCTTTTCATCCCCTTTCCAATCAAATTCGGTCAGTCCCCGACCTCACTCAAGGCCACTGGACTTCACTGGTTTCTGCGACCGTTGAAATGCCCGGCACAGTAATTGTGTCTGTCCACGCCCACCTGGGAGTCAGACCTGCCTCCCCGTTGACTCAAAATCTTTTCCCTACCTCAGCTCCCTTCCCTTCCTCGCTCCTGCCATCTTTTGCCTTCCCCTAACATCTCACTTTCTCTCTCTCTCTCTCTCTCTCTCCTCTCCCTCCGTTCACTGGCAACCCTGAGCTTCATCTAGGCCTCTCCATTCTTCTCCTCTCCCGGTCCATCTTGGCCTCCGGACCCACTCTCCTACTGGCTGGTCACGTACCACATTGCAGAACCTCTCCTAACTCATTTTCACTCTCTCAAAATCACACCGGTGTGTGGGAGGTTCCGCCCTGCCTTTGACTACAGGATGCTGTGGTCACTGGCAGGGACATGCACAACTCATATCCCCCCCCCCCAGTGATTGCAGGATGCTGCCCTGGGGTTTGGGAATTCAACTCGAATCAGCAATACAAAAAAAAGGACGCTTTTGTTTTGGTGCCTGATTCTTCTCGTTCTTGTTTTTACGTGACCTAAGCCAAACCTTTCTCTTCCTGCTTTCTCTCTCCCCCTCTCTCTCTCTCTCTCTCTCTCTCTCTCTCTCTTTGTTAGTCCGGACATCCTGGGGCTCAATGGAGATCAGGCAGACATGCTATTGATCTCAGAGCCAGAGGAGAACGGGGGATGCCCCAACTCCTCTGATGAGGGGGTCATGCTCCAGCCTGATGTGGAATCCAGGCAGGTCCAGCCCAGAGTCTCAGCCCAGCCTGATGTGGAATCCAAGCAGGTCCAGCCCAGAGTCTTGGCCCAACCTGACATGGAATCCAGACAGGCCAGACACAAGATTTTGATCAAGTCCGATGTGGAATCCAGGGATAGAGCTTCATTGATGAGAATTGAGAGATGCATTAGTGTTCTTTTTACCCCTTGTTCTATGCTCCATGAGCCTTAGGTGTGGAGGTTGCATCCTAGATGTGCCACTTAGGCTTGGGCAATTTCACAGTCTGTGTGTGTGTATTAGTCAACGTTCTCCAAAGAAACAGAACCGGTAGAATGAATATACATGTATAGGGATTTATCAGCTTAGCTCACAGGACAGAGTCCAAGTAGTCCAACAATGGCTGCACCACACTGGAGAGGCTGAGAATCCACAGTCTCAGTCCACTAGGCTGGATGTCTCAGTAGTCCCAATCTGGCGCTGAAGGTCTGACAAATTCCAAAAGATCAGCTAGTCTTCAGTCTACAGCAAGACGAACTCACCAGTGAGACAGAAGGTAAGCAGCAAGAAGCCAGGCATTCTCATCTGCCTTGGCCTTTTATATGGGCTGCCATCAGAAGGTAACACCCATATTTAGGGTGTGTCTTCTGGCTTTAGATGATCCAATCAAGAAGTTCTTTTTCATTTCAGTTAATCTCAGATCAAATCAAGTTGACACCCAGGATTAGCCATCACAACCTCAAACTCCCTCTCTGCAATCTTCCCCCTCCCTTCACTCTCTTAATTCACCTTTATTCAAGGAAATCTAAAATCTTAAACACCTCCTTACCAAGTACTCCCTAGTCTCCCCAAGTCTGACTTCTACCTCAAATGCCCAATTTACCCCTCCTGTATCTAGTTCTACTTCAATTCCAGACCCTGCCTCAGATACCCCTGCCCCTACATTCTCTCATGGACAGGACACCCCTCCCATCTCTCCCACTTCAGCCTCCTCCCAGGACTCCCCTTCTCCTTCTCTTCTGCTTCCTCCCAACCCCCTCCCAGTGTCAAGCCATACCCATTCCCACACCCAGTCTCAGCCCCCTTCCCATGGCATTTTTCCCCTCAGGGAGGTGGCAGGTGTGGACGGGATT
>NW_008358866.1:8486677-8487454 GCF_000622305.1 Nannospalax galili | reverse complement strand
TGGTGGGGGTTGATGGGAAGCCTCACAACCCCAAATCAACAGGACCCTTAGCCTGTGTATTCTGGAAGGTGCCTTTAACTCACTCCTTCCTGGTTATGCCCACCTGCCCAACCCCTCTACTTGGCAGGGATCTCATGCAAAAGCTCTCCCTTTCTATTTCTCTCCCATTCTCCAGCATGGCCGTGAAGCAGCTTCAAAGCTCCAATGCCCCCTGCAGCTTCTCTTGGGACCACATTCTCACTTCATCGGTTAATCTCCTGAGAAACTTCTCTGATGCTAATGTCTCCACTTGCTTTTTCTGTGCCCGCCCGCAGGGCTCACTTCTCCTCCCTCTCCCAGTTTACAATGTTACTCCACAGGCCACTACTCAGTGTTCCCGGGAACTTCTAGTACAGGGGCCCATGCCTGCCCCTCCCCTTTTCCTTAACAAAACAGAGTGTTGGACCCCACAAACCTCTAAATGCCCACACTCATCAAGCCAAAATGCCACAATTAAGGAAGATACTGCTCTAAACTCAGGATTGCTCTTTCTCTGTTCTTCCAAAATATACTCCTGCATCTCTCCACAGATTGAGGACACCTGTGCTCCAGTCATTCTCATCCCCAAACTAACCCTATACACACCAGGAGAGGTGTATGATGTCTTATCCACAGGGACAGAAGGAACCAGAACAAAGAGGTCAGCCACCTTGGAAGTCCTGGTAGGAGTTAGCCTGGTGGCATCAGTGGCAGCCACAGGACTCACGGCCGGAGGCTTGGGACACACGCTGATCTCAA
>NW_008358866.1:8474420-8486134 GCF_000622305.1 Nannospalax galili | reverse complement strand
ACTTAGCTGATAAGCACCTTGACCTTTGAAGTCAAGGGAAACAAACTCTGCTGAGAAGCAGCCTGCCTTTCCTCTGACCTCCAAAGATAGGATAAGCAGATTCTACCTGATAACCAGAGATTTTAGAAGCTGTTTTTCTCTTAAGAGGGAAAAAGTAAACACTTCCAGACCCTAATCCTACCTGCTTTTCCTGCCTCCCCCTCCTTGATTTCTCCCCCAAACATTCTCCCCTTCCACACCGTAAAGCCCCCATATCCATATGTAAAGTCCCAGCTCACAACCCCTGAGCAGACATCTTTCCCTTCAAGGACATCTTTCCCGGACACCCTTCCCTGACATCTTTCCTTTCCCTTCCCTTCTCTTCCCTTCCCTTCCCTTCCCTTCCCTGACATCTTTCCCTCCGCCGACATCTTTCCCTTCCTGAGGGAAAGGTGCTCTGTGCGAAATAAATCTGTGTCCCACTGAGAATTCCATCTGAGCCTCCGTGCCTCATCCATCCGCTCGTGCCTCCTCCATCCGCGCCGCTCGCTCCCACCCATTCTCTACCTATCACCCAGCACCCACATGGTGGCTAACAACCATCTATAACTCCAGTTCTAAGGGATCTGTTGCCCTCTTCTGGTCTCTGTGGGCATTACAAACATGTGGTACACTTACTGACATGCAAGCAAAATACTCATACACATAAAGTAAAAAAAATAAAAAATAAAAAAGATAAACACCCCACAAGTATCTCAAAGACAAAGAAAAGAAATTTGACAAAATGTAACACTTCTGACTTCTTTGTAATAAAATAATCAATAAACCAAAACTAGAATGGTACTTATTTTACTTCATAAAAATATATCTTTGAAAAACCCACAGTTGTATCATAATCATGATGAAAGACTAGGTATTGTCAGACTTTTCATTTCTATGACAAAATAGAATAGCTTAAAGAAGGAAAAAGTTTATCTGTGCTCATGGTTTCAGTTCATCAGGATGGGAGGGATGTAGCAGAGCAGATCATGTCACATCTTGATGGGCAGCATGCCTCTCTCTGGTTCCTTCCTTTTTTATCCATTATATGCTATTCCATTTTATATGCTATGGGATGGTTCTATCTGCAGTGTTTCTAAGTCACGTTACAGTGCTGCTTAAAAGAGGAAGGGAGAGAGAGAGAGTTAATTAATTTGACTTTTATCATTCATTTTAAGGCCAAAAGTGGACCTGAACTGCTGAGCACATGTTCATTCAGATGTCGCTCAGACCTGTGCTTCTGAGCCCTGGGCTTTGTTTATTCTTTTACTGAAGCAGTATCTCCAGTGTGAAATGGGAAGTAGAAGTTAGGACCCACCTTTATCATAAAATCTTGCCTTTTGAACCCTAGGTCTAGAATATAACACATACAATTATGAACAACTTTTCAAATTTTCACATTGTTTGCAATGAGAACATATTGTTCTCATCACTTTAAAAGCATGAACACATATATTCATTATCCTGGGTGGAGAGCAAGGAGGGTTCCTGAGGGATTAAGGTCACATGCCTGTGTCATAAGAGGAGCACACAGTGAGCTTGTTACATTATAAACAGTGGCTTTTTGATTGCAAGGTTAGGTTAAAGTTGTCAGTCCTGATGATGTCCATATCCAAAAGTCTTTTTTTTTTTTTTTTTTTTTTTGGTCTTTTTGAAACAGGGTCTCCCTGTGGCCCCAGCTGGCCTGGAACTCACTATGTAGACCAGGCTGGCCTTGAACTCACAGAGATCCACCTGCCTCTGCCTCCCAAGTGCTGGGACTATAGGCATGAGCCACCACGCCCAGCTCTTTCAGGATTTTAGATGTTAAGGAGTTTTTGATCTTTTAGGATTTCAGCATTTGAGATTATAGTGTTCTGGATTGTATCTTTTGGGTTTATGGCTGGAGCTCACTTCAGTGAATCAAATCAACTTGTGCAGCACACAAGTCAAGGACAAGCTTGCTAGTAGGGTAACTAGACAAGGATCCTGTCGTAGTAATAACAGACCAGACGCGACGAGGGCCTTTCCTAGCGCAGTGCCCATGAGCATGGAGAAAATTTTAAAATGGCAGAATTATAGATTTGTTGACTGATTAAATGTGAGGACCGAGGGAGAAGTATAATGGGGCACAGTGGTGTCCTTCCTAGAAAAGCATTGCAGGAAGTTGGGTTGGCAGAGGGGTGGGAGGAGATTTTATTTTGGCGCTTTACTGACTGAGATAAAAATTAGCTCTGGTGCCATCTGGGAAGTGGGTATATAGATGAATAAGATTGTTTGAGATGTTCTGTGTGATACACACACACACACACACACACACACAATCAACAAATTTAAAAAAAGTTATATTTGAGGAGGAAGCATAAACATTTACATCGTTAAGTAGTAGAGGTGATAAACATTACCAATGAAATCTACCCAATGACTTTATATCCATACACAGGTGCCAAGGACCCGAGTGCATCCGACCATAACTAATAATAATCAGATACGTACATGCGCCAACATCTAAGTGTTATTAGCAAAAACAATAAGTATTTCTGTAAGAAACAGTATATTTTAAAATGAAATGGAGATCTTTTTTAAAGGTTAAAAAGTCATTCAATTTTATGTCTTACAGGGTTTATTCTGAGTTCAATATTAACTGTATTAATTCAACTGTGAACCTAAAAATCTTATAACCACTTTTGAAAGAGATGTATCTTTGCTCTGGAAATTTTTATTGAGTATGTTAAAGCTGTAATGAAATGCTTCTCCTAAAAAAAAAAAAAAGTTAGCTCTGTAGGTAGAATTATCTGGAAGACAACTGTATATTCATGTTCATTCCCTGAGGGCCTTGCAGTTTTGTTTTCATTCCGGGCAGGTTCCCCAAGCTTAGCACAAAACCTAGTTCTTATCCTTGACCTCATGTTGATGAGTTGGAAGGAGGGTTAACTGACAGTCACCTTATCAGGAACGCTTGCAGTTGCAGTTAGGGAGTGAGATATCTGGCCAGTAAACCCCTCCGAATGGACGTTCTTGGGAAATGTGACCTTGGCTTATTTTTTATAACGTCCTACACCAGCATACTGAATAACCAGCACATATTAACTTTACGGTTCTACACCTGTGAAACCGAAAGGGATCATATGGGATGATCTCATGGTCCCACCCTCTTGAGTAGACAGCATCTTCAAGCGCTTTTCACAATAGGACCAGCCAGCTCAGCCAGCTAGGTACCAGAAGGCCCGGCGGCCCTCGGAGAAGGGGCGGTGCCGGGGCCACCCGGCAGGCTGACGCCACATAGGCCGAGATCACCTCAGCGGCGCATGGTGCAATCACAGAGCGCGCCGCCACTCCGCCTTCTGAGCGCCTGTCCTGAGATCCCTCCGCCTGGCCCGTCCCGCGGCGGATCCAAGCTCCGAGCTTCCTAGGCACAGGCGGGGGTGGCCCGTGGCCTCAGGGCGTGGTCGTTTCTGAAGAGAAATACCTTTCTTCCCGGTGTCCAGGTGCCACCAGCGAAGCCCGGACCCACAGGTCTCCTTCCCCGGCGCAGGCAACCTCAGCCATCCGAGAGCTGAGAGAGCGTGGCCAGCGGCAGGCCCCGCCCCGTCTGTGACGCACTGGGTGGTGCGTGGGCGGGCGGTGGTGGGGGGGTGGCACCCGGGCTAGTTGAGATCCGGAGGCCGGGGCCGCCTCCCTACGTCCATCCGCCAGCTTCTCTTGCTCCATCTTCTCGGAGGAGCCGCGGCGACCTCGGCTTCCAGCGCGTCGGGCGGAGCGAAGCGGCGGCGGGGATGGTGTTGCTGGGCTTGCTTCAGGCTGGAAGCTCGGTGCTGGGCCAGGCGATGGAGCAGGTGACAGGCGGCAACCTGCTCTCCACCCTGCTCATCGCCTGCGCCTTCACGCTCAGCCTGGTCTACCTGTTCCGCCTAGCAGTGGGCCACATGGTCCAGCTCCCCGCCGGGGCGGTACGTGCACCCCCGGGGTCCTGGGGCTGCCATCGCGGCGCTCATCGGCAGCTCTGCCAGGCCGGCGGTGCTCGCAGTTACGGTCCCGGCTTCGGGTGGTGATGGAGCGGGCGCGCCGGGCGCTGGGGTGGCGGCCCTGACCATCGCGGTTGCTGGAATTGGGAACAGGGGCTGTGCGCGCCGTCGTCATTCCAGCGGTGTCAGTGACTGCCGCCTTTCGTAGCTGGTCCTGCTAGGACCGAGCTTGCAGCGTTTGTGGTCATAGGGATGGCTGTGCAGGCTGGTGGCCTTCGTGGCGGTGGGCAGTCTGGCGTTCTTGGCCCTTCTGTAAGTCCAGAGCGCTGTGGTGGTGTGGCTGGCTGCGATCAAAGCGTTTGGGCCCTTGGTGAGGGCCTTGATGGCCAGGGAGCAGCTTTTGGACCACTAGTTTCAAGCCTCCCAAATATATTTGATGAATGCATCTTGAACACTAGGTAGCTTTGAATACCACCCTCTCAATATTGACAACGGAATTTAAAAACTAAGTACATTGTACCCAGCGATAAGTTCTAACCAAGTAGCTTTAATAATAATTTTTGTTTGAATCTAAGCAACCACGAGGCAGTTACTATTTATTATTTTTTTTAGATGTGATTTTAAAATGATACTGTTATTTTTTGAGACAGGGCCTTATATACCCCAGGCTGGCTTTGAAGTTGCTTCCCTTGAACTACCAGTCTTGCTGCCTTCACCTCCTGGGTGGTGAGATTGCAGATGTCCACTACCATACCCAGCCTCTACACATTTGATTTTTGAGGAAGTAGTACTTGTCACTAGAAAGACAAAGTTACCTTTAGTGCTTAAAATTTTTATTTTAAAGTGCTGTGAGGTTGTGGTGTTTTCAGACTACTGAAGATTGGAGGAATGTCATCTTTTTTTCATCATTGAAGGTTTGTTTTCTTAGAGACTTACTATTGTAATCTGCAGGTCTCCTTTTGTAGCATCTAAAGTACTTTTTAAGACTGGTGCCACAGCATTTCTACAGGAGTAGGTCTGCTCTCTTTAATGTCAGTGGATCTAGCTATTTGCAGTCAAAGAAGCTGGCATAGGTTCTTTTCACTTTGACTTTTTTCTTTTTACTACTCCTAGTGGCTAGAAAAGTTGTCTGGGGCCTCCAGTAATAGTGGACATTGTTTAAAATTACAATGTCTGGGACTGGAGAGATGGCTTAGCTGTTAAGAACACTGGTTGTTCTTTCAGAAGACCCAGGTTCGAATCCCAGCACCCACATGGCAGCTTAACAACTGTCTGTAACTCCAGTCCCAGGGGATTCAACAGCCTCTTCAGACCTCCACGGGCATTGCATGACACAGGTGCACTTATCTACATGCAGGTACTACATGTATACACATAAAATAAAAATAATAAATAAAACTTAAAAAAAAAAGAAAAGAAAATTGCAGTGTCTTTTTGCCTAGTCATTAGTATTTTGAGTTCTTTTTGATTATAATTTCAAATATACTGGCAGTTTGAATGTTCATAAGTTCCTTTTTTTTTGTTGCTGGATGTTTTTAAATTTTAAACAATTAGGGGCTGGAGAGATAGTTCCTTGGTTAAGAGCACTGACTGCCAGAAGACCCTGGTACAGTTCCCAGCACCTGCATGACAGCTAACAACCACCCAGAACTCTAGTTCTAGGGGATTGGAAGGCTTCTTCTGACCTCTGAGGGCATTGCATGACACAAGTATACTTATACACATGCAGGCAATACACTCATATATGTAAAATAATATTATTTTAAAATTAATGGCAAGTTGGTTATTAAGCTAAACGGAGTTTTTCTCTTGAAACGGGAACTGAATTTTTCATTTTTCTCTTGCAGAAAAGTCCACCATACATTTTCTCTCCAATTCCGTTCCTTGGCCATGCTGTAGCATTTGGGAAGAGTCCAATTGAATTTCTAGAAAATGCATATGAGAAGGTAAGTCTCCCAAATAATCGGAGGCAGAGAAAATAATTTAGGTTAAATGCTATCAAGCTTTCCACAGTCCAGCTGTGGGGTTCCTAAAACCTGAGTGGGAAGGGTGGGGGGATGAAGGAAAAAAGATACAGACCCAGAACCAACTGGGATCAGGAGAACCTGTAGGCTGATGGCCAAGCAGGCAGTTTATTGCAGAATTGCAAAGATTTTATATCTTGTTTCAAAGCAGGAAGTCTTACTATAGAACTTTTATACAGAACCACAAGTTCCCTTGAGCTGTGCAGTCTCATTAATCGTTTATAATTGTAGTTTCATTCACATGTAGTTGAATCAGCAGCACCCAAGCAGAACTAGTAGGAGAAAAACATATACTCGAAGACTGAGTACTAGGAACTGTCCCGTGCAGGTCTAGCCCTGGGCCAGCCAGAATAGGCCATGCCATAGCCTGTTAGCTGTTCCCTAGGGGCCAAATTATCTGCACCTGGCAGCCCTGAATAGTCAGCTTTTAGGCTGGGCATGGTGGCACAGGCCTTCACTTGGGAGGCAGAGGCAGGCAGATCTCTGAGTTTGAGGCCAGCCTAGTCTACGTAGTGAGTTCCAGGCCAGCTGGACTCGGGCTACAGGGAGATCCTGTCTTAACAAAAACAAAAAGTACATACCCAAACAAAAACCCTTTTCTCTTAAATAGCAACACATTTAAAAAATTGTCCCCTTATGCTTATTGGCAGTATTGAAAACATAAAATTAAAGCTTTTGTGGTTTAAGAGATGGAAAGACCTTGTCGACCGCCACCCATTTTATTATCTATGTCTGTCCTGGGATATAGTCTCCTTGGACCCTGAGGAATTATGCCAATTATTATTAATATTATTATTTTTTTTAGCTTTAAGTTTTTATTGAAATTCAGCTTCAGAATTTAACAGTTTCACATAGCATTATTGTTTCTAGCCAGTGTTCTCACATGTTTCACATGATTTCTCCAAGTTATCTAAGAACTGACACTTTAATTTCCTATGGCATATTAATTTCATACATGTTAAAATCTTGGGTATTCTCCATTTGTTCTTATCTCAATGTCAAGAGTAAAAAGTTCAAATATTGAAAATTTAGATGTTAATACTGTGACCACTGTAATATAGAAAAGAAAAATTTATACAATCTTAACTGTTTAAAATTCTTATTAATATTTACCATAGTAATGAAATATGAGTATTAATATAATCATAGGAAATTCTTATTAAAATGTTCAAGCACTTTCTACCAAAGCACATTTAACTTATAAAATGTTTTTTCTTGACTTATACTGGATTAATTAAAAAATAACTGGGGCACTTTAGTAAGATATTTATTCTATTGCATATTTTAAGTACCTCAGGTACAGCCTGATCAATAGCAGGTTACTGGAGAGAGTAAAAAGTGTGGCTTTAAGGTATGAGTCATTTGGGGTCACAAGGGAACATTGAGGTCTTGAGCACATTATGCAATCCTAAAAACAGCATCCTTACCCGTTCCAACCCAATGCCTCCATCAGCATGAAGAGGGGCTCCAAAGCGGAAGGAATCAATGTAAGCTTTGATTTTTTTTCCAAATCAATTCCATGATGTAAGGCTCTCTCTGTCAGCAGCTGAGGATCATGTATTCTTTGAGCCCCAGACAGTATTTTTTCTCCTCTCATGAACATATCATACAAGTTGGACTGTTTAGGATTTCTTGGGTCAGGCATGGTATAGAAAGGTCTTATAGCCAGTGGATATTTATGAAAAACATAAAAGTCTGTATCATACTTTTCCTTCACCGACTGACCTAATAAGTGTTCATTTGGAGTACTTAGATCTTTCTCGTCGCCCATTTCAACTCCTGCTTCTCTGAGCATAGCCAAAGCTTCACAATACTAGTCTTATAAAGTTGGCTCAAAAAACTTGAATGGGAACTGTTTATTCAAGGTTTGAGTTTCAATCTGATACCGTTCTTGAAGCCGTTTGAATATTTGCACCAAGGTGTTGGCAGTTTCTTCTACAACTTCATAATAGTGATAATTAAAAGCCATTTCAATATCTAAACCAACGAATTCAGTCAGATGTCTGTGGGTATTGGAGTCTTCAGCTCTGAAAACTGGTCCAATACAGAAAACCTTCTCAAAATCAGTACAGACATATATCTGCTTATATAGCTGTGGGGACTGAGCTAGGTAGGCATTATTTTTAAAATATGATACAGTAAAAACATTGGCTTCTCCCTCACTGGCAGCTGAATTTGAATTTCCACAAAACCTTTGTTAATTAAAGTTTCTCGGAAGAGATGGCAGATTGCTGACTGGAGACGCAAGATGGCCTGACTGATTGATGTCCTAAGATCAATGACTGTTGTCTAATCTTGTATTTTGGTTAACAGTAGCTCTTCCTCTTCTCCTTCCACCTCAGACCAAATGGCACCATCCAGCTGCACGGGCAGGCAAGGTTCAGCTGAACTGATAACATAAATCTTTTGAACATGTAATTCAACATCTTGCTGTGTACAACTTCCAATTTTTTGATTTACTTTTCTCACAATGCCTTCTACATCAACGATGCTTTCTTTGTTGATGCTGGTAGCAAATTTAACCATCTGCTTGTGTGCGTGGTCTCCCACTGCCACAAGAGCCTAGACATTAAACTGCTGCTATCACAGGACTTGGATGCACTGCTTCCCTTTTGTTCTGCTTGCATGGACCCAAACAACATCAGCATTTTGTACTGTCAAGTCTCTAACTCTAACCGAAATTCGATCTGGTTTTTCTTGTGATTGTGTGGTAGAAGATATCCCATATCTCTCTTTAGCATAATCTCCTGGGGCTTCTCCTGACCCTTGCCGCTGGTGTTGATGCTGGGCATCGGGACACTGGATTTGGGGAGTAGATACCACCCTCCCTCGCAGGCTGGCCAAGGGCTTCTCCCTCCTGCACTGTCTCTGCCCTCCCAGCCAACCTTGGGTTTAAGCACTCGACGCCAATTATGTTTTTAAAAACATTTGTCTTACATTTTATTTCCACTGACTATAGGTAAAGCTGACTCTCATTTTCTTAACCATGTATCTCTGGAATTTCCTAGCCATCTTCTACCCATCTTTTGTTACTTACCTCTCCACTTGGGTGATCCATATGATATGGGCTCTAAAATCTTTGCTCTTCTCCTTTCTAAAGAGTGCTCTTGCATCAGTTCAACCATTATTCCCATAGTTTTGCTTGGACCTCTTGCTAATTAATTGCCCCTCACAATATTAATTGGATGTATTCTATTTGTTTTTATTTTTAATACTCTATTTTGAGAATATCATACATGAATAAAATCTATTTTGATCGTATGTACTCTCCTCTCCACTTCCAGCTCCTCCTGGATCCTCCCCACCACCTCCCCCTTTCAATTTCATGGCCTCTATTAATTTTTTTAAAACATTTTATCTGGTTGGGTGTGGTGGCGCATGCCTTTAATCCCAGCACTTGGGAGGCAGAGGCAGGCGGATCTCTGTGAGTTCAAGGCCAGCCTGGTCTACATAGTGAGTTCCAGGACAGCTGGGGCTACAGGGAGATCCTGTCTCAAAAAGACCAAAAAAATTTATTTTTATTTTTATTTCATGTGTATGAGCGTATTGCCTGCATGTGTGTAAGCATACCTGTGTCATGCAATGCCCTTGGAGGTCAGAAGAAGGTCTTGGATTTCCCCCGGGACTGGAGTTACAATGGTTATTAGCCACCATGTGGGTGCTGGGAATCAAACCGGGTCCTCTGCAAGAGCAGTCAGTGCTCTTAACTGCTGAGCCATCTCTCCAGCCCCTCTTTTGGTTTTTTATAAGCTACTGAGTCCAGTTAGTGCTGCCCATGTACATATCCGTCCTCTAGAGCACACAACCTACCAGGGACCGCACCCCTAAACAAACTGATGCTTCCCCAGCAGTTATCAGTTGTCAATAGCTCCTCAGCTAGAGGTGGGGGGCTCACGTACTCCTCCCTCATCTAAGGTACTCTCTATTTTTTTAATATTTATTTTTATTTTGAATTATGTGTATGCTTGTGTGTCTATGTGGGGTTATGTGCACGTGAGTACAGTTGCTTGCAGAGGCTATAAGATGGTGTGAATCCCCTAGAGCTGGAGTTACAAGCAGTTGTGAGCCACCCCATGTGGGTGCTGGGAACTGAACTCAGATCCTCTCTGCAAAAGGCTTTTAACCACTGGGCCATCTCACTAGCCCAGTACACTATTATACCATACCTTCTCCTGGTTTGCTTGTGCAAGTCCTTTCTTTATAACAATTCTTTAACTTCATTAGGTCTTCTAGTCCATTTTCCCATTTACTTTGCTCTGCACCTATCTGTCAGCCTTCTTTCTTTCCCTTTGGGTCCAAGGTCTATCATTTCCTGCTAATTCCTAAAGTTTTCTTGC
This sequence comes from Nannospalax galili, assembly GCF_000622305.1. NCBI lineage: Eukaryota > Metazoa > Chordata > Mammalia > Rodentia > Spalacidae > Nannospalax > Nannospalax galili. The sequence goes on along the minus strand of NW_008358866.1, from coordinate 8,475,811 downwards.
CTCGGGATGTTTTCTCTTTGCTCACCTGGCCAGACTCCCACTGTGGAGGGAGTCAGTTACTCATTTTCTTCTTCCTTGCATCATAGCGGTTCCTTCATAATTTCTTGATTGCCTACCTTGCATGAAATATAAATGTTTCTCAACAAATGTTTCTGTGATTGACTTACTTTCCCACTAACCACAGTAAAGAAATCAAGCTTTCATTTTTCTAAACCTTTGAATCTTTCTCCCTCTCCATTGAAGCATATGGTAGCTGGGCATGGTAGCTCATACTTGTAATCCCAGCACTTGAGAGGCTGAGGCAGGAGGTTGCTTTGACTTAAATGCTTAAACATTTATTATATATGCGTGTGTGTGTGTGTGTGTGTGTGTGCGCGCGCGCCATGGCGCATGTATGGTGCTCAGAGGTGAGAGTCATTTCTCTCCTCCCTTCATCTAGATTCTCCCTGTAGCACCAGCTGGCCTGGAACTCACTATGTAGACCAGGCTGGCCTTGAACAGAGATCTGACTGCCTCTGCCTCTGAGTGCTGGCATAAAAGGCATGCACCACCACGCCTGGCAAGGTAAATTTATTTTTAACAAATGAAAAAAAAATTACAGAAGTGTTGATTACGGAATTCTGTATAGTCAGTATAGAACAAAACAGAACAACAGTTCAAAAAAAAAAAAAACTTGCATACTTATGTGTCTACTAATGGAGAATAGCTAATTGAGTTAACATGGTAATATCTAATCATAGAAAATATTAGCTGTCTGATGTTTCCAATACAGGAAATAGTTTTAGTATAAACAATGGTAAAGCAGAGTAAATCATTGCATTTATACTACTTTTGTGACTAGATGCACATAATACATTTAGATGAAGGTAGGGTGAAGAATGTCAGCCTAAGAGAGTCCTTTATGAATATTATGAAACTGCATTATTTTGACTTAGAAAATCTTTTTGTAACACCATTATTTATGAATACCTTTCTTTCTTTAGTATGGACCTGTATTTAGCTTTACTATGGTGGGCAAGACTTTTACTTACCTTCTGGGGAGTGATGCTGCTGCCCTGCTTTTCAATAGTAAGAATGAAGACTTGAATGCAGAAGATGTCTATGGCCGGCTGACAACCCCTGTGTTTGGGAAAGGAGTTGCATATGACGTGCCAAATGCAGTAGGTGACATTTCTATCTTCAACAAAAGATAAATCTATACTGTGGTAGTTACAGCTAGTTGTATTTTAATATTGTCAATTTGGACTAAGCAATCTTGAAGGTCTTCTTAAACAAAGATGAGAGATCAATGAAAGTTTATCATATTAGGATTTGATTTGAGAGTAACAAGAAAATCCCATTATTTCATCAAAAGGACTTCTTACCTATCTACTCATGCCTGAAATCCTAGT
>NW_008358866.1:8450400-8474392 GCF_000622305.1 Nannospalax galili | reverse complement strand
TGCCTGCATGTAGGTAAGTGCACCTGTGTTGTGCAGTGCCTGTGGAGGACAGAAGAGGCTGTTGGATCCCCTGGAACTGGAGTTATGGACAGTTGTTAGCTGCCATGTGGGTGCTGGGATTCGATCCTGGGTCTTCTGCAAGAACAATCAATGTTCTTAACTGCTGAGCCATTTCTCCAGCCCAGAAGTCCTCTTTTAAGCCAGGTGTGGGGCTCATGCCTGAAATCTCAGCACTTCAGAGCCTGAGCCAGGAGGATCGTGAGTTTAAGTCTAGCCTGGGCTACACTATGAGACCTGGTTCTACCCCTACCTCTCAATCTCTTTAATGCATCTGCTTCAGGTGTGGGGTATTTTTGACTTTATGTTTACCGGTACTCAATTCACATATTGAAGTGTTATGAGTAGACCATAAATTAGATAACTGGTTCCGGTATGTGGTATGGGGCTCTGGCTGGGGCCATAGCATGCATATCCCAGTATCTGAGATAGGCAGTTAAGGGTTGACATGTTTCTGAGGTAGGAGAATAGTGGGGGAATGAATGCTTCTCTTTATGTTCAAAAGCCAGGGCCTTGGAATGTTTCTGCACAGATTTATGTATTCATTTTTTTTATTCATTTTCTTAGACTCTTAAATTTTAAATGTCTCAAGGGACTATTTAGTGTAAGCTTATTTTATTCAGACTGTTCGTGTCATTTCATTTCAAATATCTGCAGAGATGCATTGTTTCCCACGTTACAGTTTTTAAAAATCTTGTCACTTTTTCAGAATTTAAGATTTTTTTGTTATATTAATTAGAATAACCTGGTGGATCTTAGACCAAGATAAGAAATGCATTTTAATGCTTTATACTATTTATTTTTTTGAAGGTTTTCTTGGAACAGAAGAAAATGTTAAAAAGTGGCCTTAACATAGCCCACTTTAAACAGTATGTTTCTATAATTGAAAAAGAAACAAAGGAATATTTTCGAAGTTGGGGAGAAAGTGGAGAAAAAAGTAAGCATCCGCAGTATGCATATGTATGTATACAGAGCATAGTACAGTGTGCGTAGAGCTACCTTGAATCCTTGAATCTCATGAGAGGGATGTGTTCTGATTACCCTGCAGTTGTAATGCCCAACCCAGCCTTGGTGCTGGACTTCTGTAAGTACTGCTTTCAGAGAAAATGGCCATATCCCCGTCAGGAAGTAATATCTGTTCAGAGTCCAGTACCACCCAGGGCAGCAGGCTATACCACATTCTTGCTTTGGGAATTAGCACCTATAAAAGGTGTAGGAATTTTATTTTTAGTACATTCAAAGCTGATATGTTATATTTCCTATCACACAAGAAGCGGGTGTGTACATTAGAATGCCTATTTATTTATATTTACTTATTTATTTGAGAAGGTCCTTGCTGTATAGTCCAGGCTAGGCTCAAACTTTCAATCTTCCTGCCCTCTGCCTCCTGAATATTGAGACTACAGGCGTGATCCCAGTTAGAATGCCAAGTTAATAACGGTGGCACATGTGGGAAATCCTAGCATTTGGGAGGTGGAGGCAGAAGGATCACAAGTTTGAGGTTATCTTGTGCTACCTAGTATGACCCCAGTCTCAAGCAAGTCCAAATCTAAGACAGACAAAACCTGCAAACAAATACATGACATTATTGTAGCACCAAGAGGACCAGAATACTTGCTGATCTAATTGGAATGTCAAATGTTAACTGGAAGTTCATCTAGTGAATGTGGAATTAAAGAACAGAATTAGATAATTCTCCTGACTTTTAAGTGCCATCAAAGGGGCTTCCCTGATGCTTGTCTCCAGTGTTGGGATATGGCTGATCATAGTTTTCTTTTACATTCAGCCAAGATGTCAGTGTTTATTCCACATTTTCCTTCATTTGGCCTGGGAAACATGCAGCCTTTGAATTTTGGACCACCGTTTTTGGGAATGATGTCATGATTGTCCTCATATGTAACGAATGATCTTTTTGCTGCTTTTGCACTGTAACCTGGAAATCAGATAACCACACTTATTTTTAATCTGTGTTTTATCTTTTGAAGATGAAGAAGCTCATAAATGAGGTTTAGAGGTGCTCTGTGGCATTGATTTTTGGTTGGTCAGAAGGGGAGCATGTGGCCCATGAGTTGTTTATTGCCTTCAGTGTTTGGATAGCCTTAGTCTACCTGTCTGTACAGGTAGTTGGTTTATTGCCTTCAATATTCTGGATAGCCATAGTCTACCTGTCTGTAGACTTTTTGGTGGTAGGAATAGGATTGTGCCTCTTGGGAGGTTTTTTTTGAGACAGGGTCACAGATCTGCCTGCCTCTGCCTCCCAAGTGCTGGAATTAAATTGAGGGTTTTTTTTTGGTCTTTTTGAAGCAGGGTCTCCCTGTAATGTAAGCCCCAGCTGTCCTGGAACTCACTATGTAGACCAGGCTGGCCTTGAACTCACAGAGATCCACCTGCCTCTGCCTCCCAAGTGCTGGGACTACAGGCGTGTGCCACCACGCCTGGCTTGTTTGTTTGTTTGTTTGTTTGTTTTTTTCAAAAAACAAATTTCCAATTTTCCTTCATAGGCTCTATATGTTCAGGAAAATATTTCAAAAGCCTTTTGGAAATAGTAACAAGAATGATCTTTTCTCCCCTTAGATGTATTTGAAGCTCTTTCTGAGCTTATCATTTTAACAGCCAGCCATTGTTTACATGGAAAGGAGATCAGAAGTCAACTCAATGAGAAGGTAGCACAGCTGTATGCCGATTTGGATGGAGGTTTTAGCCATGCTGCCTGGCTATTGCCAGGTTGGCTGCCTCTGCCGAGTTTCAGGTATGGATTGGGACCATGTTGTACTTGGTTATTTAACTTTTTATAACTACTGTACTGTTTGTGTGCTTTGAAAGTTGAGCAGATTATGAACCCCTACCTATTTTATAGGATTTCAAGACAGATTTATCTAGTGAGTTCGTTTAAAGTAAATTTCAGTTTATAAGAAAGTAGTTTGTGAAGTGGGGTGTGGTGGTGCATGCCTTTAGACCCAGCACTTGGAAGGCAGAGGCAGGCTGATCTCTGTGAGTTTAAGTGGGTGCACTTAAATATATGTAGATGATAGACACATTGAAAAAAAAAAAAAAGAATTGATTTGGGTAAAATTAGAATTTTGCATTAATTGAGACATGTTTTCTGTTGAATTGGAAGATGCTTGTAAAGGAATTTCATGCTTGTTTTACCCCTTAATTACAAGAAGGTAGTGTATTAGTGATGTGAGATATGTGTGATGAAACACTATCCTTGCTTAAGGATTGTTGAAATTCTTAATATAAGAATTCATGTAGGGGCTGGAGAGATGGCTCAGTGGTTAAGAACACTGGTTGTTCTTGCAGAAGACCTGGGTTCAAATCCCGGCACCCACATGGCAGCTAACAACTATAACTCCAGTCCCAGGGGATCCGACTGCCTCTTCTGACCTCCGTGGGCATTGCACGACATGAATGTACTTACTTACATGCAGGCAGTACACGAATACACATGGAAAAAAAAAAAGTTCATGTAGCCGGGCATGGTAGTGCATTCCTTTAATCCCAGCACACGGGAGGCAGAGGTAGGCAAATCTCTGTGAGTTTGAGGTCAGCCTAGTCTACATAGTGTGTTCCAGGCCAGCTGAGGCTACAGGGAGACCCTGTCTCTAAAAGACCAAAAAAAAAAGGAGTTTATGTTAAAAAAAAAGAAAAATTAGAAAGGGACTGGAGAGATGACTTAGCAGTTAAGAGCACTGGCTGCTCTTGCAGAGGACCCGGGTTTGGATCCCAGCACCCACAAGGTGGTTTAACAACTGTCCACCATTCCAATTCCAGGGAATCCGACACCCTCTTCTGGCCTCCATGGGCATTGCATGACATGGGTACACTTACACGCATGCAAGCAAAACACTTAAACACAAAATAAAAATAAATAAGAAAGAATTTTAAAAGAGTTTGATGTCATTTTTCTTTCTTGGTTCTGGGTTGCTTCAAGCTAGGTACAGGTCCTGGGTTGCTTCAAGCTAGCTAGCTAGGTATAGGTTTCGATCCTGTAAAGTATTACTGTGTTGAACCGGGCATAGTGGTACACCCCTTTAATCCCAGCACTCAGGAGGCAGAAGCAGGCAGATCTCTATGAGTTCAAGGCTAGATTGGCCTACATAGTGAGTTCCAGGCCAGCTGGGGCAACAGGGAGAACCTGTTACAAAAAAAGCAAAAAAAAGTATTACTGTATTGAAAATACTCTGCTTCTTAATTACAGACGCAGGGATAGAGCCCATCGAGAAATCAAGAATATCTTCTATAAGGCAATCCAGAAACGCAGACAGTCAGAAGAAAAAATTGATGACATTCTCCAAACTTTACTGGACTCAACATACAAGTAAGAACCTTGCAGATCACTCAGCAAGCTGAAGCAGGAAATTATGTAGAAAATATTTAAAATGTAGAAAAATATTTCCAGCTAAAAAGTAAGGATATTGAAAAAACAAATTGGTAGCTATAACCTTTGTACTTCTAAATTATTGAGACATTAATTCCTGTAGTCTCATGCCTTACTGCATGTCAGTGACTGGGCATAGTGAAAATTTGCAAATAAATTGGAACCAAGTCTTCTATGTAAAAGGTCATGTTTTCTGTTGCTCCGACTCTTTCCCAAGTGGGGAGGGGGCACTGATTTTGCTAGATAAAGGAAAGAGACTGTTATGATTGGGAAATGTACTCTATAGGACCCCCTTTTTAGGTTGCAACATGAAATGTGTCTGTCAAATGTTAAGTAGGTGTGTGTGGTTCATCCCCAGGGACGGGCGTCCTCTGACAGATGATGAAATAGCAGGGATGCTTATTGGTCTGCTCCTGGCAGGTCAACACACCTCCTCAACTACCAGTGCCTGGATGGGCTTCTTTTTGGCCAGAGACAAAACACTTCAACAAAAATGCTACTTAGAACAGAAAACCGTGTGTGGTGAGGATCTGCCTCCTTTAACTTATGACCAGGTTTGTTTATAAGGGACAATTTGAGGTTTTCTATATACTGTAGTTTAAACTAATAAGCTTCTCTTACCTAAAAGAAACTAATGCTATTGTTTCTATTCATTACAATTTATCAGATAGATTTTGTATTCTTAGAGCTCTTTGGAATTGTTTCTTTCATTTTACTTCCTTGGAGTTACGTCCTTGACTTTAAAGTCTGGCTTCTATAGGTAGAGAATAGTATGTGTATGCTGTGTCTTAGTGTAAAAGTCTCTGGATTATTTGGAATTCTGTGATGTCCTAGTTTGTTCTTCATTGCTGTGACAAAATACTCTGACCAATACCAACTTGGGGAGGAAAGGGTTTATTTGTCTTACATTTCCCAGGTCGCAGTTCATCAGGGAGCCCAAGGTAGGAACTCAGGGCAGGAGCCTGGAGACAGGAGCTCGAGCACAGGCCATGGAGGAATGCTGCTTACAGGCTTGCTCCCTTGGCCCCTGCTCAGCCTGCTTTCTTATGCAACACAGGCCCACCTGCCCAGGAGTGGCACCACCCACAGTGGGCTGGGCCCTCCCACATCACTCATCAAGAAGATCCCTTCAGACATGGCCATAGGCCAGTCCAATAGAGGCAATTCCCCAATTGAGGCTCCCTCAACCCAGATGTGTCAAGTTGACATGAAAGCTATCCAGCACATGTGACTTGTGGCCTGTGTTTGGGCAGAAAATTTCTAAAGTAGTAATGGTAGTAATGGGGACTAGAAATCCACACACTGCACCTACCTTGGGCAGAAAAGCAAGAGAGGACTCAGTGGACAACCGGAGGTCCATCTTTGGAGCACACCCTGCTCATGTCCTTTTCTTGTTATTTTTTGTTTTGATCCTTTATTAATGTGGTGTTTTACATGCAGATATTCTTATATTCCTGGGACAAATTATACTTTGTTCTATAGTCCATTTATGTTTCTCAGTTTTGTTTGCTAATATTTTGTTGATGGTTTTTACATCAATATTCATAAGGATATATGGCTATAGTTTTTCTTTTTTTTGGTACCTTTTTTTTTGTTTTTGTTTTTTGAGAGAGGGTCTCATTGTAGCCCTAACTGGCCTGGCACCCACTATATAGACCAGGCTAGTCTCAGTCTCACAGAGATCTGTCTGCCTCTGCTTCTTCACTGCTGGGATTAAACGAATGTGCTTCCATGCCTGGCTGGGGAACACACTTAAATGAGATCCAAACCATGGTAGCATGTTAAGTTAGTTCACCCATGTCAGGGCATGTGTCAGTATTTCAATTTTTATCACCAATAATATTCTATAACATGGATATACTACATGGTATTTATCCATTCATTATTTCATAGACATTTTGGATATCATGAAAATTATTCTAAGTATTAAGACTTAACCCTGCCTTTTCTTCTTAACGCATCTGGATCTTTGATCTGTTTTAAGTTAATTTTATATATAATGTGAGGTAGGAGACCAGCATTACTTGTTTTTTTTTAATGTAGAAATCCATTTGTCCCAGCATGTTTATTGAAAGGACTTGTTGTTTTTCCGCAGAATGGTCTTGTTAAAACTCTATTGGCTATAAGGCTTTCATTCCTTTTTTTTTTTTTTGATATTTTATTTATTATTTTTATTTTATGTATATGTGTGTATTGCCTGAATGTAGGTAAGTTGCACCCATGTCTTGCAATGCCCATGGAGGACAGAAGAGGCTGTCGGAGCCCCTGGAACTGGAGTTACAGACAGTTGTTAGCTGCCATGTGGGTGCTGGAATTTGAACCTGGGTCTTCTGCAAGAACAGCCAAGTGTTCTTAACCTCTACACTATCTTTCCAGCCCCAAACTTAAGGCTTTTTTCTGGACTCAGACTCCCATTCCATGAGGAAGAGCTGTGTGCTCAGCTTAAATGTTGGCTACATGTTTAGTTTTTAAGTTTTGAATTTTGGAGTGTGACTCTAATCTTTTCAAAGCTGTTGTAGATTTTTAAGCTCTTTTAATTTTTATCTCAATTTAGGGTCAGCTTGTTGTTTTCTGCAAAACTTGTGATTCTTATTGTACTGCATGCATCTTAGTTTGGGAGTATTGCCATTCTAAGAGTTTTAGTTTTTTGGCCCATACCCATGGACGTAGGAAAGATTTCCATTCTTTTGCCCTTTAATTTCTTCAAATCTTAAAAAAAAAATTTTTTTTGTAAACTTTTCACTGATGCTGAGAATCAAACCTGGGTCTTCTGCAAGAGCAGCCAGTGCTCTTAACTATTGTGCCATCTCTCCAGCCCCTTGCATTGTTTTTTTTTGAGACAGGGTTCCTAGCTGTCCTGGAACTCACTACATAGACCAGGCTGAAGTTGAACTTACAGAGATCCACTTGCCTGTGTCTTCTGAGTGCTGGGATTAAAGGCATGCACCACCAAACCCAACTTTTACCTATATCACTAGCCTTTAAGTAGTCTTTTTATGTTCATTCTTAATGCCAGTTCATATCTGCTATACTATGTAGCCCTGGCTAGCCTTGAACTGGCTATGTAGACCAAGCTAGTCTTAAACTCACAGTGATCCACCTGCCTTTGCCTCCTGAGTGCTGCGATGAAAGGCATGTACCACCCTGCCCTGCTTTTCTTATACTTTAATTCTTTAGGCCTGGTTTTCCTCATCTAGTAAGTCCAAAGTTTCTTCTAGTAAGTCCAAAGGCATGGTTGCGCCCTCCCATTCCCTTCTGTAGGCTCCTGGACATCCAATACCACAAACTTGAGAGATGGAAGTCTGGTAATTCCAGATGTCACTTGGTTGTTGCTGTCACTGTAGGAGAGCAAGAGGGGAGATAAAGATGTGGCCAGCAAGGAAAATGGAAATGCTTCCACATGGCCCCCTCTGTGACTGTTGTGCCATTGTTGATTTCCACTTCCTCCTTTAATTATCAAAGTTGGACACTCTACAAGAAGGTAGTTGCTTTAGCTTAAAAAAAAGTCCAGTTCAGGGACAATTCCCATTATGTTGCCTTTTGTTATTAGCCACATCTCTATATTTTCCTGTTTTTGTTCTTTATTTTTATTGAAATCTGAACATTTAAAAAACATTATCAACTCGGGGAATCAGATTCCCTCATCCCTGGTTTGTTACTGGTGGAGTTTTGTTTTGTTGTTGTTTGTAAATGCTGTTGTGTACAGTGACTTTCATAAATCATTTCTATGAAGTCTATATTTATATAATGAGATCTGAACTTGTAACTTTTATGGTCACCTGACAATTAGATACTAGATAAACTATCTTGAACAGTATCTCCTAGCTTTTGCTGAAGGGCTTTGTATGTTTAGAGTGTGCAAATCCACAAGTCCATCAGGGAGTTAGGACCCTGCCTTATCCTTCATTTATGTATGGTACAGGTCAGTCATAAGTGAGATTAGATTCCTGTCATTATGTTATGTTGCATATTATAGCCCTCCTGTACACACATGTGGCCTTCAATATTCTTGTATGTTAGAACATTTCAAAATCTCCTGTAGTTATCTCATTTCTCATTTCCCAGGATTTTTTTTTTTCAAGCATCCTGTTTTAGCCCTAGTTGATCGAAGTTATATTACTACCTCAAATACTTGTAATGTTAAACAGTGTTTGCTGATTTGGTGGTTGGTTCATTCTTTTTTCCTTTTCTTCAAAAAAAAAATTTTTTTTGCTTTATTTGTATTTTATGTATGTGTGTATTGCCTGCATGTATACAAGTGTACCCGTGTCATGCAGTGCCCGCAGAGGACAGAAGAGGGCTTCAGATTCCCTGGAACTGGAGTTATGGATGGTTTGTAGCCGCCATGTGGGTGCTGGAATTAGAACTCGGGTCTTCTGCAAGAGCAGTCAGTGCTCTTAACCACTGAGTCATATTTCCAACCCCACTTCATTCTTTTTGTTTTTTGTTTTTTGAGACAACTCACTGTAGCCCAGGCTACCGCTAACTCCTGGTCATCATCCTGGCTCAGCCTCCTGACTGTGGGAGGGATGTGCCACAATATCCAGCTAGTTCTTGGTAAACGTGGTCTGACTCCTAAAGTTGCTAGGTTGCTGTAGGTTGCCATGCTTTTGGTTTCAAAGGTAACTGTCAGTCTGAAAGTAGTGTAAGTTATATTACTATAAAACTTGCTCTTATTACCAAGATGCAGCTGTTTATCTTTTTGAATTGACTCTTGTTGGATTGTAATAAACTTTTGAGGCACTAGAGAATGGTTAAATGATTAAGAACACTTGCTGCTCTTGCAGATGACCAGAGGATCAGAGGACCTGGGTTCGGTTCCTAACTCCAGCTCCAGGGTATCTGACACCCTCTTCTGGACTCTGTGGGCACTACACAGTGTATCTGAACACTTGCAGGCAAAATACTCCTACACATAAAATAAAAATAAATAAACTTTTTTGGGTTGGAGAGATGATGGCTCAGTGGTTAAGACCACTGGCTGCTTTTGCTGAGGAACTGAGTTTAGTTCCCAGTATCCACATGGAAGCTAATAACCATCTGTAACTCCAGTTCCAGGGGATCTGAACCACCTCTGCAGGTATTGCATGCACTTACATGCAGGCACACCGTCACACACATAATAAAAGTATATAAATCTTTGTCTAATTTATCAATTTTGAAAATGTTATTGATTCTTTTTGATAATCCTGTTTTTTGGAGGCGTGAACTTTGTCCTTGCCGTACCATTGACCCTCTTCCTGTTGCCTTCTCTGTTCCCTTGCTGACCGTGACAACCTTAGCCATCATGAGCCGTTTGTCTCTCTCTGCCTTTTTACTCTCATATGAACCAGGAAATTAAAATAACTTTTTTTCTACTGTTGAAATATGGTGAATAGGTATTTTAAAAAATCAGAAATTCTTTCCTTAAAAATTTTTTAATAGCCAGTAATGCTTGTAGGCTTTTGAGACCTCACTGGCCAGTGAATCCAAAGGCAAAAACCCATTTCTTCCACTGCACTGGGCTATTTATTTGGTACCCCATGGTGTCCAGTACAGCATTGTCACCCCATTATAAAGTAACTTCATTTAATATATATATATATATATATATATATATATATATATATAGTTTATATATGTATATTGTTTATATATAATTGTTTATATATATTCTCATATATATATATGAGAGAAGTTATAACAATATCAAAGAGAATATTTTAAATTACAAAAGTGAAAAATCATCATTGCTTCCATTTAATTAATTACATATTTTTTGAGACAGGGTCTTCCTATAGCCCCAGATGGCCTAAATTTTGCTATGTAGACAAGGCTGGCCTCGATTTCACAGAGATCTGCGTTCCTCTGCCTCCTGAGTGCTGGGATTAAAGGTTTGTGCCACTGTGCCTGGCCCCTCCATATAATTTTTTTTTTTTGTCTTTTTGAGACAGGGTCTTCCTGTAGCCCCAGCTGTCCTGGAACTCACTATGTAGACTAGGCTGGCTTTGAAGTCACAGAGATCTGCCTGTGTCTGCCTCCTGAGATTAAAGGTGTGCACCACCATGCCCAGCATAATTTTAAATTTTATACTGAATGTATTAAAAATTTTACATAGTAGATTGTATACATGCTAATCCAATGCTAATTATGTTTTTCCTTTTTAACAATTGCAGATTGTTCTTTTTTTTTTTTTTTTTTTGTCTTTTTCAGACAGGGTCTCCTTGTACCCCCAGCTGTGCTGGAACTCACTATTTAGCCCAGGCTGGCCTTGAACTCACAAAGATCCACCTGCCTCTGCCTCCTGAGTGCTGGGATTAAAGGCATGTGCCACCACGCTTGGCATCATTTGCAGTTTTTAAACACAGAAGTGCCTTCCTTTACTGACTTTAGTATGGTCTGCTGTAAAAAGATTCCAAGTATGAATTGCATAGGTCAGATTGTTTGGGCTCCTTGAAATTCTACTCCACTTTGACCTTAATTTGTATATATACTTTGAATTCAGTACTGGCTCATTTGCAAATAATTTTGAGTTGGCTTATCATCTAGACACTTTAAATATGTGTACACTTCATGTATATTAATGCTTTAGTGTATGATGGTCTGAATATTTAGTACTATGTTAAAAAAATTCTCTAATGAAATATGTTTCTTTTGCTTTGTAGACTGTGGCAGGGTACACCATTCCTCCAGGACATCAGGTGTGTGTTTCTCCCACTGTCAATCAAAGACTTAAAGATTCATGGGTAGAACGTCTGGACTTCAATCCTGATCGCTACTTACAGGATAATCCAGCTTCAGGAGAGAAGTTTGCCTATGTACCATTTGGAGCTGGTAAGATGATTACATTTTAGGTTGAAGTTTTTGTCCTGGCACTATATTTGCCCCTCTTCAATTAACCCACATGAATGTTTATTTTTATAAAGGTCTTCCCTCTTCATAGGAACATGCTTATGGGAATTGTTTAAGTGAATCCTTGTATAATGCTCCGTTGCTTTCTAATGTGCCTAGTTTTATTAGTTCAAATTTTCATAGTCTACCCTTGATTTCCCTTATAAGAATATCCAGAGTCTTGTGAATTCTGATTTAAAGAACCCTGGGAGTCAGCACACCATTCAGGGAATTATTCAGGTTACATAACAGATTGTCAGCATTTCAGAAAGATAAAAGTATGAAGGCCTTTGGGAACTTTAAATCCTTATACAATAAACAGATTTAATAACATTCAAAGATCCTAGAGTAATAGTTGAAAGGGCCATTAGCTTGTTAGCTCAGATTCTGTAGCACGTAATCATTTCTAAACTGGTTACTGGCCCCCACATCAGCTTTTTGGTAATGAGTTGCTTGCTTACTTTGGGTGGTAGTTTATTCCATTTTTGAACATCTGGTGGTAAATTCTTTTCACATCTTGTCTGTAATTGATACTAATCACAGTCTGTTTTCCTTTGTTGTGTTAGTGTTTAGTTTCCGTGATTAACACAACTTGGGTGCCTCAAAACAATGACAAATTCCTGTCCCACTGTTCTAGAGGCTGCTCATGATACTGATGTGTTGGTAGTCCATGCTGTTTCTGAGGGTTCTGGAGCTCTTGCTTCTTCCTAGTTGCAGACGATACTAGCAGTCCTTGGCCTGAGGCTGCACTGCTCTAGTCACTGCTCTGCTCTTTATTATTTATCTATACTTTTTTTAATGTTAGATTTTATTAATCATCAGAATTTATCAATTCTTTTGTTGATTCAGTTAGGATACTTCTAGATTATTGCTATTAAAAATAACCTTTTTGTGTAGACCTTTCTTGAACATGAGCCAGTGTGAAAATGGCTGTCTTAAATGTGGCTCCCACTAATAAATGCAGTTACAGGCTAAACAAGTGGAGTGATAAGCATCCAGGGTTAGAGTGGTTTTTTTTTTTTTGGGCAACAAAGGTTACAATGAAATGCCCAAATTATAAAAATTAAAAATTTTAGAACATTATTTTTATTATGTATGAATATTCTGCCTGCATATATGTCAGTGTACCATGTGCATGCCATGCCCATGGAGGCCAAAAGAGGGCATTGGATCCCCTGGAATGGAATTATGGACAGCTGTTAGCTACCATGGTGGGTGATGGGAACTGAACCCAGGTCCTCTGCTAGAGTAGCCAGTGCTTTTAACCACTGAGCCATCTCTCCAGCCTCCAAATGCCCAAATCTTATACCATCATTCAGTTTGGACAAACAAGTAACCTTATCTTTTAAAATTTTTATTTTTATGTGTGTAAGTGTTTGTCTTCATGTATTTGAGTGCTCAACTTGTGTACAGTGCTCATGGAGGCCAGAAGAGGGCATCAGATCCCCTGGAACTAGGGTAACAGATAGTTAGCCGCCAAACTCAAGTCCTCTACAAGAGCAGCCAGAACTCATAACTGCTGAGCCATCTCTCCAGCCCCTCGTTGTCAGTTTTTAAATGGTCATTGTGTTTAGTCCTGAGTTACGCTAAGTCATGGAGGGTGTTTCCTGTTCTTTGCTAAACCTTAATGACTTTAGCATTAAAAGAAATTTTATTTTCATTTTATGTGTATGAGTGTATTGTGTACATGTATGTAAGTGAACCCCCGTTGTATAAAAGCCTGCAGAGGCCAGAAGAGGGCATTGGATCCCTTGGAACTGGAGTCACAGACAGTTGTTAGCTGCCATGTGGGTGCTGGGAATCTAACCCAGGTCCTCTGGAAGAACACCCAGTGTGCTCTTAACCACTGAGCCAGCTCTCCAGCCCCATGATTTTAGCATTCATGATGAGGTTCTTGTTTTTATTTTAGTATGGTGTGAGACAGGAATTGAACTTTGTGTTGTTTTAGTGATTGTCCCAGCACCCACCTTTTAGTGTCTTATTCCAGCACCATGTGTTGGAAAGACTTTTTTCTTTCTTGTCTTGCTTTCGTGCCTTCGTTGATAACTAGGTAGCCATCAGATTATTTCTGGGCTGTGTTCTTTCTCTTTGATCTATTGGTTCTTAACCAGTACTACACTGTACTGGTTATTGAACCTTTAGTCATGAAGTCGAATTTGAAATCGATTTAAATTCTCCAGTGTAGTCCATGTTTGTTTCTTTGGCCCTTTATTTCCTTGTGCATTTTAGAATTTGCTTGTCAGGTTCTCCATGTGTAGATTCTGATCTAATTAATGTGTTATTTTGGGTTTATTAAATCCCTTTCCTTCCGTAACCATTCATAATGGCATCTGAAGTTTTGATTTGCAGGCCATAATTTTAGTATTAAGGCTCTCTTTTGAGACAGGGTCCCCAGGGTCTCACTATAACCCCAGCTGGCCTAGAACTTGCTAGGTAGACCAGGCTGGCCTCAGTCTCACAAAGATTCCCCTGCTTCTGCCTCCCGGGTGCTGGGATTAAAGGTGTGCACCACCAACCTGACTTGAAGGCTTTCTTGAGACATATTCTCATATATTCCCAAACTAGATTACCTTTTTATGATTTAAATATTCTGTATATCTGGCCTCAGTATGATACTACATTTTTTAAAAGGTCATCATTATTTACCCAAGGTTTCCTATAATGTTGGAATTTTCCTGGGACTTTAAACTTTATCTACATTCTTGTTTTATGTGAAAGATGTCATCCTTTTATTATACCATTGTACATATCAAATGAGATAAACAAATGTCACCCCAGGCTGAAAAATGCAAGATAGAATTTAAAAATGATTCTGATATGATTTTGTTTTTTTAAACAGGGCGTCATCGTTGTATTGGTGAAAATTTTGCATATGTTCAAATTAAGACAATTTGGTCCACTATGCTTCGTTTATATGAATTTGACCTCATCAATGGATATTTTCCCAGTGTGAATTACACAACTATGATTCACACCCCTGAAAACCCGGTAATCCATTACAAACAAAGAGCAAAATGAGAAAGGCTGCAAGGAACTACCGTGTGATTCCTCCCTGTCAGCTGCAAAAGCATTGGAAGAAAATGAAGTTTACAAAACAGCTTTTCTAGTGTACTGTTTTTTGAGTGTGTAATTCTAAAGCAGTTTATGATTTTAATGTTTTTTATTAGCTCAATGATTTTATCAATTCTAATGGCATTTGAAACTTTATAAAAGTTTTGATATGATGTGTGCTTCCTGGAAGCCAGGTTTATGAGTAAACAATCTTTTAGAGGAATCTAGGTAGTTGGCAGATGCTACATAGTAGAATGCCCAGGTATTAACTTCAAAAGCACACATTGCTCTTGGCAGTTAAGTTCAGGAGATTCTAGTTTGGAACTAGTTCTGCAAGGTTTAAAAGCCTAGAGGAATTCTGTAAAGGCCATAGATTGTTCATATACTTGGGCCATTTTTGTGGGTAAAGATCTGTGAGGATAAGGAATAAACTCATGGCCAAAGCTTCCAGTAAAAGAGAGTACTATGCTGGGTGTGGTAGCGCACACCTGTAGTCCCAGCACTTGGGAGGCAGAGGCAGGCGGATCTCTTTGAGTTCAAGGCCAGCCTGGTC
The DNA here is from genome assembly GCF_000622305.1 of Nannospalax galili. Classification (NCBI taxonomy): domain Eukaryota; kingdom Metazoa; phylum Chordata; class Mammalia; order Rodentia; family Spalacidae; genus Nannospalax; species Nannospalax galili. The sequence continues at coordinate 8,459,480 of NW_008358866.1, read as the reverse complement.
TACATAGTGAGTTCCAGGAGATTACAAAATTAACCTACAAAAGTCTATAGCCTTTCTATATACCAATGACAAGCAGTCAGAGAAAGAGCACAGGGAAACCCTCCCATTCACAATAGCCACAAAAAAATAAACAATCTCAGAATAAACCTGACCAAAGACATTAAAGAACTCTACAGGAAGATGATCAGGACCTAGGACCTTACCGTGATAACCATGTCTCCTAAAAATAATAAATTGATACTAAATAGTGCTTATGTATGTTTGTGGTTCCACAGTCACATTTCTATGAAAATCCAAAATCAGATCCTTAAGGGATTTTTTTTTTTTTTTATATGGTGTAAGGTTGTTCTCTTCATCCTATCCAGAATCTAGTTAGGGAAGTTTTGCTTACCAGTTTTATTGACTCAAACAGTTAAGCTTTTTATAAAAGTATAAGATCTGGGATCAATTAACTCTGGCTTTAAGGAAGGGAATGGGAAAGGTGTCATCAGCTGTGTTCTGGGAAGGCTGTGTTCAGGAGCCGACCTGAGATTTTAACGGGGCCAACTGTGTGAAATGCCCATGATCTGTGTGTACTAAAGGAGTCAACATATTTTCTTTGGCTCAGTGTGGTAGTACATACCAGTAATTCTAGCACTCATTCAGATGAGGCAGGAGGATTGTAAGTTTGAGGCCGACCTAGGCTACATAGCAAGACTGTCTCAAAAAACCAAAAAGGAACTGCCCTCCTTCAAAGAAAAACAAAAAAACCACCTAAGAAAATACCCTAAGAATTTTTTCCCCTTATGTATATTATAGTTCTGTTTAAGAGGCTTGAAGATTCCTATTAAGTATGAAGGCCAAATCTGCTGTTAAATAATGTTTCACATTAAAGTTTTCATTGAGAAAAATAGTGTGAACTCATGTATTTAAAAGTGTGTGTTTCAGATGGGTCAGTGGTTAAGAGCACTGACTGCTCTTACAGAGGACCTGGGTTTGATTCCCAGCACCCACATGGCAGCTAACAGTCATCTGTAACGCCAGTTCCAGGGGAACTGACCTCCGCAGGCATTGCATGACATGGGTGCACTTACACGTGTGGGCAATACACGCATACACATAAAATAATAAAATTTTTTGAAAAAGTCTTATTTCTATAGAAATGACTTCTTTTGTAATCCTACATATTTTATGTCATTAAAAATATTCTGGGGCTGGAGAGATGGTTTTGCTACCTAGTTTTACTTTTAACAATTATGTAAAAAGTACCACGTTTCAGGGGCTGGAGAGATGGCTGTGTTTCAGAACACTGACTGCTCTTGCAGAAGACTCGGGTTTGAATCCCAGCACCCACATGGCAGCTAACAACTGTCTGTAACTCCAGTTCCAGGGGATGCGACAGCCTCTTCTGTCCTCCGCAGGTAGTGCACAACACAGGTGCACTTACTTACATGAGGCATAACTCATACACATAAAATAAAAATTATATTAAAAAAATTATTCTGAGTGCTGGGCATGGTGGCCTACACCTTTAATCCCAAAACTCAGGAGACAGGCAGGTAGATTTCTGAGTTCAAGGCCAGCCTGGTTTACATAGTACATTCCAGGCTAGCTGGGGCTACAGGGATACCCTGTCTCAAAAAGACAAAAAACATTCCGATAAGTAATCTAGAGGTTTCACCAGATTGGTAGATACTCGTGGCACAAAATGAGTTAACCTTAATTAAGGCCAGTCGGCCAGTCTGTTTAGTGACTAGTTTTAGATGTTGACCGATTTTTTTTCAGTGCTGATGATCAAACATACAGGGCCAAAGCACTAGAATAGATTTAGGTTTTGCTCACAGACCAATTATAATTAGGACTAGTTATTTTGAGTATGTGCATATGCTGTGTAAATGTGCACATGTGTACGGGTGCCTATGGAGGCCGAGAGAGGGCATTAGATCCCATGGAGGTGGAGTTACTGGTAATTGTGAGCACACCCTCTCCCTGCCCCATAGGTGCTAGGAATTCAACTGGTCCTCTGTAAGAGCAGCAAGTGCTCTTACCCACTGAGCCATCTTCTTCAGCCCCATAGACCAGTTATTGAGAAACATGAATTGCATTGACTGCAGAGGCCTAATGCCAGGAGGGTTTGTACTCCACCAGTGGGGTGAACACAGCTGGCAAGCACTTGCACATCTGCTCTTCTCGACTGTTTCCCTAACAGAACTTCCTTGAATGGCAACCATATTAGCTTTAAGAGGTGTTTATGCACAATTTACCCTCTTCAACTATGTGCTTTTGAATAGCTTTGCTATTTTAGAAAGCCTAGCTGCTAATATGGGACATTAATTAGAAATTTCCAACGGTGTACAGCTTGTGGCTATTTGTGCTGATATAAATCACAGACCATCAAATAGTATCTTCCAGGTGTAAGCAACAAAGCTGGGCCTCTGTTATCTCAGAGCTTCCCAATCTATTTTGGCTTATTAGCAGGAGTCCTGCTGAATTTTGCCTCATCATGATTGATACAATTTTGTATTCTTTGAACTAAATGATTTTTGTGTCAAAATTTGTGAAGAGGCTTCTTTGGATAGAAGTAACATTAAATGCAATAAAATACGGATTGGTTATGAGAATGTCAATTAGTGTTAAAAAAACACTACCACACGATTTATAGATAGTTGCTGGAGAGGTGCATGGGAAACGTTCTTTAATGGAGAAGAAATGCACTTTAAGCTCAAAGTCCTGCCTATCTGAGATAAATGGCAAGATGATATGCACAGTGAGCTGCAGCTTAGTTAAAATGAAGACGGTTTGAATGCAGTGTCATGAAAATGGTGAAGTCATTTTTATTTCAGTACTTGACAAAATACCCCATAAAATTCAAAACTTCTACCATTATACAAAAATAGGTCTCTACAAGTGGTATGTTCTGTCTTCATCACCAGTAGCAAATATATTAGGCAGAAACATGTAACTTCAGTAGCCTTAAAAGGAAAGTGCAGGACACCGCAAGCTACACATTCAGCAGTATCATAATTCGCAAAAGTTTAATATTTTCACCCATTTGATAAATACACAAGGTTTATAATTTAATCATTTAAATTAGCATTCCACAAATATACATGTAATTTAATGATTATTGTGCATGAACACATACACAATGCTTATATACACAAACTCCAGTTTCTCTTCGTGTTCTGGCAAGGCTTTTGTATATAATCAGAAGCTGTGTTTGTATTGGTCCCATGGAATATTCACAATACAAAAGCACAAAAGAGCCATTGATTTACAAAAGGAAATGTGTTGAAAATAACTTCAATTAATGATGCTTCAAAGGATTATCTTCTCATACCAGTATGAAACTGAGTAGCTGAACCTGTAAAAGGAAAGTAGGACAATTAGACTGCTGCCTAATTAAGCTAGCCAGTTCACACAAGGTGGGAGAGAATCCATTAAAAAAAAGTCACTGTGCTTAGAATTAAAATGTTGGGGGCCAGTGAGATGTCTCAGTGGGTAATACATTTGCTGCTGAGCCTGACAACTTGAGTTCTGTCCCAGAAATCTACATGGTAGAAGGGGAAACAAAACAAAACAAAACAAAAAAAACCCCAAAACTATTTTCTGCAAGTTGTGTTCTGAACAAAATAAATATAAATCTTAAATTCTTCATACTTGAATTTCCTTTTTGAGACTATCTATTTGGATGGCACCATGACTGGCCCTATAGCAAGGGAAGGAAGCAAGACTAATGTTAGTATGTTTAATGAAGTACTCTGAAGGTTGACTGTTCTGTATTGTACACATCTTGAAAAGTCTTTTGCTCTTCAAAACCTCAGCTATGATAATAAAATTTACTATTACTACAAGTTATTTGGGTTAAATAAATTATTTTTTTTTCCTAAGTAGCCCTTGCTAGCCTTGAACTGTTTCTTTTGCTTTTTTTTTTTTTTTTTTTTGGGTCTTTTTGAGACAGGGTCTCCCTGTAGCCCCAGCCGACCTGCACTCACTATATAGAACAAAGTGCAGAGTGGCCTTGAACTCACAGAGATCTGCACCTGCTTCTGCCTCTGGAGTGTTGGGATTTTTAAAGGCATGTGCCATCACACCCAGCTACAAATGTTTTTTTTTTTTTTTAGTATTTTATTATATTTTATGTGTATGAGTGTTATGTGTGCATGTATGTACACACTGTACTCATGTCGTGCAATGCCCATGGAGGACAGAAGAGGCTGTTGTGGAGTTACGGACAGTTGTTAGCTGTCATGTGGGTGCTGGGGTTCGAACCTGGGTCTTCTGCAAGAACAGTCAGTGTTCTTAACCGCTGAGCCATCTCCAGCCCCACAAATTTTTCTTAAACGAAGCGTTCAACTAACTTGTAGTTCACAGTATGTGGCATTAATACAGTCCTTAATAAAAATAAAATGACCCAAGTTAACTACTGGCACAATAATTAAAATGATTTGGTCTTTGGGCCAGAAGTGACTGAAGGAAGACTGAAAACAAGTTTTCCATAGTGAACGCAGAATCCATCTCTACATAAAGTGTGCTTTGGGTGTCGTTTTCAGGAGAAAAGATCATTCCAACAAAGTTACCGTTAAAATTTTTTTTTTCAGTTACATTTTTTTGTGTGTGTGTATGTGTATGTATGTGTATGGGAGGTGACTGTGTGCTATAAGCATGTATGTGGAGGTCAAGGACAACTTGGTGGGGATCAATTCTCTTCCTCCATATGAGTCCTGGCATCAAACTCGGATCGTCAGGCTTGGTAGTGGGCACCTTTACCTGCTAAGCCATCTCACTGGCCCTAGAAAGTCCTTTATATAAAGTATGACACTTTGGATTTTTGAGGAGAAAACGATCATGCTCACAATATCTCATGTGGGCTGGCTTGTTTCAGATGACACACAAAGTGCAATGTAGCAGAGGGAATAGGGCGGACATTCGTATGGCAGTTGCTTCTGCCTTCTCTCCACAGCTTACTGCTTTCTACCATGTGCTACATGACAACACGTTCTGCAGTGGACCGGAGCCTCAAGTGCCTTGCAGATGGGAGCTCCATCTGCATTTTGCCTAATCTCAATGAAAACAGTACAGAATCATTGGGGTGGGGGAGGGGTCATGGAAGACTGGAGTGATAAATCATATCTTATTAAAGTCAATTTCTCTGGTCACACAGAGTTTAAACTTGGACAACTTGGTAATATGCACTGAGCTGAAGATTTGATAATCCTCAACAATGAATGTCAAAGTCAAAAAAAGAAAGGAGAGGTGTCAGTCTAGCACTATGACATTGTGGAAGAAAGTGTTTAAAAATACAGCACCTGACTGTACAGTTCCAAGTCGTCTTTGCAGTGCCTCTAGCCTAGTGATATAATCTGTCAGAGCTCTATCAGGATCATAATTCTGAAGTTGAGAACATGCCAGGGAACCGGGATTTAAATCAGCTGGAGTGCCTGGGTACCTAAGGATTAAAGTATATTCATAAATCCAGATCCTGCAGAAACAAAGCAGCCAAGTTATCAGCCTTCCCTCTTCCCCGCTCTGCACACTGCCCAACTTACATCCTGTACTTCTAAATTTAGGATGACAAGGAACTATTCAATAAATCCAAAGAACCCACTGTCCTAAGGTCCAGTACAAAGTGCTGGATATGTATTAGGCAACCTGTCATGCAGACTATCATGTTTTGTTGTGGATGGTGGTATCAATTTTATTCAATACCTTTTCCCCTCTTCCCCGCTCTGCACACTGCCCAACTTACATCCTGTACTTCTAAATTTAGGATGACAAGGAACTATTCAATAAATCCAAAGAACCCACTGTCCTAAGGTCCAGTACAAAGTGCTGGATATGTATTAGGCAACCTGTCATGCAGACTATCATGTTTTGTTGTGGATGGTGGTATCAATTTTATTCAATACCTTTTCCAATGTCTATAGTGTGTGTGTGTGTGTGTGTGTGTGTGTGTGTGTGTGTGTGTGTGTGTGTGTGTGTGTGTATATATATATATGACAAACACTTGGGCCAATTATGTTTCTTAGTCTCTTAAAAGCCATTTAGAGGGCTGGAGAGATGGCTCAGCGGTTAAGAACACTGACTGCTCTTGCAGAGGACCCGGGTTCAATTCTCAGCACCCACATGGTGGTTAACAAATGTCTATAACTCCAGTTCTAGGGAATCCAGTACCTTCTGGCCTCCACTTACACACATACAGGCGATGCACTCATACACATAAAAATAAAATATAAAAAAAGCCATTTAGGAATGAAAAGGCTAGCTCTGATTCTTAGCCATAAGTTACATAAACTACATATAACTAAAGATGTCTAGCTCACAATTCTAAGAAGTCAAAGCCCTAATAGTGTCTACTTCTCTCTGATATGTTTATATTTACTGCAGCCAGGTTTGAGAAAATTCTCACCTATTTTGAAATGGCAAAGGAGATCTAGGATAGTCCAGATCTGATCTTGAGCGATATGTCATGTGTCTGGCTTCTCCATACAGTTCCAGTCCACCAGAAGAATGATAAAACGGATCAGTCTTTTCAGCACCTAATGCAATCCAAAATATACCACCATAAAGAAAAAGTACCAGGTCATTGGAAGATTTCTAAAAAACTGGTAAGGGCTTAAAAGAACAGTACAGGTAGGACACTATGTGCTATTTATAGTGAGTTACAATTCCTACTGAAAGAGAACACTATATACTGGTTTGTCTCCTTGTTTGAATATGGCTATTTCTGACTGTAGAACTGCGCTTGAAGAAACATAAATGAATATGCTCTTTGTAAAGACCTTTGCTGTAACAAGATAAAAGGGGAATGGTTTCTGAGTGTGAAATTTGGGGAAAAGCTGATGTGGATAAAAACAAAACAAAAAAAAACTAGCGAGGCAAGTCCTTTTATCACTGTCTTCTACTTGCTTTCATTGGAAAAACATGCAAGTAAGAGGTGCTAACTTTTAGTACAACACATAACATGGTAAAAATTTCAGTTCCAGTATAATATTTTAAAATACTTTCAAACCCCTAAACGTGGTCCAGCACTGACCAACAGCACAGTATACAGTGCCCTTGACTCTGCGCTCCACCTCCCGACATTCTTACACACCACGTTAAGCCCCAATGTTTTTTCCCATTTACTTCTAGCTGGAGAGAGAAGGAATTTTAACTGTTGCCATTACTATATAACGACATAATCTCAGAACATTAATAATGCTTTTTGAAAACTTCACACCACAATTCTTCCACCTGACTAACAGTAATCCTCTGTAGCCAGGGGGCTCAGGAGAACAGGCGGCGAAGGGCAACTACCAGGGCTTGGCTTGGATCCACTGCTAACCTACCCAGTAATCTGGGGCAAATGGCATTGCTCAGGGTTTTGTTTTTTTTTTTTTTTCTTTTTTTTTCCTTTTTCTTTTTTTGAGAAAGGTGTCACTATATAGCTCTGCTATCCTGAACTCAGAATATAGACCCGGTTGACTTCAAACTCAAGAGCTCCACCTGCCTCTGCCTTTGCCCCTGGAGTGCTGGGATTAAAGGTATGTGCTATCATGCCCAACCATGGTTCAGTGTTTTATCTGTAAAGTGCAAGTAACAGTAACTGTGCTTGCATCATAGGACTGAGAGAACACTTGAAAGAAACAGGGCACTCCATAAAAATCAGTTACTGTTCTCTTAACAATGAAGTCTTCAGCCTTGTTCAAAGGGTACTCACTGTCTTCGGACAACATCAGCTTCAGGATTAGTTATTTGACAGCTATCAACACATGCAGTAATTTCAGTCATGAATACAGAAAACATGCTATTTTGATCCTACCTGGACTCAGGCCAAAACCATCCCTGTTAATATTGATGGAACTAGAACCTGTGACTCTGTGCCACCGCCGAACCAAAAATTTCATTCTGAAAGAGATCCCAAGATAAAACCTCAAAGCACATCTATAAAAATATAAACATGTATGTGCCACAAAAATTCAGCCATTTATAATTATGAACAAAGAATACATTTCAGCACAATCACATGACTGCATCAGCTAAACTACATAAATGCCCCTGGTTCCTGGCAAAACCAACTAGACCAAGACAGGGCTGCAACCTCCCCTTATTCCTCAACATTGCTAGCATAAATGGGGCAAAAGTAGATAGAGGCAAAAGTAAACAGAAAAAAAGGAAAGAGGGTGAAAAGTCATGGGAAGAAGAGCAGGGCTAGAGAGACAGCTCAGGGTTAAGAGCCTGCACCGTTCTTCCTGTTCAGTTCCCAGCACTCATGTTGGGTGGCTCACATCAACCTGTAACTCGACCTTCTGGGGATCTGATGCCCTTTTTTAGCCTCTGCTGGCACTGCACTCACATGCACATACTGTTCCCCCACCCCCAATGTACATAATTAAAAATATCTGAAAAAAGAAAGGAGGAAAGAGTGGAGAATGAAAGGCAGGTGAGGGGAAGAGAACACATTTAAATAGGCAGTGAGAGGAAGCAGGAGAGATGGAGGAGCGTTGGCGCATGTGAGCAGGAACAAAAGGCAATAGTAGCTTCCAAAGGAATGAGGCTGGGTCACTAACTAGCTGCACTGCTTGCTGATGGCCCATCCTGGCCCATGGAACTTTTGGGAGTACCAGTTTTGATTTGCTAATTCCAATTAGTTTCAAGGCCCTGTTTAAGGAGGATCAAAACACAATGAACATACAATGGAAGGGGAAGGAGGATGAAGTGCTTCAACAGCAGGTTCTCTGTGTTCATGGAGTCTCCCTACATCCTCTACTCAGCAGAAATTTAGAGCATTTAGTGCCTGCTGATAAGCTCTGGGCAAATGATTTTCCCATAAGAAAGCAAACTGCTGTTAGGGCATCAGGCAGGCGCTGTATCTTTATTAATGTATCCCACTGTGCTTAGCCTGTCTTACCCTACATAAGGTGTTAGAGTAAGAAAACTCCAGCTCCTGTTTGCAGCTGCCATGAGACACCTGAGTCACTGGCTGGTTGTGCTTGTAGATTTTGTAACCTCTTCCTGCCTTACCTGTGATCTAAGTTTCTGGACCAGGTAACCCTCTGAATAGCTTCCAGTTAAATTCCTTTATAATGGGGTCATTTTTATTATCTGTGTTATTTTTG